>NC_137471.1:315000-845614 GCF_964235325.1 Thermobia domestica
TCAATCGTAATTGATGTTAATTGCAAAGGACAAATTGAAATTAATTGTAATTTGAAGTCAATTGGAATTAATTTCCAGAGCAATTACGTTCATTTGATAGATCAAATTCAATTGATTTCAATTGATTAATGCCCAACGCTGATATCATGTTACTTGGTAGAGTATACAGGAAAGCCTTCAGTATTCAAGCAATTTCAAGAGGTTATAGTGGTTCTTCAAAAGTGAAATGTCTGAATGTAATCGAGACTTTACTGAGGTCACTACTTTCTGTCCATTTGTCCGAGCCTGTCTGATGTGATGCCACTAAACCAGGGATGCAAATAAGCAACGAAACTTTACTCGCTCAAGGAATAAGCTACTAGTCCACATCTCACAAAGGAAATGATTTAATTACCTTCGGTATGATGTTAAATACTCGCCCGCACCGATGAACTAGTCGCCCCGGGCGAGTGGTTATTTGCATCCCTGCACTAAACTCATTGAACTTCAATCTAACTGAACCAAATCAGATCGGAGAAACCATTTTGGAAAATCTTATTAATTGGAATGAAGCTTCTCTTTTCGTTCGTTTATGCGGATACTCCTCCTAAATGCGTTTTCAACCAATTTGAGGTGGTGATTCAAGAGAATGCGCTGAGTGTTGTAAGGGGTTGCATGTCCCAGGACATACCATTGAGGAATAATCACCGAAAAACGGGATGCCCATGGACTAAACCTTGGGAAAGCATTTGGCGGGGGAATTCTCATTGTAAGCAATGGAAAATGGAATTTTCAGCATTAGAAATAGGGCAAAACCGTTTTCGTTTTGTTCTGCGAACACTATTTTTCAAAGCCATTTTCGGTATCTTTTTTGCTGATGTGCTAAATTCAACTATTTGCATGTGTTCGTTCACGAGAACAATTGATACACTAAACAATTCTATGAATAGTCAATAAAAGTCGACACTTCGCTCCAAATTCGCAATTAATGCATACTTACTTATAGTCATACTTTTCATGTTGGCTTAAATCAATTCTGAACCACTTAGAAATATAAGTTATAGTTCAGTTTAGAAATAAAAGAACGCAACCGTAATAACACTTTTTTTTTTTTTTTTAAATTATCAGGTCATTTTTAGCAAAATAAAGGTACGATTGACTGCACTAAACTTTTACACTCCCTTTTGTTAAATTAAATCTTATCATGCTGTAGTTACTTCCAGCGGCGCAAATCTGTCTTCAACATTGAGAGGGAGAAGTAAGACCGTTTCCTGTCTTTTTCCTTTTTTTTTAAGTGATGCTCAAAATATTTGTGAAGTTGAAAAGCAATCCTGTGGAGGATCAGGGACCAGAGTTGTTTTCAACATTAGGAGGTGGGCAGATTTGAGACTTATTCTGGGAGGATATCAATTTCATCTCGCTTTCCTTTGTGGCAATCGGACACAAATCATCACATTTTCCCCAAAAAACATATTTCAAATCGGATTATTGGGGGGATAGTTCCCTTATTTCCAAGATTTGAAGGGACATGTCCTGCTCATCTCTCTGGGATTTGCGCCAGTGGTTACTTCTGAAACATTTATTTATGAAATTCAAATAAAATTGTGAAAGTTGCTTAGGGAAAATGTCTAAGTCCGAACATAAATTAATTCCAAGAAAAACTAGCCTATGTTGACTTTTTAATGATGAATTACGTGAGTAATATTTACTTCTGAAATATGAACAAAATCGCCTGAACGATTTTTGAGATAATTGTCCGGAAAAATAAGTCTTCCTCATAACAAAACTATTCCTTGGGGATTTCCTATATATCTATATCTATATCTATATCTATCTATCTATCTATCTATCTATCTATCTATCTATCTATATCTATATATATATATATATATATATATATATATATATATATATATATATATATAACTTATTCCATATTGTAGGAATAATAATACAACAAACATGAAAATATTATTCGTAAATAAATATTTGACAATATAATAATTTTGTAACTATTTATGAAATATGAACGAGATCGTTTTTGAGAGACACGTCCAAAATAAGCTTACACGCAAAAGTAAGCAAGATCTTGTAAATTTTTCATGAGAAATTATTTATATTAGATAATAGAATTGTTGGTGAAATCTTATTTATGAGATACAAACAAAATCATCTGACGTGCATTTGAGAAATTTGTCAAGGATAAAGCTCACCGCAAAGAGTAAACTACTGCCGCCCGTGTAGATATTTCTTTGTGCGAAACATATTATATTATAAGTCTATTGAAATATTAATTGATGGCGTACCGTATGGCTAGTTTTCCTGAGCCGTTTTTGATTAAAAAAAAAAAATCCGAAAATAACTCGCCGTAAGAGTAAACTACCTCTTGTGGATCTTTTCAGAAAATAAAAGTGCTTTATTTTAGGAAAATGAAATCTTTTAGTTTAACGTCCCACGTTTATGCCTTTTAGGCTAAGGAAGATGATGGAAGAATTGGTGGAATGAGAATGGGGGAGTTCCCCGACAAAACTCACAGACACGATGTTGTTCATCACAAACTTACTTGGTCGGTGACCGAACCACGGCTCTGACGCACCAGAAGGTAAGAGCTCTACTACTGAGCTACCGTGCCCCCCCCCCCCCGTATATTTTAGGTCTGCTAATGACATTAATTTATAAAGTATGAACAAATTCTTCTTAGTCGTTTTTGAGAAAAACCTTCCAAAAAATGCGTATCTCCAAGAATAAACTAGCCTTTGTGAGTTTCTCAGGAGAAATTTCTTGTCACATTACAAGGTTCTTAATGAAATATGTACTTATGAAATTTGAACACAATCGCTTGAATCGTTTCTGAGAAAATTATCCGAAAGAAGTTAGTCCTAAGTGTAAACAACGCCCTCCACAAGAATTATTCAGTGGCACATCTAGAAGGTAAAAACTAGTGGGGGGAGGGCGGCAGTCAGAACCCAGTCTATGATAGGTACCGTATATCATGAGTTTACGCAAATCATTTTAATTTGAGATCCGTTTATAGACTTCGTTAACAGAAACTAGGAATATCTAATGTGTCAATAATTTTTCAATAAAGAAAAAGTATAACGCTTGCGATAAACTTCCAAAAATACATAAATTATTTTTGTCACTGAAAAACTGGGGGCCTATGCCCGTCAGCCCGGGCTAGACCCGCCACTGGAATGATTTATACTATATTACAGCGTAATTTATGAAATATTGATTTATAAATAATAAGCTAAATCGTTAGACACGCTTTCGAGAAAATAGAGCCTTTCTGTTTCAAGTGTGTCCTCGGAAAATATATGAAACATATTTCAACCCCATCCTCGTCGCTTAAGAAAGAAAGTTTCCTTTTGCTTAGGAAAAAGAAGTGAATGACCTCGACTATGTTGCCAATTTGTCATTCAATCGTTTGGTCTTGACGAGTGGACATCGTAAGCTACTTACAATGGGTAACAACACAGTGCACAGTGAAATCCATGAAATAATTCAACGCGACAACCATGTCTGCATCCTACTATTGAAGGTTCTCGGCCCTCATGTTTCGAGGGAGGTACAGGAAAACATACAAAACATACATCGACAGCAGCGCCAGCAGAGACACACTTGAAACACAAAGGCTCTAGCAGTGTTTGATGTTTACCATTTAGTGAATTAATGTTATTACTGGGGTTAGAAAGAAAATCCGAAAAATATAACTGGAGAATCTTACAAAAAGTTTAGAATTTGATGACTCTAGCGAGTGTATATACGAATACCCAAGGATGTTATAAAATAGAGGATCTGCCCATACGCATCTTCATCCTATGAACTCAGTGAAGCCAAAAAACAACTAAGCATCGTCTGAGCCGGCACGTCTGATTGGCTACTCTCGTTTCCGCCATGTTTGTTGGCTCGAAACATTGCGATCTTAGTGGCGCACAGTGGGCAGAGTAGGTGTGGCGAAACTGTGACGTATGGCTTCACGATTTTGTTGTATGGGCAGATCCTCTATTTTATAACATCCTTGCGAATATCAGGACGAACAAACAGATGAACATTAAAATCCGTTTTTTGGTATGTAGAGGCCATGAAACGTGTAAATTTACCGAAATCTCGAATTCGCCTTTTTTCGTGACAAATTTGCTTCTCCCCTATCGTCACTTGAAACTAAAATGAAATTATTATTGTTTTATGTATGCAGCATAAAACATAATTTTATACATGTAGTAACAAATCTGGACTATAAAAACCATAATTTTTGTTTAGGCCTGAGCTGAACCAGCGCTGGTAGCAGACCTTTAGTTGATTAATTATAAGCTGATTTTGTCATGTATAGTTTGATGTTGGTAGTAAGGAAGTGACGCAAAAGAAATAATTAGTCGACTTTCCCACGTCAGAAATACAAGCTTATTAGTCCATAGTTTCTTTTCCCCGAAATAAGATAAGAATATTACCACGCAGAAAATATCTTGGTAGCTTTATTATTACAAATTGTGGCTTACTTTTCACAAATAAAATCTAAACTAGTAGCTGAACAAAATATTCGTGCATTGTATGACTGACTTTAATGGAAACGTTGATTGACTATAACATGTTTACAAACTTAATAAACAGTATTAAAATACATTTATTACCAGAAGTGTGGAAGAATAATAATTGTCTTATGTGCTGTTTTAATTGTATTCCTCCCCTGATAACAAAAGTACCAATGCATAAGATAACAGTCATTTGTTATATAGATTTGCATTCTTATTTTTTTTTTCACCACTTTATCAGTGATATATTTTTTCTTTCTTGTTTATCAGGATGATAAATCATTTTATATTTCTTTTGAGAATTTTGTTATCTCTATTCGTAAGAGCTCACGTGTGAAACAAAGACTTTCTGTTACAATACGGTTGCATCAGCTCAGGAATATTTTCCTTAGATTTTATACAAAAAATAGTGTGTTTCTTGTTCGTTATTGCAGTAGTTTATTTATTTATTGTTTTTCTACAAAAATAGTTTGCAAAAATGAAGACTACAGGGATGAAATTGATAAAATACTTGTTGTGTCTTTTCAACCTGCTCTTTGTGGTAAGTAGGAACATGATTGGATATCACAATGTTAAACGATTCTTCCTTTTCTATTGGTATACTGTATAAAAGAGTGATTACAAGCGGGTTTTAGGGAACAAGTTGTGCCCATGAGTATATTTGAGGCACATTGTTTCTCATTGAAAATAATACAATCAAATTAGACAATGGTAAATTTTGGGGGGAAGAAAATACATTTGGGGCCAGAATGGTAAATTTAGGGGATAGAATGGTAAATCTGTGGTAAATTTAAGGGATAGAATACAAAATCTGTGGTAAATTTAGGAAATATAATGGTAAATGTGTGATAAATTTAAGCGATAGAATACAAAATCTGTGGTAAATTTAGGGAATATAATGGTAAATGTGTGGTAAATTTAAGGGATAGAATACAACATATGTGGTAAATTTAGGGATAGAATGGTAAGTTTAGGGGATAGAATGCTAAATTTAGGGAATATAATGGTAAATCTGTGGTAAATTTAAGGTATAGAATACAAAATATGTGGTAAATTTAGGGATACAGTAGTAAGTTTAGGGAATAGAATGCTAAATTTAGGGAATATAGTGGTAAATGTGTGCTAAACTTAGGGATAGAAAGATAAATCTTATAAATTCCGGGGACAGAATGGTAAATACGTGTTAAATTTTGAGAAGAATGGTCAATTTAGAGGATAGAATGGTAAATTTAGGGGATAGAATGGTAAATCTGTGGTATAGAGGATAGTATGGGAAATTTAGGGAATATAATGTGCGTGTATGGTAAATATGGTAAACTTAGGGGATAGAATGGTAAATTTATGAAATAGAATGGAGATCTGCGGTAAATTTTGGGGAGGGAATGGTAAACTTAGAGAATAGAATGGTAAATTTAGGGATAGAATGATAAATCTTACAAATTTAGGGGATAGAATTGGTAAATATGTGTTAAATTTTGAGAAGAGAATGGTCAATTTAGAGGATAGAATGGTAAATCTGTGATATAGAGGATAGTATGGGAAATTTAGGGAATATAATGTGCGTGTATGGTAAATATAGTAAATTTAGGGGATAGAATGGTAAATTTATGAAATAGAATGGAGATCTGCGGTAAACTTTGAGGAGGGAATGGTAAACTTAGAGAATAGAATGGTAAATTTAAGGATAGAATGATAAATCTTATAAATTCCGGAGATAGAATGGTAAATAAGTGTTAAATTTTGAGAAGAGAATGGTCAATTTAGAGGATAGAATGGTTAATTTAGGGGATAGGATGGAAATCAATGCTAAATTTAGAGGATAGAATGGTAAATTTAGGGGTAGAAATGAAAAATTTGTAGTAAATTTAGGGTCGAGAATGGTAAATTTAGGGGATATAATAGTAAATCTGTGGTATTGGGGAAAATATGGTAAATTTAGGGTTTACAATGATAAGTTTAGGAAAGGAATGAGAAATTTAGGGAATAGATTGGAAATCTGTGGTAAATTTGAGGAAGAGAATGTTAAATTTACAGAATAGAATGGTAAATCTGTAATATATGGAAGAATAGGGTAAATTTAGGGGATAGAATGATAAATTTAGGGAGTTGCACGCAAGCCTTTGGAAGTGTATGAAACAATCCTCTCAGCATATGGGGAATTAATTTACTGTGTCTCTAGATTATACATATTTGCTTCTTTACAGTAAAAACATCCAAATCGTCACTAGATTTAATTTTTACGAAATATACTGGTAGAATAGAACATTTGTAGGGGAGAGGGTTAAACATGGCAGAGGCAGGATAGTACAGAGAAATAACAACTAAATTTTTTTACATAGGTTCGGAGACTCGTAGTGCACTGAGGTGGGAGCTATTCACAGACATTTTATAGAACTAAAGCAAAACCATACATATAGTAATGACTGCTGCATTTTGCAAACTACACTACTATTAGTACTAGCTCTGTAATTAATAATAATAATAATAATAATAATAATAATAATAATAATAATAATAATAATAATAATAATAATAATAATAATAATAATAATAATAATTAAAGATCACATTGCGATAGGTTATTCCAAAACCAAATTTTGTCAAATTCTATACCCGTTCCATCAGTTTTAATACAAAGAATATCATATATCATGTCTATTGTGTAGCAGCATCTTTTCTTCAGATGTGGTGACTAAGAAGGCTATAGAAACTGTAAGCAGAATTTACGTGTTTTGGGTGTTTTAAGATACGGGATTTCTTTAAAAAATTATTTACAATTAGTACACAGTGTTACAAAAATTTATCAGAATATTTTGGGAATAGATTTCTCACTTTAAAATAAGAAAATAAGTTCATATGGACCTGTGGTCGACAGTGCATAGTTATAGGTTGATGAAATGAACTTCCACTACTGTAGGGCCGATCGTAGTAAGATCAAGACATCACTGAGGAACTAGTATGTGAACTATCCAAATATCCATCATCCAGAACCTCCGGTACTTGCACAATCATTTTTAGAGAGGCTGTTTGGGAGTACTTGATCACTCTTCACCTACCTCTCTAAAAATTGGTTCTCGGCACCGTATATCTCCGAAAGTATCCACTTTTGAGCACTGGTCCATATGAAATTTTTTTCTTAACTTGATGTGAGAAATTTGTTCCCAAAATATTGTCACATATTTTTGTAACGGTTGGGGGTCGTTTCGTCCAAAGACATTTGGTCCAGGGACACTGGGTCCAAAGGACATTTCGTTAAAGATATTTCGTCCAAAGGACATTTCATCCAAAGACATTTAATCCAAAGACATTTGGTCCAAAGGACAATTCGTCCAAAAGACAATTGGTCCAAAGGGCATTTCGTCTAGAGGACAATTGGTAAAAAGGACATTTCGTCCAAAAGATATTTGGTGCAAAGGACATTTCGTCCAAAAGAGAATTTGTCCAAAGGACATTTCGTTCAAAGACATTTGGTCCAAACGACATTTCGTCCAAAAGACAATCGGTCCAAGGGACATTTCGTCCAAAGGACATTTGGTCCAAAGGACATTTCGTCCAAAAGACAATTGGTCCAAGGGACATTTCGTCCAAAAGAAATTTGGTCCAAAGGACATTTAGTCCAAAAGAAAATTGGTCCAAGAAACATTTCGTCCAGGGATGTTTAGTTCAAAGCACATTTCGTCCAAAGGGCATTTGGTCCGGTAACGCTTGGGGGTCCGGGTTTTGTTTCTATTAGAAGAGTAAAAAAGTGATGCCTATAACATTATGACTCAGTAGCTTCTTATTTCTAAAGGAAATTTGAAATAGAGATTTATTCCGCAATTTTCATTTCGATAAAACAAATATATGCTGAGATATTCAGAAAAACGTAAACAAAATGGCCACCTTTCTTTGCTTTCATTAATAATTCTACAAAAATACAGTTTTAGCTTCGCAGAAATACAGTTGCAGCTTCGTTGGTTAAGGAATTCACCTCCTTCCGAAATGATAAACAACCCTTTGAAGAGCAGACACCCTCTTCATTTGAGGACAACATTGCCTCCGCATGGTCATGTGAATCTTCTATTTGGTTTGAGACTTTGCAATGGATATCTTAAATGTACTCTACTGTACCGAGAAAATTAATATGAAAGCCAAAGTATATACTGTATTTGCATGAGGAGTAACACTGAAATAAAAATACAAGAAAAGTGAACAATTCTGGTTTGTCATACAACTCACTAATTATGTAGGAACATCTGCCGAAGTTACACACTATCAATAGTCTACGAATAAAAACCAGATTTGTGGTTAACCTGAAAACAAACCTATATTCTACACGAAATGTTCCAACTTTCATCTTATATTTGTCAATCACTTATCACAATGTTGTAGCTAAGAATGTGACTGTTCAAGAGTATTATTAACGGTAAAAAGAATATATTTGACACATGTGTATTTTTCTATTCTTAGTATTTGTTCAAAGAAACTTGACACACATTATTTTTTACTTTTCTAACACAAGGGTTTGAATACCTAGTATTTAACTTACTCAAATTTAAACTCCAATAATTTTAGTTACCGGTACTTATTTTAAAACTATTTCATTCACAATATTAAAATTTTAGATGTCATGTTAGCAGTTAATGCAGCAACATACTTCACACTCCAACTTTTCCCTCATTCCTATTGTTCGGCCATTTTGTTTTTAGGCGTTTACGTTTTTCTGAATATCTCAGCATATATTTGTTTTTATCGAAATGAAAATTGCGGAATAAATCTCTATTTCAAATTTCCTTTAGAAATAAGAAGCTACTGAGTCATAATGTTATAGGCATCACTTTTTTACTCTTCTAATAGAAACAAACCCCAGACCCCCAAACGTTACCGGACCAAATGTCTTTTGGACGAAATGTGCTTTGAACTAAACATCTCTTGACGAAATGTCCCTTGGACCAATTGTCTTTTGAACGAAATGTCCTTTGGACCAAATGTCTTTGGACGAAAATGTCCTTTGGACCAATTGTCTTTTGGACGAAATGTTCTTTGAACCAAATATATTTGGACGAAATGTCCTTTGGACTAATCGTCTTTTGGACGAAATGTCATTTGGACCAAATGTCTTTGGACGAAATGTCCTTTGGACCAATTGTCTTTTGGACGAAATGTCATTTGGACCAAATGTCTTTGGACGAAATGTCCTTGGACGAATTGTCTTTTGGACGAAATGTTCTTTGGACCAATTGTCTTTTGGACGAAATGTCTTCTTTGGATGAATTGTCCTTTGGACTAAATGTCTCTGGACGAAATGTCCTTTGGACGAGAAGGGTGGTCACCTTTTGTAACATCTTGTATATGCATTCCATTATATTAATTAGTTAATTATATACAACATGGTCCTAGAATGATTAGTAAATAAATAAGTAAATAAAGTAATATTATTATATATTGTTTTCATTGTAGTTCACTGGAGTTATCATTATTGCGGTTGGAGCAACAATACAAGCTATGTATTATGACTACCAGAGTTTCTTAGAAGGCAAATTCTTTACTCCACCGCTGTTGTTAATAGTTGTTGGCGTCCTTGTGTTTTTCGTAGCCTTCTTTGGATGCTGTGGAGCAATAAGAGAAAGCACTTGCATGGTCATGACGGTAAGTGGCGCTATCAGAAACGCTTTCAGAAATTCAGTTTTGGAAAGGCTTTGACTAAAGCCTTCTCAAGATTACTGAAGATTATTTTATTAGTGTTTTTCCTTTTATTTGCTATTAAATTATATTTTGTGTCATTAACACTGTTTAAACAATTTTAAAACTAACCATTCCTGTCTACTATTCAAGTAAAAGAGTTAAAATATACCCAATTCTATCCCTAGCTATGGCTATCCAAAGAACAATCGAAGTTTATCTTAACACAAGATTTTGGGAAAATATCTAGGTACACATTTATCTCATGAGTTTCCATTAGGGATATTAATTTTTCCTTCAATTTTTTTTTTTTTTTTTTTTAATCTGAATATTTGTACTCGGACAAAATAATTCACATTTGAAGGATGCTAAAGAAATACGATCATAGTCACAAAACCAAAAGTTTGCAGGATAACGTTTTTAAAATTTGAAGACCCAAAGCATTTATTACACGTGTTGTAAATTATTTGTAACCTCAGGAACATTTATTTGGTTTTTTTGTGAAATTGTAAGTACAAGGGGAATATTATAGCTACATGATTATTATATTATCAGAAAACCTGTGTACATAGACTATGTTTTTTTTTTTCTGTGATGTACGAAAAGTACGTAGGACAATACAGAGAAAAATCCAGTTGTTTCTTTCTCCAGTCCCAGTTTGAATCATATAAACTGATTTCCATTTTCTTTTATCTTTATACTTTCTTACGAAGTACACACTATTTAATAACTCGATATATTCTTTACACAATTATTGTATTGTTGTTTTCATTCTTTTACTAATCACTCAAGATTGGAGTTAACTTTAGTGGTGCTCCTCCGTTTTTACTAAATATTTGGAAAATTTACAGGATGTAAGAAATGGTGATTCGGAATTCTTATATAATCTTTAGGGGTATACGCATGGCAGAAAAGTTATGTTTAATATGAGAAATTATATGTAGAAGTTGCTACTATTTGCAAAACTCGGAAGATTTCGATATTTCAGGAGCATGGTAATCGTATAGCATGGCGAATCAGTCCGTTGGATGTGATATTTCAGCGTTGAGTTTTACTGAATTATATGATAATAATGAAGAGGTCTATTTAATTTCTATGAGACCCACTGATTACTGAATTTGAGAACACAGTGTAGAAAGCGTGGGAAAGAAGTGAAAATCAACAAGCGCATAGCATGGCGAATCGGTGCATTGGATGTAATCGAAGGGTAACGGTCAATTTTTTACTTTAACTAGAACATTTACTGGAACCTAATGTAACCTAAACTAAAATAACATTTTAAATTAAGTGGAAGCCAGCTTCTATGAGAACCAATTCCAGTCACTGGGGGGCGCGGTGGCTCAGTGGTAGAGCGTTCACCTCTGGTGCTTGGGGTCCCGGGTTCGATCCCAGCCCCCGCCAAGTGAACTTTGTGGTGGACAAACACCGTGCTCGTGGGTTTCCTCGGGGTTCTCCCGTTTCCTCCCACTTTCTTCATTCCACCATTTCACTCATATCTCATAATCACCGTCTCCTTTAGCCTAACCGGCATAACCGTGGGACGTAAAACTCAAAGATTTTATTTTCAAATCCAGTCACTGTTCTAGTCAAAGTAAAGTCTTACTGAGTAATCTAACCTAAGGTAACCTAACCTAACCGAATCTAACCTAAAGCTAACCTAATAATTTAAAATATTTTAATTGATTTCATGTGGGTTTGAAACTGGAGGGGCACCTCTAAAGTTAAACCCAAAATTGGAACCAACAATCTTTAAATTAAACAAAGTATATGTCGTATTTAGACATAACATTTTTGAAGTATTTTCAAAGGCTATCTTCATAGCGACAAACACAAAACGGCATTTGCTATCTTTCTGCTCGAACTCGCCTGCACAAATTCCCAACCATCATTACTTTCTTAATGGATAATCTTGAAGTTGCGTATATAAAGAAAAATCGTTATTGCAGTCGAATTTAACATAATCAATGGCGTTAAAAGCCTAGAAATAAAGTTTAAAATGTGTTTTAAGAAAAGAAAAAAGGAAATTGGTTGATAATTCAAGTACTCATAATGAACTCATTGTCATTAAAATTCCACCCCATACACGTTAGCATTGTTAATATAGTGTCAGCGTTTTATTCAAGCTTACCACATCGCAGTTTGCTACACAAAATCGTATAAATTCGGTGCAAAGGAGATATTGTATCGAAAAATGCGATGCATCTATGATTATAATAGTTTAATACCGAAGTGGCAATTTTTTGTAACAGAATGCAGTTTATCATTATCGTTCCTTCATAACACAACGTTTTTTTTTTTTTGGGGGGGGGGGTGTCTTAACTGCAGCTAAAGCTTAGTAATGACTCCACTCAAAAAACCGAGGTATCAATTAATCCACTACAGATTACATACCAAATTCCTGGAAACTGGTTCTCACGACAGAGGATATATTCACTTCGACACTATTCTATCGGTAAAGCTCAATGGGCTCTCGAAATTCAAGACTCGATCTTACTTTTCGGAAGCTAAATTATTTTCTAGAACAAAGAACTTCCTGCCTTCCTATCTTTTTATGATTGTTTCATACCACCAGAAATATAATTTGTTTTACCATTTTTTTATACTCCTCGCTCAGCTGTTGTGCATTGAAATGACAAAATAAAATTAGTATTCAGGTTAAAAATGGAGAAAATAACTAGATCTGAGTAGAAATTGGCTGCAATGTGAGTTAGAAAATGAATATTTGTGCGAAATTAAGCTATTTTGTTTTATCATAAAAACGAAAATTCACTTCGTAGAGTGCATATGCATAATTGCAAGTAATTCCAATTTATCGCATCTGGAAGTTATTAAGGATTCGAAAGTTAATAAAACGCTTCATGTGGACACATGTAAAAGCAGTGATCAACTTAATTAAACAAATAGGAGAATGTGAAAGTTATATTTAAAAACAACAATTGTCGTTACTTTTCAACTACTTTGCTTTTCATTATCATACAGGTTTGTGTTACACAAAAAATATTTATTGTTTCGAAAAGTAACTAACTTTATGGCCTATGGGACCCGGAGGTTCAATGCCACGTTACCAAAGGCTCTCCATTGACTTCTATCCTTAGTCAACTGGATCCAGTTTCTACTTTGTATTTTTATTTCTGCGAGATCCATCTTAACAAAGTCTTTCTAATAGTCGTTTTCTGATTGAACTTCCAGTTAAAACTTCGAAAGCGTTCCTATTTTCTTCCATTCTGCTGGCTATATCACCTGCCCACCTGAGCCTCCTAGCCTCGCTGGCCCTTCATGTGTATGTAAAAGAATAAAATAAACTATTATTATTATTATTATTATTATTATTATTATTATTATTATTATTATTATTAATGTACAATTAATTTCTTACTAGATGATTGTAAAAGCATGAGTGGAAAACAAAATTACTTATCTATGAGTACTTTCGCTAAAATTATTCATCAGGTGAGGATGTGAGGTAGTAGGAAAACAAGGAAAAGAAACATTAAAGAGGAGTGGAAAAATTTAGAAGCAACCAAGTGGATGCCACACTGAAATGCAGGGGTATATGATAATATACGAAAACCGTAAGTATATGCTTTACTATTTTCTGTTAATCCATTTTTCTCACTTTGGATTTCTTTGTTTCAACTATATTTGTATTTATTTCCAATTACAGTTTGCCTTCATGTTATCAATAATCTTTGTCCTGGAAGTGGGCGCGGGGATTGCAGGCTACGTTTTAATTAATGATCTGAAAGCTGTGCTCAAGTCGAATATGTACAATGCTTTGGGAAAATCAGAGAACAATACAGAATACCAGGCTGCTTGGAACTTCATACAAAGAGAAGTAAGTCCTTATGTATATAAGGTATAAATTATTTTATTGCTGCTAACAGTTTAATGACATAAATATAGTTCTGAGGTTCAAAAAGTATTCGTTCAGCCAACATGAGGAATTTAAAATGTGGAATAGTAACACTGTAATGTATTAATATAGAATTTGACAGTATGAACTCACTACCGTAAAAATTAGATTAAATTATTCGAAGTTAGATAAAAACCATATACTATGTATAAAATAGACTGTAATGAGATGTGAGATCATATTTTTGTGTACACAAGATTCCCTTTATTGGATTCTTGTGTACACAAGAGGATTCTTCTTTCTCTCCGTATTTTCTCACTTAGGTGGTGTTGACGATTCTGATTAATCTTCTCCATAAATCCCTGTCTCGGAATTTTTCCCATATTGGACCTTTCTCTTTGAAGTCATTCTTAATCATATCTATCCATTTCCTTAACGTTCCTTCCCATGCGCTTCTATTCCCATCACTCTTCTGATCACTAGTCATTTGTTCTCATTAGATGGCCATACTACTACAGTCTTATATCTTGGATCTTCTTAGATATCTCTAGAATCTAGTTTGTTTTCCTTATTCTCTCATTCCTCTCTCTGTCTCTTCCTGTTATCCCACACATTCAGCGTAGTATTCTCATTTAGAAAACATTCAAACTTTTATTCTGTGCTCTTTTTATTGGCGATGTTTCTGCTCTGTATATCATTGCTCGCCTAACCACCGTTTTAAAATTATACCTTACAATTTCGCCATTCTTGTTTTATCTGGTGTGTTACTTTTACGTCAAAATCATCACTTTTGGCAACAGATGAACCCAAAGGGTCGTGACTAAGAATTAAAACCAATCATTTTTTTTTATTCTTATTAATGTGTGACCTTTTAAGCCCGGCCAAATGGCAGTCCCGTATGATTTCTTTTTAAACCTCACGCATAATAGTTGGATGTAACTGACCATCACAATATATCTGAATCGAGACTCCCGCTCTAACTGTGAAAGTGTTTTCTTTAATTGTGGCTAGCAAATCCATGCAGCAGGGTAAGACTGTTAGTATAGGGATTTCTTTTTAGAAAAATATAGACCTTACAGAGTGACTTTGAAATATTAGAAGGTTAGATTCTATTTGACTAGACCAAACACATTAAAAAAAAAATACACAGAATAAAACAAAAATTCAGAAAATATGTGACTTGGCCTAGACATATGAAACAACAAACAGAATACAGAAAATACAGTAAAGATTCAGAAAAGTTGTGACTTAACCTACACACATAAAAATAAGCAAAATATGCAGAGTAGAAGATTATGTAAAATATTCAGAAAGTGTATGATTAATGCACAATCAGTTAACCGTCATGCTAGAGAGAAGGGGCAGGGAAAATGACCCTCAAGTCAAGTTCTTAGATTCACGCTAGAAAATGTAATAGGATTGTAACGTTAGTGTATACGTCTTCCATTACGCCACACAATAACTCTTAACTGAAAGGGATTTTTTTTTTAATTATGTTGTTTGCAACACATAGTTAGAGCGAGTATTTCAGTCGAGTTTGTTAATGAAAGCAACCCGTTAACATGTTAACGGATAACGGTGACTATGCGAATACGAACATGACTCGATTCAACCATTTTGACCATGTACATGTGAAACACCATCTTTGAACTCTTATTATTCACAAACAAAACAGAAGGGAAAGATTTGTCCCATAGAACAAATATTTTATAAACTTGTTAACACAATATACACCAAGATCACATATATTCATGATTAAAATCCCAAATTTCGAAAGTGTGGCATTTTGTAGACCCCTTTTGGTCCTGCTAGGATTAATACCAAAAAAAGAGCAAAATCTTATAAAGGTGTTCGGGTAAATCCTGTTCATTAAAACTCATTTCGTTCAATTCACTTAGTACAGTATCAAGCATGAACGATTGTACACTCGGACATTATCTCAATACAGTAAAGCTTATTTTAAATATTTAGCTGATATGAATTTTGGCATCTTGATTTACTACTGGTATGCCACACCGGCTCATGCAGCCTTAATTCGATAAATGCCTTTTATTCGATTTCAGTATTTTTCTTTTTATCTGAAATGTCACGAAATACTCTTTAGAAATTGAGATTATGCATTTGCCATATAGTCTTATCATATTTTGACGTATATTGAAATTAAATTTGACTTCTTGAAGTTCAAACATTGCTTTATTATTTTTATTTATTGTTATTGTGTTTTACTCTTTGTTTCTTATGAATGTACTTATTATCTTATAGTATCCAAATTACGAGGATATTTTCAAAGTTGTGAGACTTCTGTTTAAACTTTCTAATTTCTTTATTGTTGTCTATACCAATTAATTCAAGTTTTTAAAAATATACTTCCTGTTTAAATGTGTATACTTTTCGCAGTTCGAGATTAAACTTTCCAGGTTATCAGGAAGAAACTTATTCGGACCGTTAGTCTACGACATGCTTTATACCATACCATATAAGTTCTGAAATCACATATCACGCGGAAGTTTATTCAATTCTGAGAGAGGACAAGCATGTAGCCAGGATTTCGTAATAGTGGTGTCCGTGGCGAAATACTGTGCTTATCGCACCAGGGGCTCGACCATTCTAAACTACTTTACTGGCAACATATATTGGTTCGTTTAGCCAGGATTTCGTAATAGGGGGGAGCGTGACATGAAATACTGTGGTTGCACACCAGGGGCTAGGTCATTCAAAACTATTTTACTGGCAACATCCCCTTACTGGTTTGTTAGGACAATAAAATGAGGATATGTTAGTAAGTATTGCAATAACAAACTACTGTATGAAGAAATCTCGAGTAAAAGAATATAAAAAAGTATTGAAAAAGGTCTTCTGAGCTCATTCGAACTCGGTTCGTTTTGTCTTCTTTCTTCTTATTTCTCTTATCTTCGTTTAATGTCGTCAAGGATAGCAATGAGATCTCTTTCGCAGTAAAGACATCCTATAAAATGGATTAGTGTTGTCGCGAAATTAAAAATTTCTTTAATAAGTGTAATTGGAACCTATGTTGCCAGGCTCATTGGTGATGACGGGCGTCTCTGGCGGGGGGACGAGGGGGACGCGTTCCCCCAATATTTTGAAGTACAAAATATTCCATATTTTATTCTAATTTAATTTATTTACAAACGACCGTATTTGGAATATAATATTCAGGCTGTGAAACGATTATAACAGAGTTCGGAATTCTCAGGGGGTCCGTGAAAGCAACAAATGGAATCAAAGATAATACATAGCTTGGGTTAGGTAGTACCATTTAAATAGCTTTTTTTATGTCCCCCCAAAATTTACATGCCAGAGACGCCAGTGGTGACTAAACATTTCTTAAGTTCTACCTGAGAGTCTATCTGATCGCTTTAGCGATCGTCATTTGTAGTCCATAGGATTAGCATGGAGCTAGATGGAATTAAGAATGCTCCGTTATAATAATATTCATTTTCAACTTGCCCCCTCCCCCTCCCCGTTTCCTCCATACAAAGTTCCTCATAAGAAAGAGTAACCAAACGCTTGCAATAGCTTTATATTTTTAACGCCGATTCTTCTTTTTCTCGTTTCTTTTTCTTTCATCCTCCTTTATTTTTTTTTTATTTCTGGCTCCGAAGGGGGGCGGGGGTCCGTACCCCTCGGACCCACCGCTTGACTACGTGCCTGGAGAGGAGATACCTAGATTAGACAAATTAAAATGAATACCGTATGGAATTAATTCTCAACGTAATTCTTTTAAAACTTCCTTCGTTAGGGACACAGTATGTTGTCTTGTATATTTTTATCAAGGATGTTATAAATAGAGGATCTGCCCACATGTATCTTTATCCTATTAAATCGGTGAAGTCAAAAAGCAACCGAGCATCGGCACGTTTGATTGGCTATTCTCGTTTCTGCCATCGTCTGATTGGCTACTTTCGTTTCCGTCATGATTGTTGGCTCAAAACATTGCGATCCTATTGGGCTGAGTGGGCAGAGTAGGGGTGGCGAAACTGTGACGTATGGCTTCAAGATTTTGTTGTAAGGGCAGATCCTCTATTTTATAAGATCCTTGATTTTTATGTTGTAGCAATGGTCAGTTATGTAGCTTTCCAAGTTTGTGTTACTGGGAAGATATACTTAGAAGATTCAGATACGAGCACTGTCAACATGTATCGTACAAAACGTTAGAATAATGTTCTGCACTAATTGTGACTACCTCTGGTAGTTAATCTACCAAACGTATTACATCATAATCCTAGAATACCATAATCATTACCGTGCCAACAGAAGAAACAGAACATGTCTTGATAGAAGATCTTTGTCTTGGTCTTGGTCAGTAACAATGCGTGAATACTAATGACATTTCATCATTGTTTCCCGGTTTTAAAAGAGAATCTACATGAACAAGAATTCATTTTGGTATAAGCATTATATGTATACCACTTACGATTCAAAAGTTGTACCATCCCAACTCCGAGTTGCATTGTAAACTCAACACCCCGTACTTTTTTATACAAATGAAAGGAAAAAAAAAACGGTGTTAGTATTTAACACTTTTTTCCCTCTTTTCTTGTTTTGCTGGTTACTATATATCTTAGAAGAAGAAAAATACAAGAAATCACAATCAACTGTCAGGTATAACTACCAGTACGTTTATATCATACTTTGTATTACAAGAAGTTTTGTAATACGTTGTGTATTTTTATTCTACTTAGTTCTGGTGTTGTGGAGTTGATGGCCCACTTGATTGGGACGCCTGGAATTACACTATACCCAATTCCTGTTGCATTTACGATAACAGCCAATGCCTTCTATTTGAAAATGGTTGCTTAACCAAACTTGAAAATTTAGTTCAAAACAGCGCCATTACCATAGGCGGAATTGCAAGCATATTCGGTCTCGTACAGGTAAGTTCATTTTGAGTTGTATGATATGTATTAATTATAATTAAAACACATGGTTCTGAAATATACGCACATCACTGTTCTACTCGTATTAAGTTATTTGGTTTTATATGATGATGTACATATGTGATACATAGCGGATCGAGTACTGAATGGAATCGTGTTGATTTCATGTTTATTATTGTTACTATTTATATTATTAACCTTTTAACACAAAAGACCGAGAATACTCGGGTGTTTAATTTTATCGAAAATATGCTGGTAAAATCCCGAGTATACTCGTGTTAACCTTTGTTTATCAGCACGTATTTTAAAAGGGCGATTATACTTATTTTCCTTTGTTCTTTAAATTTCTTTCCAGTAGATGTCACTGTGATTTCCTTCATTCAACATTCCAGTTTATTTTCATCTGCAGTAGTGATTGTGGCGCCTTCAATTTCTTCCGTCTTTCTTGATAATATTCTTATTGTTTTATGACAACGGAGATTGATGAAGTTGACATTCAGTTTAGCTTATTATCACAAGTTTCATAGATAATATTGGTCCATTGTGAGCACGAATATACTCGGGATTTTATTTTAAGGACTTTTCAGATGCATGTATCTCATTTTGAGTTGTTAACAATCAATACCATCGAAACACCTTATGCTCAAAGTCTAGGTGTTAAGGGGTAAAAGATATAAATAATATGCTTAACCCTACAACCCTACATTGAAATCAAATAATTAAAATTATATTGTATGTATTATGAAATACTTTAACACAAATCAATTACAAGTTCTGGTAATTGTACAGCAACTAACGCTCTCAGATACCATTTAAGTTTGCAGCAAGTACACGTTTCTCTTGTGTCACACTGCAAGTTTGCAGCAAGTGCGCATCTGCAAGACACGCGAAATGTGTACGTGGACACTTTCAGCAAACTTGCATTGAAAATTTTGAATTACTTTTGCAAACACCAATTGGCGCTACATTCATTTCGTCTTATTGATCATTTTGAAGAGTCTATTTCGTGTGCAGTACACGGCTAAATAACACAACATCAAATGTAAGGACGTAATTACACTTTCAAATGTATTTAAAATAAAATATTTCAATGCAATATGTTATCTTGTCCTAAAATTAGCCACAAACATTTGATTTGTTACTTGTCGGTGCTTTTATTTCAAGGGTAACAAATATATGAGAATAGTAACAAATACACAAGTAGGCAATAGCACTTTTGTTAACGTAAAATTTCATGAAATATTACAGAAAATATAATAATAAAGTTGCACGTTATCCGGTAGAAATGTCACGTATACTGCGTAAAGCTTTCCTATTATCCAAAAAGAAAACCTCGTACAAATTCTCAGTATCAGTTAGTTGAATATTTATTGCATTCTTCACACTTACCAACCTCTAGTTTAAGTCTTACTGCTATATACGATAATGCCCTTGCGATAATAGGTGAATGTACGATAATTTTAGAACGCAACTTTCTTATAGCTTTTGAATAAGCAATTAAGCAAATAAATTGAAGATGTGCATTAAATAATTATAAAACACATACATTGAAGTTTTGAACAGTCAATTTTGTTAAAATAAATGAATAACGCAAATGGTAACCATTCATCCATTCTTTAAATTCAATTACGTTCGTGAGAAGATCGAAATATTGTTTATTTATTTAGTATTATTTTACATGGCGAAGTTAAGGCTAATCATGCCTTGTCTCCCACTTGACCATGCAATGATCATGATCATGTATACTAATACAATAATAATACTAATAATATATGTATAAAATATATAAAACACTTACAATCACACACAAACACACATGAATCACATCACCTGCACACATGGATTATAACAAATAACTACATAATATTCATACATACTACAAATAACTACATTCATTTAGTGAACAAAAAAGAACAAATAAAAATCAGCATTTATTCAGATATTAGTAAGCCTTGATAGGAGGATCTGCTCAACCGACTTCTTAAATAGATTGATTGTCTGAGATTGCCTTGTGTTGGGTGGGAGGTCATTCCACGCACGGATAGTGGATGCAAAGAACGCATTTGAGTAGAATTTTGACGAATGTAATTGAAGAGAAAGGAGTTTATTTACACCTGATCTTGTATTGTGATCGTGGTGAGCATATAGTGGTTGCAAGCGTTGAAATAAGTAGGAAGGTTGTTGGAAGCGCAAAGTCTTAAAGAGAAGTGTGAGTCGATGCAAATAACGCCTATCGGCAAGTTTCAAAAGGCCCAGCTTTCTGTAGTATGGAGTTAAATGATTTGATCGTTTGAGATTATAAGCAAACCGTATACAGGCATTTTGGATACGTTGCAAATGATACGCTAA
The DNA here is from genome assembly GCF_964235325.1 of Thermobia domestica. Classification (NCBI taxonomy): domain Eukaryota; kingdom Metazoa; phylum Arthropoda; class Insecta; order Zygentoma; family Lepismatidae; genus Thermobia; species Thermobia domestica. The sequence goes on from NC_137471.1 coordinate 336,273, forward strand.
TTCTTCATTTAAGTCTGATAGAGCTACATCACAATATTCAAGGTGAGGAAATATTAGAGATTTTACAAGTTGTAGCTTTGTTTCAGTGGGTAGACTTTTCTTTAGTCTAGTGAGTGAATGCAAAGACCAGAACGCTTTCTTACATACAGCCTTAATGTGAGGTTTCCACTTAAGAAATTGATTTATTATTACCCCGAGATTTGTAACAGTTTCAGAAAATGGAATAATTGTTCCATTTATCTGTACTGTTGGTATATTCGAACGGTGCATTTGTATGAGTCGTTTAGAGGAGACGCAAATGCACTTCGATTTAAGTGGATTTATGGTTAACCCATTTTCTTTTGACCACAAGTAAATGCGATGCAAGTCGTCATTCATTTGTTCAAGTTTTCGGGTAGACCTGAGATATAGGTTTGAAAATCATCTGCGTATAGGTGATACTTGCAGTATTATAAGACAGAAGGAAGGTCGTTAATGTACAGACAGAATAGGAGAGAGACGCTTCCTTAAGGGACGCCGTGAGTGAGATTCCGTAGTGCAGAAGAAGTATCGGCTACGATTACAAATTGCTTTCGTCCCTGTAAATAATTTTTAACCCATTTTACAGCACTATTGGAGAAGTTAAATTTCGTCGCCAATTTATGGAAAAGAATCTTATGTATAATTGATTGAAAAGCTTTACAGAAATCTAGTAGAGCAAGAACAGTTACTTGCTTTCTATCCATTGCTAGTCTAATGTCGTCAGTGACCAAAGTAGCAGTAATAAGGATTTAAAAAATAATGGTGAGGATAGTGACACCGATTTGAAGTTCGAAACAGAAGATTAATAGATAAATTGAAGCGCTTGGAGGATAAAGGTGTTATGTTACATTTTTTTTGAAACGTTGCATTCTGGCTGTTCATGCACGTGTTATATATTAGTTATGCTATATAACACATTATTTGGAGAGTCCTCGTCCTAGTGCTGATATTTAGAAACGGTGAAGGTGGTATGTTAACGGACAAAGTTGTGAAAGTCAATTTTCCCGTCATATTCAATTTGTTACATACCACCTTTATCTTCCAAGCGCTTCAATTTACTCTATATTATTGACAACTGATAGGACGCAAGGAAAATAGTTACACCAAACCTGAAGTTTCTTGTTGCTTTGGAGAACCAACGATGAATGAACCGTGAGAATATTAATGTATTTCACACTTTTATGTACATATATACAGAAATATGTAGAGTGTATACCTAGGTACAAAAACGGTTTCATTTTACGAAAAAATGGAATCTTTTATTCTTAAACTAAATCTGCAAGAAAAAAAGAAAGAATTAGTAATGAAATAGTACGGATATGATTTATGTTGATAATATTAATACTATTATATATTTATTTTACTGTTATACTCATTTTGTCCCTCATTTTATAGCAAATAATATGCTTATATGTGACATTCATTTGTAAATTCTTTTCTACGTCAAGTTCCTGTCATATTTTCTTGTGTTAAATTACTAGTGTTCAGACACATTATATGCGATGTTCTAAATTTTAGTTATGGATTCAACAGGTGAAGGTGCCTTTTCTAATGGATTTTGAGGTCTGTATTTTCGTTGCGTATATATTCTTGTGTGTTGATTCTATGGGCAACCACTATCAGAATTGTATCGCCTATCACGATATCATGTCGTCGATTGTATGACACGATTGTGAAAAATTCTTCGTTGCACTTTTAACGTAATATTAACATCAAAACTTCAACTCAGGATTGTATCATTAATGACGGAGAAGAATTGTAAGAGAATACGTAGTTTAAGGGCGTTATTTCAGACTTCGCTTGACGGGGGCATTGGCACCACCGACATAAGACTCTCACGTTTTGTATTAGTGTATTAGTAGACAATCGACTAAAGTATATTCATTCCTCAAACTCTTTTGGGGGGAATTACCAACTCCTGCCCCTCCCTGGATGGTTGCATACGGCTATATCCTCTTTTCTGCGTATAGACAATTGTTACAAGTTGAAGATTCGTAATTTCCTATATAAAGTAGAATTTTTATTTATTTCTCCTTTATACAAATGCATGCACACCAGTGGCTTCGCACAGTTTATGGTATATATCGGGAAGAAACTGTAAGCTATTTAAAACTTTTCTCCCGGTACTTGGTGCAGATTAGGAATAGGTGTACCAGTACAAAATCATTACATACATCCTGTCTTTTTGAGTAAACCGACTTTTAGTATCTCTAAAAATAGTATTTTACGTGAGACGTTGCATTGCTGGGTGTAAATTTACTTTAGAAGGACATATAATGTAACATTTTCTGGACAATATATATTATAGCAATGTTTAATTTTAAAGGAAATACAACACGTTATAAAACACAGTTATATAAACTATATTTTGTCGCTGTCTCTTTGAAAGATTTGTCTAGTAACAGATATTTTTTTGAGTATTTTAAAAATGTCCCCCTTTTCAAAAATGTATCATACGGTAACCCTAAACATGTGTTTTATATTTTCAAAAAAAAAAGTTATTTTCAAGGCTGTTATAAAATAGAGGCTCTCCTATACAACAAAGTCGTAAAGCCACATGTCACAGTTTCGCCACCCCACTCTGCCCGCTCCACCCGATAAGATCGTAATATTATGAGCCAACATTGGCAAAAACGAGGGTAGCCAATCAAACTGCCGATGCCCGATTGTTTTTGGCTTCATTGAGTTAATTGAATGAACATACATATGGGCAGATCCTCTATTTTATAACATCCTTGGTTATTTTGGTTGGAATATCCAAGGATGTTATAAAATAGAGGATGTGCCCATACGTATCTTCATCATATGAACTCAATGAAGCCAAAAAAACAACCGAGCATCGTCTGAGCCGGAACGTCTGATTGGCTACTCATGTTTCCGCCATGATTGTTGGCTCGAAACATTGCGATCTTAGTGGTGCGGAGTATGTGTGGCGAAGCTGTGACGTATGGCTTCACGATTTTGTTGTATGGGCAGATCCTATATTTATAAGATCCTTGGTTGGAATATCATGCCTTCATTTGTCTTTAGTTCCTACTAATGCCATCTATAAATAGTATAAATAAATAAAAAATATTCTGTGTTAGTTCTTGTGTTTGTTGCTTTTGATAGATTGAAAAAACGGTGGATTGATTAGCTTGAAACGTATTATACCTTAATAATAAATAATTGTTGACAACGAACATCAGAGTGCCTTTTTCTATATTATACTATGCTATAATATTTATACATCTTTATTTTCTTTACTTAACAGTTCTTTGGAGTATTCTTTTCTTGTTTCCTGGGCCGCGCCATCCGCAAGCAGAAGCAAGACAGACTGGTTCGACGAGAAGCTCTCAGAGAGAAACTCAATGCCAGCTACAAACTGCTTGGATCCACAGACCCAAAATACACATTCCCACTTTATATGGAGCAAAACAAATATCAAATGCTACCAAACTAAACACTGGATTTACAAAACAAAATGTATCGAGGAACTACAATTGCTGTTCAATGAAATATGGCCATCTATATTCTTTTGAAAATTCGCTTGTTCTTACTTGTAATTACAATTTTATCACAAAGATCCTTATCCTAGGAAAAAACCGTCCTCTATTCGTTCTTTTACCAGCATTTTTCGGAATTAATAATTTTCTTTAAAGACAGTTATCAATCAAATACGTAGAATTAAATCCTCGCTACATTGTAGAAAACTATGAATGATTACTGACAGTGGCGAAGCGTGAATGCACAGACAGGACACGCCTAAAGTAAACAACCAACATAAGGAAATTAATTAGAAGTTTAAAACCTTACAAGTTGAATTATAAGTAGAGTGAGTGACGATTCGAAATAGTACTTCATACTTCCTGTATTTACCTTTCAATTTCTTACATAATATAAGGGTGTTCTGTGAACATTTACCGGACAACGACTTGGACAATTTTGAGCATCCACAAGATGTTCATATTATGTCAGGTGACTGTTAATAGAAAACTGTATGCATATGCTTAAAACATTTTCAATTCTTGATATTATTAGAGACTATGCTTCAAGTAAAGAGAACCCTAAACAAATATTAAAAATCATTGAGACAGTACATATTATTGACTTACTCTAAGGAACAGTATTGCTCCAAAAAGGTATAATCATCTACTGATGTAAATTGGGTAAAGGAGATTCACATTGGTTCGATATATTTAAATATGATAAGAATACAGGACTTCTAAAGAAAATAACTACGATGGTAAGTTTTTTGAAGAGTGCACTTCCTAAAGGAATTTGGAAATTTTAATATATACTCGTATGTCTTTCACCTGGATCCGAGTTTTTGGGTAGTTAGTTAAAAAGAAAAGAAAAGAGAAAGACAAAGTTTGGTACTCTTTGTACCTCAACATCTTATTTCTGATATACGAAGTCCTACACCTAAACACAAACATCCAACATTATAAGTGCTTATGTTCCTTCGTATTTTGGTTTCAAAGAAACAGGTGATACCACTCAAAAAATTTTACCATAGAAGTCTTGATTTCAGTTTCTTTTTCAACCAAGTAGCAATTTTAATGTATAAAATCATTTTTTAAAAATTATAGTAAGCAAAATTATGCAAATAAAGCAATAAATCGAATATTAACAAGAAATGTTCGTATCCTCAAAATCTAATAACACTCCCCCTTACTGCTTATTTTTAAAAATGAAAATGTAGAGCAGTGGTTTCCAACTTTTCTTTTGCCATTGCTATTTATGTCCCTCTAAAGTCATAATGTCCCCCTCCGTGAACTTCTATTTTACTTACACCACTTATTTTGAGTCGCTACCCATTTTTCAACGGATTTGTGCTGAAAGAACTATATGTGAGAAAAACGAAGTACATAAAAAACTAAAAAATGACAAAATACAAAACTGAAATTAAACAAATATTTAAAACAAAAATCATTTGAATAAAGTAAATATTTTTAAGCTTTATATAATTCATACTTATCGCCAAATACAGTAAAGAATATTATATTTTTATTTAAACAATCTGATGACATTTGTAACAAGGTATATTTCCAAAATAACTGAAATATTAGCACATCAGTCATACCTACAAAATTTGTTGTGCAATCCCTTTAATTTATGATTTTACAACCTATTTGGACTTTTCTAATTTGAAACCATTTATAAACTGTTTTGTTATATTTTAAATTTTTATAATTATTATTATAATTCATATTATTTTAATTTAAAAGCAATTTGTAATTAGAGAAACCCAATCTGGTTGTAAAATCGTTTATTAAAAGGATCTTCAACATTCCTTTTAAATTTTTATAAATGTAAACAAATATGTAATAAATACATAAATAAATATTATTTGCTTATTTTGTTCTATCATTTTAACAGTATTTCTTTTTTCAATTTATAAATTGTTTAACATACCGACATTTTCGAATTGTGCCACTAAAAAATCAAATTGCACCCCCCCCCTCCATTGGAGCGTGCACCCACGTGTGGAATCATGGAGGTAGAGAGACATAAGAATAGACTGGAATAGTGATGTCGTCATTTCCTTCCCGTTACCATGGTGATCGCCATGTTTTTTCTATACAATCGCGTGAAGCTAATGGAGCTAAAGAGCTTATTTCTAAAAGCTCCACATCCCTAAGTAATAAGGTAGAAATCAAGTAGTTAATCTAAGCACAATTATCATGTAATCCACCATAAGATGCAATCATACGCAATATAAACTCCCTAAGGTGTAGACTGACAAACTGTCGGCACAGAGAAAGCTGTAAAAGTATATAATTTTTAAAAAAGAAAAAAGTCTTTTAGAATAATGTTAATTCTATTGGGACATTTACACCTCTAATGTCTACTGTTTATAATGGGAGTGTACAATATTATTTCTAAGTATGCATTACAAAAGAAAGAAAAGGCTAGCCTTTAGAAATATTCAATCCAGACCATCAGTGGATATAGGTAACATCTTTTCTTATATTCTCTATCAACTTTTTTTTTTAAAAAAAAAGCATTTATAAAACGTACAATAATTAGGCATTCAATTATGAATGGTTCAGTATATATTTTAAACAACTGTTAAACAATAATCCTCTTCAAATTTGCAATAGTATATCATACTCATATTACTGAATCAAAAATTTCCCGGAATTATTTAAAGTTAATATCTGATTATGAACATGATGAGTACACTTGAAGGTTTAATTTAATCTGAAAATATGGAAATTCTCAAAATATACATCAGAAGGAAAAATTCACAAGACATGTGAACTCGCTAAGTTCAGTGTCAATGCTTGTCATACACGTAACATTATTTAACATATTTCTTTTCTAATTACTTTTTCTAGCATTTTTTTTTTCAGTTTCAGTCATTATACATATTTAAAATGAAACATAAGTATTTGTTCCACACTAATGTTTGCAATTCCGAAATATTTCATCACTGTTTTCGTTTTGCACATAGGTCCTTTAGGTATTTAGGCTACTTGTTGGTTAGAAAATAAAATGGCGATCACCATGGCAACGAGAAGGATGTGACGTCACACTATTTCAGCCTATTGTCATGTCAATTGTATAAAAACTATTTATCCTGATTCTTAGACCTTTATTGTAATCAAAATTCGTATTAAAACGTCATCTTTCACTCGAGATTGTGAGAAGACTTCTAAAATAAGGCGAGTTGCCACAAAGGTAGATATTTTACTCTAACTTCAACCAATTCAACATAATATCATATGTCAGTAAGATCTCAACCTCATTACAATTGTTTACATCTCAGCTTTTTGCCATTTGTTGACATCTAAACCTGATATTTGCTTTAGTCAATCAAATTCATACCACAAAATGAGGCACTTCAACCTGATATTGACTGGAACTAATCAGCTTCGCCCCAGTCAGTGATACCTGAACCTGACGTTAACTATAGTCAATCAGTTTCATGCCAACTAATGACACCTTAATCTGACATTTAGACGGAAGCATTTATCGTAGTAAAAATCGTATAATCGATATCCTGCCGTGTAAAGTAGCAAATGCTATAGTATTTCCCATGCCATAGCATATCCTATGGAATTTCTTGTCGATAGAACCTGCCCTATTTCGTAGCATTTTACCCAGCATTTCAGATCCGCTTGCAGCGCCGTGGTGTGTTAAAAGGAAGCGAAAGCTTTTATGCCAAATATCCATGCTCTTTGTTTTGTGTGGGAAATTGAATTGTTGTAAAGAAAAATGAGTTGGAGTAGAGATACTCTTTGCCCACATACTTCTTTGTGGTTTTCGTTTTTTAATATAACCTGCGAGAACTATTGTTGCAACCAGTCTAGCGTTAGCTACCTCATGCTTTAGTTTCGGAGCCATGATTGCGCTCTTCTCCAGTGATTTGTTTGCTACGTCACGACAAGATGCTTTTCAAAATGCTACCGTGTAAAAGCACCATATACTTTGGATGCCATAAAATATTATACGAGATTTTTGGCAGCACATCTGCTACGATAAATGCTACCGTCTAAAACTAGCCTAACTCTAGTTATCAACTTCATGCCATCTGATAACACCTCAATTTGCACCCATTTTACCTCTTTGATCAGTTTAGCCACTTTCATTGTCAGCTTTTTTAACTTACTCTGAGGATAAAATCGAAAATATTTTTACAATATAATTCTTGAAAATTCCTAAAATCTACACAAAAAATGTTTATTTTCTTTGTAATTTGTTGAAATAAAATTGATAATGTGCTTGGTTAATTTTTAAACTATATTATAAAATTGAAAGTGACTGTGACTCTTAATCTCTTGAACTACCCGACCAATCACAATCAAATTTTCAAGATCGATGAAGTTCGAGCCTGAGAAGTCTTTCTGTCATTTCACTTTGACAGTAGAAATTAGGGAAGGCGAAGATATATAAAATTAAATATAACTTAATAACTCTTGAACCGTCCGACTGATCTCGATCAAACTGTCAACATATATGAGGTTCGGACCTGGGATAGTCTTCATCATTTCAGTTTGACGGCACAGCGTAGGGGAGGGAGAGGTGGGAGATATATATATATATAATGAAAATGAAAATAAAAGTGACTGTCTTTGTGACTTCATCACTCTTGAACCATCCGACCGATCTCGATCAAATTTTCAATAAAGATTATGTTCGGACCTGGCATGGTTATCATATCACTATGACGGTGCAACTTAAAAATGATCGAAAATGGAAGATATTAGTGTCGAATCTATAGTTTTCGGGGTCTCTGAGAAGGACAGTGACACTTTCGATGCTGCCGTTACTTGGGGCAGGGATACTATATATAAATGATCTAAAACGACCAATATTAGTGTGAAATTCGTAGGTTTTGAGGTCGCAGAGATAAAGTGACACGTTTAAATCCAATTTCAGCGCCGCAACTTGGAGAAGGGAAGGAAGAAATATAAAAATGGTAGAAAATGACCAATATCAGTATCGAATCCATAGTTTTCGGGGTCGCTGAGATGAACAGTGATACTTCCGATACCGTTTAAATCCAAATTTTGCCACGTAGCATGGGGGAAGAGGAGGAGGGGAAGTATAAAAATGATCGATAATGACTAACATCACAGAGCGCTTTAGTAATAGTAAAAAGTGACTGACTAACGGAACTTATATTTTTTCTTAATTTAACTCAGCGAAGCAGGTAATTGATATTTGTTTGTTATATTTTCTTTATAGATGTAATAGAATGTGTTTGTAATTTGAATAGTTTTTCTTTCTTATAACATATATGTGGACTTTTGATTTAGTTGAGCACTCGAGTACAGATACTGATGTAAAACAACAAACTGAGACTGCTCGCTTCACTAATAATAATAATAATAATAATAATAATAATAATAATAATAATAATAATAATAATAATAATAATAATAATAATAATAATAATAATAATAATAAAGTGTTGTATTTGAGTACACAGTTTCAACTAGGCCATGTATGACGTAGAAAAGATTTACAATCTGAGAAAAGCAGAGAGAAATACAATGTAAAAACAAAGGATGGGAACTTGCTCTCTCACTGAAAAAGTACGAACAAAACTGGCGTCACAGAGCATTCAGTTAGGAAAAGACTATTTTACTTTCAGTAATTTTCATTATTAAAATCATTTTTGATACTTGAATACTGAGAAGAACTGACCTTTTGGCCCTGCAGTTCTTTTCTTGTCTTATAGTGCATTGCAGAGGACCATTCAGAAGCTCCTCTGCTTAGCATGAAATATGTCAATACAGATATATTGTTTGGTCATTATTTTTCCAAGTGATCTCCTGCAACTTGAATGATGTTCTACCTTCACTATCTCTTCATAGACGAAAGCTGAAACTTAAGTTTGGAAATATCCCTAAACAGCGCCAATAACATCTGGAAAAGAGCCAGAAACCTGCTGGTGCTAAAGCAATATCAAAAAGGGTCTCAAAGCTTACCGTTTTGCCACCGTACAAAACATCTGAACCAACACGACGGCTGAAGTTCGGAACATACCAAAATAGGCCTTCCAGCGTTGTTTTCAGCAATGGCAGGAGCGGTGCAACAAATACGTGTATCTTCTCAAGGAGTCTATTTTGAAGGCGATTAAGTGAGTATGTCAACGAAATTCCTTCAACTTTTTCACCGCTCCTCGTAAATAATCAGTTGAGTTGAGTTAAGTTGATTTTGAGTCTAACGTCCCGTTCAGCAGCGAGGCTATACGACATGTGGACCTACTGACTAAAGTGGAATCCGAACGACATGAGCTCCCGCCGGGAATCGAACCGGGTCTCCCACGCCAAAGCGTAAATAATCAGATCCAGGATCATATCTTATCATTGGACAACATAAGTCATGGCCTGGGACAGTGAAGTTTCTCTGATCAGTTTTTTTTAATACTCTACTTCTGGAAATTTGGGAACAAAACATTGATATAGAGAGGGGCTGCAGTTTCCAATGTCCCGAGGCGCTAGATATGTTAAATACGATCCTGACCAGTCCCACGTTTAGGTATTTTACGCGTCTGCACCCAGTGATTATGAGATGAGACTGAATTGTCTCGTGAAGACATACAAGACACAATACAGTTCTTCCACTGGAAACAGATGACTAGAAACATTTTTCAGACTAGACAGCACATCAAGACACCTTTCCGAAACGAGATAGCTTTAAATCTAGTCTCCTGGTTAACACTTTGTGGGTCTAACAAAATCTTACGCCCCTTCCTTTATTTGTTCGTTTTCAGTTATGTGTCAGCAAAAGCTGATAAAAGACAAAATATTCTACTCGTAGATTATAATAGACAAGTAGAACGTGTCTCTAGGATACATAATGAAAACAAACACTTTACTAAAATTGCAAATAATATATTTAATTACGCTCCTGGAAATTTGGATCTGGGCCCATGTGGCTCATGCGTGAATTCTGAATTTGAGATTTTGAATAGGTAATGTAACAGACCTTAACTAAACGTTCCCCATTCACTGATATATTATGTAAATTATAAGTACTAAGTTTAAAGTTTTTTTTTTTTTTTAAATAAAAATTCATACTATTAAAACGTTAGCTCATAATATGACATGAAGTTAGGTAAGTATTGTTATTTGGTTGAGGTATTCAGAAAAAATAAATCTGGATTATATCTGTATTCCATTTATTATGTTCTATAATCGATGTCAATACCAATAGGGGTACCAATCGGGGTTTGAGGCAATAAGGCGTCAGGATATAAAGAACTGTTTCGAATTCCTGTTTAACACAATGTTTTATTTAATACAAGTGTTGTTTTTAGATTCTTTTTTTGAAAAATGGTTTTTGAAATGTATAAAATTCGAGTCGAAAACCAGAAAGAGTGCGAGGTAGATCCTCTTCGAAGTTTCTCATTCCAAGGCTTAAAGTGCCGAAGAGGAAGTGGTTAAAGTGGAAAATATTCATCATTCACTATTCACACACACTACACATAATCACGAAAACATTTACATACATTCACAATTACTCTACACGTACTCATTTCATTTATTTTTCACTTTATCCAACATTTTCATCCCGAACACCTGGGTAACTGGAACTCTCTCTCGATCTTGACCACTCTCATACAAAATTAGTTACAATGACAGTAAAAGTAATTCAATTTAAACACATTTATAGCATACTTGGCGTAAAGCTGATGCTCTATTAAATAACACCGCTAAAGGTGAAGAAGACAAGACAAGATTCTTTTTGGTTTCAGATACCGGTACGAACTTTAAAGTATGTGGACATCCATTGCGTCACTACTTTTCGTATTTACAATAATTTTACTGTATAACAACATGGTTTAACATGGGCGAATTCGGGTTATATGCCTACGCCATTTTGGTTATGGCTCCACTCGTAACAACGTCTTTTAATGCAAACCAATTATTGTTTAATGCAATTTCATTTTCTTATAATAATTTTTAGTGCATCAGTCGACATGGCTAATAAGGCTGCGACATACCTTTTAAAACCACAAATAAGGTTTTAAGATAAGCCAAGACAATGTAATATTTATTTGTTTATTTATTTATTTATTTATTTACGATTCACTTAGACTAGGGTTTCTCAACGTGGGGGCCCGACCCCCAGAGGAGTCGCGAAAGGGTTTCATGGGGTCGTGAAGATAAACGGGAGAGATAAATATCATTAGAATCTAATACCGGAAAATATCTTAAATATTATTTTGAATTTTATTCTGATAGGTATATTTTTATTTTTATACATATTGTTAAGAACAATAAAAAAAAATAGGTCTACTAAACATTTTCAACAAGTGCAGAGTTGTTTAAGAATCAATTTAAATGAAGGGGGTACGATATGAAACTAATGAGAACTGCATATCTCACCTATTGAATCACTGCAATAGATATATTAAAAATCTCACAAAAGGTTATTACAAACCAGAAATTATAAGGGGATCGCTGGCAAGACCAGTCAGCTAGCCAGTCCAAAAATATAGGGAGGCCCGGCTGAAGTTAGGGGGGCCAATCCAACCGTATTATTGTTCATCACCATATTATAGTTCATTTGCAAGCCAACGGTGAAAATTTTAGAGGGGTCAGCAAAAATTTAGGGGGCGGCGGCCCGCAGTAGTAGTGGTCCGCGTATGGCTTAATGGCTCAAAGGTCAAAGGTCAATGACCTTGGCCCGGGGTCAATGACCTAGGGGTACATAGGACCACCCCCTCTAAATTTTGGCAGGGGTACCATGGCCCACCCCCTAAATTTTGGCAGGGGTACATAGGACCACCCCCCTTAAATTTTGGAAATTGCCAAATCTAAAAATTTGGTGTGGTAGCCTAGGACCATAGTATGTACCTCTATCAGTATTGGGTGTCTATGTCGTTCCCTTTCATGGGTAAAAAATTGCCAAAAAGTCAAATTTCGGGGGTTTTTGACCTAATTTATCCTCTTTGATGAGGTATTATTACCCTATATGGTTATATGGGCGTATACAGGGGTTCATTACCTATCATAAGACATGGGTATATTAATGCACCCCTTGAAAAATTTGGGAGGGGTACCTTGGCCCACCCCTTAAATTTTGGAAATTGCCCAATTTCAACATTGAGTATTATAGTATAGGACCCTAATATGTATTATGATAAATTTGGGTGGTCCACCTCGTTCCCTTTTAGGGGTACAAAATTGCCAAAAATATAAACGTAAGCAATACGTTGTACCACGTGTTTGGTTTCGACCCAAGTTATCCCCTTGGATGAGGTCCTATTACCTTATATGGTTATATGGTCATGTATAGGGGTCCATTCCCTTTCATAACATATGGGTATATTGGTGCACCCCTTTAAAAATTTGGGAGGGGTACATTGGCCCACCCCTTAAATTTTAGAAATTGACTATTTTACATATTTGGTATAATAGTATAGGACCCTAATATATATATATTACTATAAATTTGGGTGGTCCACCTCGTTCCCTTTCATGGGTACGAAATTGCCAAATTTTTAGTACAACCACGTGTTTCGTTTTTTACCAAATTTATTCCCTTGGATGAGGTCCTATTACCTTATATGGTTATATGGTCATGTATAGGGGTCTATTACCTATCATAAGACATAGGTACATTTGTACACCCCTTTAAATTTTTGGGAGGGGTACCTTGGCCCACCCCTTTAATTTTGGAAATTACCCATTTAATATATTTGGTATTATAGTATAGGACCCTAATAGAGATTACTATAAATTTGGTTGGTCCACCTCGTTCCCTTCTAGGGGTACAAAATTGCCAAAATATAAACGTAAGCAATACGTTATACCACGTGTTTGGTTTTTGGTTGATTTTATTCTCTTTGATGAGGTGTTATTACCTTATATGTTCACATGAGCGTATACAGGAGTCTATTACCTTTCATAAGACATGGGTATATTGATGCACCCCTTTAAATTTTTGGGAGGGGTACCTTGGCCCAACCCTTTAATTTTGGAAATTGCTTAATTTCATCATGTGGTGTCATAGTACTGCATCCTAATATGTATCATGATAAATTTTGGGTGGTTCACCTCGTTCCCTTTTGGGGGTACAAAATTGCCAAAATATAAAGTAAGCAATACGTTATACCACGTGTTTGATTTTTGACCTAATTTATCTCCTTGATGAGGTCCTATTACATCATATAGTTATATGGTCATGTATAGGGGTTCATTCCCTATCATAAGACATAGGTACATTTGTGCACCCCCGGGAGGGGTACAATGGCCCACCACTTTAATTTGGAAATTGCTCAATTAAGCATTTGGTATTACAGTATAGGACCCTAATATGGATCACTATAAATTTGGGTGGTCCACCTCGTTCCCTTTTAGGGGTACAAAATTGACAAAATATAAACGTAAGCATTACGTTGTACCACGTGTTTGGTTTTGACCTAATTTATTTCTTTGGATGAGGTCCTATTACCTTATATGGTTATATGGTAATGTATAGGTGTTCATTCCCTATCATAAGACATAGGTACATTGATGCACCCCGGGAGGGGATTCGGTATCATAGTACATGCCTCAACATGTATCATGATAAATTTGGGTGGTCCATCTTGTTCCCTTTCATAGGTAAAAATTGCTAAAATATAAACATAAGCAATATGTTGTACCATGTGTTTGGTTTTTGGCCCAATTTCTCCCCTTTGATGAGGTTCTATTACCTTATATGGTTATATGGTCATGTATATAGGTTCATTTTTTTATCATAAGACATGGGTACATTGACGCACCCTTTAAAAATTTGGGAGGGGTATCTTGGCTCATCCACTCGGTTTTAGAAATTGTTTAATATAAGCATTTGGTATCATAGTACAGGACTTCAATATGTACCACTATAAATTTGGATGGTCCACATCGTTCCCTTTCATGGGTAAAGAACTACCAAAAATCAAATTTCGGAAGTTATTGACCCCTATTTAGCACGTTATATGGGTATGTACAGAGGTTTATTACCTTTATATATTTATGTTCCCTTTTAAATTTGGGAATTATCAAATAACAAAATTCGGTAAACGTTTTCTAGGACCCATTGGTATTCCTCTTATGGCCAAATATTCAAAATTTAAAGGTTATTGACCGGCTTTATTATTGAATAAGTACAGGATTTATTACTTTTTTCATAAGACACAGGTGTATTTGTGTACCAATCTTAAATTTTGGGAGGGGGTACATTTCTTATTGTCATATCAATAATTGGTAATTGGATAGTATCTCATTCATTGGGTAAATCATTATGATCACGTGATCGGTTATTGACCTATGATGGGATTAGGAGTCCAGGACATTGGTACATTGAAACTTTGTAGGATAATTTGATAATGCGTCATTGGTTTTGATTATTCCCGCCAAATATAAACGTAAGCAAGACGTTGTACCACGTGATTGTCCTTGATGAGGTAGTGTACAGGGATTCATTTCCTTTGTTGTGGTACTTCTTAAGTTTGAGTACACACACACTTCTAGAAAACAGTTGGTTCTACTCAGGTAAACAATTGACGGACATTATTGACCTTATTGATATGATTAACTCTAAGACTTAGGTATATCAAGAGAAGTATTCTTTAAATTTGGGAATGATGATAAACAGAATTTTAACATAAGGTGCGAAATTTGAAACAATACATTGAACTTTAGTCACAGCTCATAGTCTAAGATCATTGGTGGTGATTGATTTGAAATCTGATAGTTAACCTTATGGAATCTTATGACTCATAGACGAAAGGCAATGCATGCTACAACAGTTTAAAATTTAATCATAAGGTGATGTAATCTGACACTAGCAAAGTTATTGTTAATGCAATTTGATTGGATGATCACTATCTTTCCTGCAATCTGATTGGTTGATCACTATCTTTCGTGCAATCTGATTGGTTGATGATTTTCAAATCTTTGCTGTATTCAGTTTTAAGTTTTGTTTAACATTTAAAAATCTTGGTTTCGTTCAACATTTTGCACTCAATGATAAATATGATCAAAACCGTTTATTTGTTAATCGAATAGTTAAAAACCGGATAAAGTTTGACGGTTAACCGTGAAACGTAAAATTTTTTTTAGTTTGAAATTTTTTTGCTTGAAACTTTTTGTTTGAAAATTTTTTCGTTTCCAAATTTTTTTGTTTCAGAATTTTGTTTGAGATTTTTTCGTTTGAAATTTTTGTTTGAAAATTTTTTTGTTTGAAATTTTTTGTTTGAAAATTTTTGTTCGAAAATTTTGTTTAAAATTTTTTGTTTGAAATTTTTCGTTTCCAAATTTTTTGTTTGAAATTTTTTGTTTCAAAATTTTGTTTGAAATTTTTTTTTCGCTTCAAAATTTTGTTTGAATTTTTTTCGTTTGAAATTTTTTGTTTGATTTTTTTTTCGTTTCAAAATTTTGTTTCAAAGATTTTTGTTTGAAATTTTTGTTTCAAAGTTTGAGTTGACATTTTTAAAAGTTTGTGCACCTATTAGTAAAGAACCGGAACTGTTTAGAACAAAAACCTTTGACAACATTGTGGTGCAATAGTACACGTCAGAACATGGGGTTGTACTTGAAATGAAAAAACACAATTCATTGAAATGGATCATTTTATTACACTCCACATACATCCATACCAGATATATGATCTGGATATTGTCGATACAATGTATTTTGAACTTCTTGCACTAGTTTGTCTTTAGCATATAATTTTAATTCCAGTTGAAGTCTTTTAAGGTCTAATGCAATATCAATTGGTGGAAACTCAATGTCCATTTGATCACAAATAAACTGTTTATCAATACAGGTATGCACCCACGAACGATGTTGACAACCATCACAATATCTAGATACATGATGTACAATATGCATAACACATTTTTCAAAATAGTACTTTTTCAGGAATATACTAGTTTTGTTGCACACTTCCACTGCATGTTTAACACACTGAAATACGCTGATGAATTTGTTCCATTCAGTTTGTGTTAAATACACCATATTGCGAGGGACATGAAATGTACTCTTTTTACGTAGCAGCACCATCTTCTCTTCGAGGACTGTACGCATCACCACTTCATGATTTGAGCCTAATGATTTGACTATGGTCACATTTAGCTCATCATGAAAATAATCGTTCATTTGGTCGATTCGTGAACATAATATTTGCCATTCTTCACAGGTCAGTTGTACACCAAATTGTTCTGCTTTGCCCAATCGAATCACTGGTTCAAATGTTCTAGCACTGATACCAATGATCACATGTTTTGTTTGAAATATATTTATTGGATAATAGCTTGCGAAGATGAACTCTTTATCGTTAGAAGTACACATCTTTCCTCCTGAAAAGCACTTGCTCAAATGATTTCGTGGGATGACACTGTATTTGCTGGTTTATAATTATTGCTGACGTCATTGGTAAGGAATGTGCTGACGTTTGAATTCATGATTTCATCACAGTTGCTGACGTCATGCCGACCAACCATATTCATACAACTACAGCTGACGTCATTGGAAAGAAATGTGCTGACGTTTGAATTCATGATTTTGCTGACGAATCCGGCTGTGTACTAAATTAAAGTTGATGACTTCGACCCAAGAATCCTTTGTAACATAAAGATACAGATCCAGAATTTAAGAAACGCAGCAGTTCTTCTTGTTTTGATGATTCCATGGGTAAATATCTTGCTGGTAAAATTATATTCTTATCATTTTCAACCTTCACTACGATTCTTAATCCAAACTTTGTAGGGATCATTTGGCTAGCTAAGATTCTATAAGGTACATTCTGTTGTAAATCAGTAATCTTGGTAAATGATTTCATCACATCACGTGTGTTTAGAAACTGCAGACAAGTAACCATGATGACGTTATCATGAATACTAACTCGAACGATACTTATATATGATGCAAAACTGATGACGTTGCATTATTATGTTCTGACGTGTACTATTGCACCACAACGTTGCCAGATGTTTTTGTTCTAAACAGTTCCGGCTAGTGCATACCTGTATTGATAAACAGTTTATTTGTGATCAAATGGACATTGAGTTTCCACCAATTGATATTGCATTAGACCTTAAAAGACTTCAACTGGAATTAAAATTATATGCTAAAGACAAACTAGTGCAAGAAGTTCAAAATACATTGTATCGACAATATCCAGATCATATATCTGGTATGGATGTATGTGGAGTGTAATAAAATGATCCATTTCAATGAATTGTGTTTTTTCATTTCAAGT
Organism: Thermobia domestica; assembly: GCF_964235325.1. Classification (NCBI taxonomy): domain Eukaryota; kingdom Metazoa; phylum Arthropoda; class Insecta; order Zygentoma; family Lepismatidae; genus Thermobia; species Thermobia domestica. Next base: position 353,970 of record NC_137471.1, read on the forward strand.
ACAACCCCCAGGTTCTGACGTGTACTATTGCACCACAATGTTGTCAAAGGTTTTTGTTCTAAACAGTTCCAGTTCTTTACTAATAAGTGCACAAACTTTTAAAAATGTCAACTCAAACTTTGAAACAAAAATTTCAAACAAAAATCTTTGAAACAAAATTTTGAAACGAAAAAAAAATCAAACAAAAAATTTCAAACGAAAAAAATTCAAACAAAATTTTGAAGCGAAAAAAATTTCAAACAAAATTTTGAAACAAAAAATTTCAAACAAAAAATTTGGAAACGAAAAATTTTAAACAAAAAATTTTAAACAAAATTTTCGAACAAAAATTTTCATACAAAAAATTTCAAACGAAAAAAAAATTTCAAACAAAAATTTCAAACGAAAAAATCTCAAACAAAATTTTGAAACAAAAAAATTTGGAAACGAAAAATTTTCAAACAAAAAATTTCAAGCAAAAAAAATTTCAAACTAAAAAAATTTACGTTTCACGGTTAACCGTCAAACTTTATCCGGTTTTTAACTATTCGATTAACAAATAAACGGTTTTGATCATATTTATCAGTGAGTGCAAAATGTTGAACGAAACCAAGATTTTTAAATGTTAAACAAAACTTAAAACTGAATACAGCAAAGATTTGAAAATCATCAACCAATCAGATTGCACGAAAGATAGTGATCAACCAATCAGATTGCAGGAAAGATAGTGATCAACCAATCAAATTGCATTAACAATAACTTTGCCAGTGTTGTAGCATGTATTGCCTTTCGTCTATGAGTCATAAGATTCCATAAGGTTAACTATCAGATTTCAAATCAATCACCACCAATGATCTTAGACTATGAGCTGTGACTAAAGTTCAATGTATTGTTTCAAATTTCGCACCTTATGTTAAAATTCTGTTTATCACCATTCCCAAATTTAAAGAATACTTCTCTTGATATACCTAAGTCTTAGAGTTAATCATATCAATAAGGTCAATAATGTCCGTCAATTGTTTACCTGAGTAGAACGAACTGTTTTCTAGAAGTGTGTGTGTACTCAAACTTAAGAAGTACCACAACAAAGGAAATGAATCCCTGTACACTACCTCATCAAGGACAATCACGTGGTACAACGTCTTGCTTACTTTTATATTTGGCGGGAATAATCAAAACCAATGACGCATTATCAAATTATCCTACAAAGTTTCAATGTACCAATGTCCTGGACTCCTAATCCCATCATAGGTCAATAACCGATCACGTGATCATAATGATTTACCCAATGAATGAGATACTATCAAATTACCAATTATTGATATGACAATAAGAAATGTACCCCCTCCCAAAATTTAAGATTGGTACACAAATACACCTGTGTCTTATGAAAAAAGTAATAAATCCTGTACTTATTCAATAATAAAGCCGGTCAATAACCTTTAAATTTTGAATATTTGGCCATAAGAGGAATACCAATGGGTCCTAGAAAACGTTTACCGAATTTTGTTATTTGATAATTCCCAAATTTAAAAGGGAACATAAATATATAAAGGTAATAAACCTCTGTACATACCCATATAATGTACCCATGTCTTATGATAAAAAATGAACCTATATACATGACCATATAACCATATAAGGTAATAGAACCTCATCAAAGGGGAGAAATTGGGCCAAAAACCAAACACATGGTACAACATATTGCTTATGTTTATATTTTAGCAATTTTTACCCATGAAAGGGAACAAGATGGACCACCCAAATTTATCATGATACATGTTGAGGCATGTACTATGATACCGAATCCCCTCCCGGGGTGCATCAATGTACCTATGTCTTATGATAGGGAATGAACACCTATACATTACCATATAACCATATAAGGTAATAGGACCTCATCCAAAGAAATAAATTAGGTCAAAACCAAACACGTGGTACAACGTAATGCTTACGTTTATATTTTGTCAATTTTGTACCCCTAAAAGGGAACGAGGTGGACCACCCAAATTTATAGTGATCCATATTAGGGTCCTATACTGTAATACCAAATGCTTAATTGAGCAATTTCCAAATTAAAGTGGTGGGCCATTGTACCCCTCCCGGGGGTGCACAAATGTACCTATGTCTTATGATAGGGAATGAACCCCTATACATGACCATATAACTATATGATGTAATAGGACCTCATCAAGGAGATAAATTAGGTCAAAAATCAAACACGTGGTATAACGTATTGCTTACTTTATATTTTGGCAATTTTGTACCCCCAAAAGGGAACGAGGTGAACCACCCAAAATTTATCATGATACATATTAGGATGCAGTACTATGACACCACATGATGAAATTAAGCAATTTCCAAAATTAAAGGGTTGGGCCAAGGTACCCCTCCCAAAAATTTAAAGGGGTGCATCAATATACCCATGTCTTATGAAAGGTAATAGACTCCTGTATACGCTCATGTGAACATATAAGGTAATAACACCTCATCAAAGAGAATAAAATCAACCAAAAACCAAACACGTGGTATAACGTATTGCTTACGTTTATATTTTGGCAATTTTGTACCCCTAGAAGGGAACGAGGTGGACCAACCAAATTTATAGTAATCTCTATTAGGGTCCTATACTATAATACCAAATATATTAAATGGGTAATTTCCAAAATTAAAGGGGTGGGCCAAGGTACCCCTCCCAAAAATTTAAAGGGGTGTACAAATGTACCTATGTCTTATGATAGGTAATAGACCCCTATACATGACCATATAACCATATAAGGTAATAGGACCTCATCCAAGGGAATAAATTTGGTAAAAAACGAAACACGTGGTTGTACTAAAAATTTGGCAATTTCGTACCCATGAAAGGGAACGAGGTGGACCACCCAAATTTATAGTAATATATATATATTAGGGTCCTATACTATTATACCAAATATGTAAAATAGTCAATTTCTAAAATTTAAGGGGTGGGCCAATGTACCCCTCCCAAATTTTTAAAGGGGTGCACCAATATACCCATATGTTATGAAAGGGAATGGACCCCTATACATGACCATATAACCATATAAGGTAATAGGACCTCATCCAAGGGGATAACTTGGGTCGAAACCAAACACGTGGTACAACGTATTGCTTACGTTTATATTTTTGGCAATTTTGTACCCCTAAAAGGGAACGAGGTGGACCACCCAAATTTATCATAATACATATTAGGGTCCTATACTATAATACTCAATGTTGAAATTGGGCAATTTCCAAAATTTAAGGGGTGGGCCAAGGTACCCCTCCCAAAAATTTAAAGGGGTGCATCAATATACCCATGTCTTATGAAAGGTAATAGACTCCTGTATACGCTCATGTGAACATATAAGGTAATAACACCTCATCAAAGAGAATAAAATCAACCAAAAACCAAACACGTGGTATAACGTATTGCTTACGTTTATATTTTGGCAATTTTGTACCCCTAGAAGGGAACGAGGTGGACCAACCAAATTTATAGTAATCTCTATTAGGGTCCTATACTATAATACCAAATATATTAAATGGGTAATTTCCAAAATTAAAGGGGTGGGCCAAGGTACCCCTCCCAAAAATTTAAAGGGGTGTACAAATGTACCTATGTCTTATGATAGGTAATAGACCCCTATACATGACCATATAACCATATAAGGTAATAGGACCTCATCCAAGGGAATAAATTAGGTAAAAAACGAAACACGTGGTTGTACTAAAAATTTGGCAATTTCGTACCCATGAAAGGGAACGAGGTGGACCACCCAAATTTATAGTAATATATATATATTAGGGTCCTATACTATTATACCAAATATGTAAAATAGTCAATTTCTAAAATTTAAGGGGTGGGCCAATGTACCCCTCCCAAATTTTTAAAGGGGTGCACCAATATACCCATATGTTATGAAAGGGAATGGACCCCTATACATGACCATATAACCATATAAGGTAATAGGACCTCATCCAAGGGGATAACTTGGGTCGAAACCAAACACGTGGTACAACGTATTGCTTACGTTTATATTTTTGGCAATTTTGTACCCCTAAAAGGGAACGAGGTGGACCACCCAAATTTATCATAATACATATTAGGGTCCTATACTATAATACTCAATGTTGAAATTGGGCAATTTCCAAAATTTAAGGGGTGGGCCAAGGTACCCCTCCCAAATTTTTCAAGGGGTGCATTAATATACCCATGTCTTATGATAGGTAATGAACCCCTGTATACGCCCATATAACCATATAGGGTAATAATACCTCATCAAAGAGGATAAATTAGGCCAAAAACCCCCGAAATTTGACTTTTTGGCAATTTTTTACCCATGAAAGGGAACGACATAGACACCCAATACTGATAGAGGTACATACTATGGTCCTAGGCTACCACACCAAATTTTTAGATTTGGCAATTTCCAAAATTTAAGGGGGGTGGTCCTATGTACCCCTGCCAAAATTTAGGGGGTGGGCCATGGTACCCCTGCCAAAATTTAGAGGGGGTGGTCCTATGTACCCCTAGGTCATTGACCCCGGGCCAAGGTCATTGACCTTTGACCTTTGAGCCATTAAGCCATACGCGGACCACTACTACTCCCGCTAGACCCCCATGGATACGGGCCTGTGGTAAGAGGATGATAAAATGGGGGTCGTGATAGGGATTAGGTTGAGAACCACTGAGTTAGACTATATTTGTCTAAAAACTACTACTTCATAAATTTTCATCGATTTAATTTCTGGTTTATCTAAGACTTCAAAAATACCTTTCATATGATTAACTGCTTGATAATGAGAAGTTTTCAATGCTTTTCATATTGCTTAGCAATTGTTGATAACGAATCGAGATAAAGACAGTCTAAATGTTATAAGATAATAAAGCACCTAATGATAAGATAAGTAAGCACTTGCTATTGCGTTGCTAAACCAGATATTCCTCAAGCAAATATTCCTACAATAAGATGTTCACGCTGCTATATTTTGTTTAGAAGGAAAATAAAGCCCAATTCTACGTACTAGGAACTTAACCATACTTTGCAGGCAACTTATCGCATTGAAAATTGCCTAACAGAACTTCACCTACAATGCATACAATGGGAATGTCTTGTATAAAATATCTTCTTGCAGTGTTCAATTTGATCTTGTCGGTGAGTATTAAGTTCATTTATTATTTATTGCTTACAACGTTGCAACAATATGTTGTATATTTTACTTGTTACAATCGTAATTTACTTGTAATTTTGGGTCATAATGTATTTTAAATATATACTAGGCAGATTCTGCTAATAGAAGAAAAGAAAGACCAAGAAATAATATAGTTATAATGTTAATATATAAAAAAATATTCAAATGTTTTTATGTAATCTAATCTTGATGTCGTCGTCATGGCAACAAAAATTAAATAGAATTATTCAGTTATTTAAGCAGCAGACATCTTAGAAATTTGTGTAGAAAGTAAACTGTACGCTTCTCATTTATAATTATTAAACAAAGTGTACAAAATAGTAATTTTGTGTGTTTAATGGCTCAATATTAATGTTTAAGAACCAGACATATCGTTATAGCGTTGCAACACTTAATGTAGAATTTCACAGCAAAATCTTGTCAAAACGATTGTATATAATTAGGTTACGGAAAGACTATTCTAAATAGAACCTTTATTTGAATATCTTTCAAGATTCACTATTACTATTAATAATAACTTTGAGAATAATTGAATATTTAATTTTGTTAGTAAATTACTTATATCTAAATTTTGGCTTTTATTACATCATGGGCTTTATGCAGAGACGTTCTGAGGTGTGTTTAGTGCCATACTAAAGAGTTCGACTAACTAATGTTTGCTGCAGTAGTCGTCTTTAGTATGACACTAGTCGTACGTCAAAACGACTCTGCATAAGGCGGCATGTTAGCTAAGTTCGATATTACCCGTGAAACATACCAAACTCAGTGTCTCCAATTTTTAGCCATTTTCTTATGGTGTTTAGCCACAAAAAATGTAGTTTTACCTATTGGCTATAATTTTGGCCAATTCTGCGTTTTAAGCAGCGACGCAACTATGCTAGTTACCACCTAGGGACAATAACTCGCCTTAGTGTCTCCCCCTGACCAACTAAACCAAAAAGCTTCCCTTCATCACACAGTAATTCTCGTATTCCATTTTTTCTGCAAGTGGTAAAGCTTGATTTCAAACTTGCAGTAAACATAATTTAATTTGAAGTTCAAGATAAAACATAAAACTAATTAGTATTTGATTGGCAAATAACCTGAAAGTAGAATGCTTTACATATTATTATAGTCTTATCATAATTGCAAATCACAATGTATTTTGGAATTATATCGGGATGTGCATATGTGGAATGAATCATATCAAGTCTATTGCTTTAGAATAGAATATTTAATTATGACAAACAGTCAAGCTGTTGTCTCGAATATTATACTTGGATACTTTGCAAATCTCTTAAATCAATGTAAGTTAAATGAAAACATAAAAAGCTATATCGAAAATTTAACTTTGCGGGCTCTTTTGGGTGCAAACGTTTTTATAACGCCCTCAGAAGCTAGCTTTGAAGGTAACTTATGCTCCATGGATATGATCCTAAGGTTGGTGAGTCGTTGTTCTCCTGTTAAGTTTCTGAGATAATTTGTTATGATCTATAGTTTATTCAAATTCCTTTCCTTGCCTTATAGTGAAAATAAATATTTGCCCATTTTGCGCCCCCTAATCCGGCGGCCAGGGCACAAGTCCGCTTATCCCCCTTTAGTTATTTCACTGGTTTCAAATTGCCGATTTATAACGGTATGTTTTTTGTGGTAACCGAATATTTTTCCACTGAAAAACTCTTGTAAAATTATAATTAAAACATAATAAGATATAATTTGCTATTTCGCTAGTCCCTCTGCTGGTAATAACTAGTTATTATATTACCACATGACAGACTATCTTATTTATGAGTCTCAATTACAACGGGCCTAGGTGGCAGTTCTCTTTTTAATATTTGTCGATTTTTGTTATTGAGGCTGTTCTCATGTTCACTATTGCTCTTCACTGATGTTCATTTGGCATGAGTTCAGTAGAGTGTTATCCCCTTGGACAATGTTCCTCGCGATACACTAACAGACTAACCACTCTACACATATTTAAGACGATTAACTGCGCATCCAGAATTACTGTATATCTCTTTGGAACGGTATTTTGCATCACGACAGTCTGTTAGCTTCAACTCATGCCTCTGTTCTACCCCATTTGACATACTACAGACGATCACTTAACACACCTCTAACAACATCTAGGCGCTGTACATGGATTCTTAGTGTTACCGTCTTACACGTTATATACTGAAAATAATATATGGCTGTTCCCATTATTTTGATAACCACATGTATATGACTGATATGAATATTACACATGCTTTTAACCAACTTATTGTATTAAAAATAAATTTGGTATTCTCTATGTGTATGACTGTATAATTATATGCAATTTTATTAGATTATATTTTATTTTTTCTTTTCAGTTAATTGGCATTGTTCTAATTACCTTCGGATGTACGGTCCACACATTTTATTCAGATTTTGAAGGATTCTTATCAAGTGAATTTTATTCTCCGCCAATTTTGCTGATTGCAATTGGAGTTCTTTTGTTTTTGGTAGCTTTCTTTGGATGCTGTGGAGGGATCAAGGAGAGCACATGTCTGGTTATGACGGTACGTTTCATAGTTCTTGATTAATTTTAGTTTTGCTAAAAGACTTATTAATAACATACGAAAAAAGCATATCTGAAGAGAAAAAATGTTTTAGTTGTCCGTTAATATGTTCATATCAGGCACAAGGAAGTGCTACAGAAACAAATTTTTGACTCGAACACCTGCAACCTGAAAGGAATGAGTTAGAGGATCGGTATGGAACACCTATAATCTACAGGTATTTGGGAGTTAGACTGGTCGGAAGTGATAAATTATGTTTTTAGTTGTGAGTTAAAATGTTCACATCAGGCATAAGAAAGTATTGCAGAAATAAAATTGTTGACGAGATCACTTTCAATTTGGAAGGTACCCGCTAGTAGAATCCGTATGGGACACCGGTAGTCTAGTTGGATATCAGAATGATAACAAGATAAAGGTTCTGTGTTAGTTGCTCTTTAAAATGTTCACGTGAGACACGAGGAAGTGCTACTGAAACCAAATTTTTGACGGGAGCATCGGCAACGTAGAAGGTATAGAATAGTAGAGTCGATATGGAATACAGTTATTCTAATTGGGAGCTATTCTAAATGAAATCTTTGAGTTTTATGGTTATGCCGGCTAGGCTAAAGAAGTCGGTGATCATGAGAAATGAATGAAATGGTGGAATGAAGAAAGTAGGAGTAAACTGGAGAACCTCGAGAAAACCCTCGCACACGTTGTTTGCCCACCACAAAGTTCACTTGGCGCGAGCTGGGATCGAACCAGGAGTGAACACTCTACCATCACACCACCGCGCCCCTGTATGAGATGTGAGGTAAGTAAAGAAAATGTTACTTCGATTACTGCTTGGCTAACCACATTGCACAGAAAATTAACATAATACTGTAAAACCTGCCTTCAACGGACCCTTTATTAAACGGAAAACTGTCTTAAAGGGAAATATTTAATGGTCCCATGGATTTTGGAGTAAAAGACATGTAAAAGTCCCTTCATTAAGCGGAAACTGTGTTATGCGGACAACGGAAAGCAAAATAAACCTTTAACGGAAAATTCTGAGTTTCAGACTACATCGTTTAGAAAATTTTTAAACATCCTGTGAGAGGGTAAACATATACTGTCTGCGATAAATACTTCGTTCTTTTGTTAAATCTTTATGAGCAGTGTTGACCTTCGTCAATCACTACTCATATTCAGCTCCCACAATTTTTCGCTGATCCTACGTAGCATGTCAGCTGTCAGTCTTCTTTGTAGGCGTACTTCTGTTCCGCTTGTGTAGCAACTAGCGACAGCCAACAAAAATGAGAAGAAAACTGACAAAACAAAGTTCTGGAAAAAAGGAATTGAGGTAACGCAGAAGTTATATATCTCCATCACGTGTCGTGAAAACAAGGAGGAAAGAGTTCAGAGGACTTTCAAAATTCCAGAGAAAGCTTTTCTGTGTCCTGAAGTATACCGCAGCCAAGTAGTAGCAATGTATGCAAAAAATTCTGCTTGACTATTGGGAAAAATAAAGGAAAGTGTGCACAGCATATATTGTGTTTATTTTAAGTTTTTTTTTTTTTTTTTTGGTATTAATCCGTAGAAGGAAAAAGTACTGTAATTGAACAAGTTGCGTACATCAATATATTTTCTCATTATGTCCGTTATAAGCATATATATAATTTTTTAACGGAAAGGTCTATCTCCATTGAGCGGAAACCTGTCTTTAACGGAAATTTTTGCGAGTCCCGCTCGATTCCGCTGAAGACAGGTTTCACTGTATTTGTAAGTTGGAGGAAATGTTTCCATTCTTCCATTACTGATTATTTTCTTTGTTTAAAGATACTCACACACATTTAAATTTAAATCTGACGTAATATTTTTGTAACATTTTTGCATTATCTGTTTTTTGTAGTTTTATCACTGTTTTTCTTTCTGAGTGAATCATTTTTTTTTTATCATTATCTACGGATGAAGATGAGTCTTCTTATCTTGTTCAATGTTATGTGATAACACTCGGCGGAGCCTTTTTTTTTTTTTTTTTTTTTTTTAAATAAGATTAATACTTACGTTTCAGATGCGAGAGAGAGAAATACGTTTGCAACTTAGAACATTTCAAGACGTTATTGTATTTGATTTTTAACATCAAGGTGAAAAAAAGCACAAATATTGAACTATTATTTAAAAAAACACTCTGATAAACCAATTGAGAATGCTCCCACAGCATTGCCAGAACGAACTTAAAAAGAATGATTTTTTCTTATTAACTTCTACAGGCTTTATACCAATTGTTCTATGTATTTTATTATTATACTCATTAAACAATTCTTGTAATATATCTATCCATTTATAATTTCCTTGACTACTAATTTTTTTCCACATGTTTTGTTTAAGAGTTCTGTTAAAACGCTATATGATATGTTGCTTTACGAAGACAAATGCTCAAAATGGAGGGCACAAAATGGAAAAAATCGAAAAATATCACCTCTCTCTCTCTATGACTTAAGGCTTTCGAGACATGGCTCCTTTAATCTCCCGAAATCGGAAGTTTTTGGTCAATATCTCGGGAACAGTAAGAGTGACGCGAACAATTCCATCACTTTCTCAGATAGTGTCTGAGGCTCTATCGAATGGAGGACTCAGAACAGGAGTGGATCCAGGACGGACTTCTGGGTGGGGGGCGGTGGGTTGTAATACTGCTACTTAGAGCTACTTTTAAGAGTTCCAAACTCTGGAAGGCGTTTACATATAAAAACAGAAAGTTTCGCCCTGGATCCGCCCCTGGCTTAGATTGAAAAATTCGGAAGTAGCAGACACACACACATAGAGAGAATTCAGTAACAAACTTCTTAAATTTGTTGATAATTGCCTGCGGTTTATTGAATTATATTAGTCATTTATTGAATGTTGAGACAGTCCAAAAGGTATTAACCCTTTTGCGCACGAGATGCCGCTTTTCCCTAACCCCAGGCTATATGAGTGGCAGCGAGTCAGATCCAGCGCCATTCGACAGCTAACAGTTGAAGCTACTGGATATACAGAAAGGACTGTAGCTATTATAATCAATCTTCAAGATATTGCGCCGTGAATATGAGTGAACCGTCCGCAAAACTCCGCTACATTTTACAATTTTCTCCCGACAAAGGAACAAATCTGCGCAGGACTGTCAAGAAATCTGTGCTGTTTATAGGCAAGATACGTCCGCAACACCCAAAAAGATGCTTCAGCAGTTTTCGTTCTGCAAATTTCGGTGTCCAAGATCGGCATCAGCAATCAATCACACCAAAAACTGAATGGTATTCCGGCAAAAGTCAACGAAGACTGAATCGGCACATAAACAATCATGGTCTATACATTCATCACCAAACAGTGGTTTTGGAGACAGCTGGCTGCAGTAATAACTTCGACGTTCGGGTTCCTCATGATCTGACTCAGAAACATTTACTTAACCAAATTCCAATCTGCATATCTCTACTAAAATGTAACGAACTTGAGTCATCTTTGAAGCAGTTTATCACAAGTGATGAAGAATTAATAATGTTCTGCAACTATGTACAAAAGATTGTGGTTGCAACGAGAAAAAGTTTTACAGTATGTGACAAGACTCCCAGGAAGGTCACCCTGCATTTTTAGTGGGTTGGAAGGGGATACAGTGATACCATACAACTAACAGTGATACCATACACCAAACATGACACATACGGTTTACTCCTAACAATAATAAAAACAATATACTTCTAACAGTATTACTCATACTCCTAACCAAGACACATCGTATACTTCTAAGTGTCACACCTACCCCTAATAGTGACAGACTACTATTTTAATCGTCTAAAATTTATCGTATTTGAAGGAGCAACTCAGTCAAGATTGTCCGAATTTAGATAAAATGTATTATCAAAGAGTAAAGACAGTGTGAATCTTACTTTGCTCGTTTTCTTTTAAATTTTATTTTATAATTCATAAGATTTACGATTCATTTCTTTTGTTACAGTATTCATTTCTGCTGGGTTTGATTCTGATTCTGGAAGTGGCTGCTGCTATTGCAGGATACGCTCTGCAACATGAACTGCAAGACGCGTTGAGAAACAGTATGTATGCTAGTATGAGACAATACACGTGGGATCCAAAGACAACCAAAGCTTGGGATGCTGTACAAACTGAGGTAAGCCCCATTTTGTAACATAATTTTGTTGATGAATAATGCAGATATTGCACACGTGTTTCTATAGCGCGTTATAAGAATAATAATTTTTCAACCATTAAGTTGAAATAGAGATAGATGAATTGAGACTAAATTTCATAGCCAGTACCAGGCATGTACGCAGAGATGGCTCCTGTTGTTCTGGACTTTCTGAAAATTCGACCTTTCTGTAAATCGAGTCCATTTTCAGGGGCGACTTTAGAAATTTTAATGTAACTTATCCTTGTATTGAATTTGGATCCTTCCACAAAGGCTTTGGACTCTTTTTGTAATATCATTCCTTCGTACCTGCCTGGCCAGTACACCCTACTGACTTTGGTTTATTACGATCTTAATTATAAAAGGGTGAAGTTTTCATTAGAGACAATTCCTGATAGAGATGACGTCAATAAAAACTGAGTCTATTTTCTAAGCCTTGAGTTACAATTCTGACAAAGCCTTTCCCTTCAGAATTTGTTGTCTGTAGTTTCACTAAATTTGCTCACGAGACGAAACCAAACAAATTGAAACAAATGTACTTTCCGAGACGAGACACCCCTTTCATGACACCTTTACGAGACGAAATGGCAGCCTCAGTTTTTCTTTCATAGGCAACCTAAGTACACATGAATGGAGATAGAGCTCTATAAATAGAAATAGATACACTTTCCGAGACGAGACACAACTTTCATGACATTTTTCCGAGACGATGCAGGCTCAAGTCTAGTCAATTAGGCATGTTTAGTGCACATGAGTGGAGACAGAGTTCCTTCAATAGAAACAGATACACTTTTCGAGACGAGATTCACTTTCACGACACTTTCCGAGATGATACAGGCTCAAGTCTAGTCTCTTAGGCCTCTCTAGTACACATGATTGGAGACAGAGTTCCTTCAGTAGAAACAGATACACTTTCCGAGATGAGATTCACTTTCATGACACCTCTTCGGATCATACTGGCTTAACAACTTTAGTCTCTTAGGCAAACGTAGTACAGATGAATGAAGACAGAGTTTTCCTAATAAAAATAGATACACTTTCCGAGACGAGACACCACTTTCATGACATTTTTCCGAGACGATACAGATTCGTCTAGTCTCTTAAGCCTCTCTAGTGTACATGAGTGGAGGCAGAGTTCCTTCAGTAGAAACAGATACACTTTCCGAGACGAAACATCACTTTCACGACATCTTTCCGAGACGAAGTGACAGCCTCAACTTTATCTTGTAGGCAAACTTAATTGAAAAAAAAAGGTAAACAGCACTCTGATACAATAAGTGGACAGCCCTCGTATTTAGACTGTATCGGTCTGCAAATTTCTTGAAGCAATGTTTGATTTAATCATGTTTACCGGAAACTTTTTATTATTTCAAAAAATAAATAAATAAATAAAAATAAATAAATACAAAGAAAGCAGTTGAAACGGGAAGAATGAATTGTTAAATGAACGGGAAGAATGAATCAATTTTACTTTGATATTCCATCTTAGTAGCAAACAAGACAAATGGTAATTTATCAACTATAATCATAATTGCATCAAAGTAAAATAACAAAAATCACCTGTGGCCTGGGGTGTGTTGTTGCACTAGGCAGTGACGTACGTAGAAGTTTGTAATATTTGATTTCAAATGTTTCTATACAATAGCATATATAAAAATTATATGTATATGTAATTATATCTATACAGGGTGAATCACTTCTAGTGACTCCTATACTTGTAACTTCTACACTAATTAACAGAAATAGATTAAATTTTGTACCAAGCAAATCTCAGAAGAGGGAGAAAGTTTGACATACTTGACTATATATGTCACCGGATTAACAGTGTTGACATCTCAGTATAATGTTTAATTTTTTTCAAATGACACTACGCCAGGTTATTACATATTTCAAATCTGCATGTAAAACGAAATATTTAAATAACACACTTTTTATTCAGTGTTGCCGAGTAAAGATGTTATAGTATCGTATCACAAATATCTAAATTCCGGAGGACTCTGCAACAGTAAGAAAGAAACTGAGATGAACGAGACGGTGCAAATTTAAAGTAACTCTGTGTCAGATACTATGACCATGATATTATACATTTAACATAAATACAGTCACAAGAAATTGATTTTTTTCTTTAAATACAGGTTTCATTTGGAAAAAGTGCCAAGATAAGTATCGTATGTAAGGCGTTAGAGGTTTCCAACAGACAAAATTAACCATAATGCCGTTTACAGCAATTTGATATCAAGCTGTTTCTGAAATGTGATACACATAGCATATGGTTTGCAACACTACATAAAATTATTGTAATTACAACTATCAATTACTATCCTTGTAATGTTATACGTTCATGCAAAAGAAAGCAGTGTTCATTTTAAACATTCTCTACTAATTCGTCATTTTAGGAGTGTGATATACGCTTCATCTGTACTTTCTGTTAGAAAAGAACAATCTTGTTCTGAAAATATAGGTAGAAATATTTTATAATTACTTATCGTCTTTTTGGATGCAGAATAATACCCGTTCAATGCTACAATGACGTAGTGGCTTGTTGTATTGGACTCCTCCCAACATAAATTTCTAGGTGCAGGCCTGATCCCTAATATATATGCCCTGACCATCTTAGGCATAATTGAGCAAGGATTTAAATGGAAATGTTACAAATTGCAGAAGGAAAAATGAGATCAACAAAAATTAATGACTAGAGTGCGCCTCTCTCATACACCGTGTCCCGGGTTCTACTCCCGGTGGAACAGCGTTGAACTCATTACACTGGTTCGGATTCTAAATGATGTGCCATAGGAAACGAAATTTTCGAGTGCATAATAACATACAAATTTTTATTATTTTAGCAATCAGTCTTGTCACAGGTTACTTTTTAGGTGCACCACATTCACCAAACATTCCACGGAGTTTGCGAACAGTCAATGCACAACATTCACTATGTTTATAATACGTTTCCACAATGACAGCACGCTGTTGCGTCGTGAAGCGCTCCATTTCTACCAATACAGAAGACAGTTGAAGACCATGAGCTATACAGAAAAATCCGTTATCCGGACAACGGTAGGTATATTGTATAAATATTTGCAACCCTGATATTTACTACAGAAATCAGCACGGAGCATACGTTACGTTTCCCGCTTAGATGTTACATCACGCCGCTGCAGGATGTCCGATATCTAACAGTCTTCCATATATTACGTACATATTCGTATGTTACATACGTCAGCTATATGTATGTGAGATCCTCACTGCCTATAATATATAGGTCTTTCGTTCGTATGGAAAAAAGTTTATTCAGAACACTTATGCGGAAAGTACGTATAAAAATACTTTTTCAGTTATACGTTTGCTGTACGTTAAGTCCAAAAACGACAGGACTTACACATGTTACCTACGTTTTTACGTACCACACATACCTTGTTTTTTCTCAGTGTACCTGGCACTCCGTGACTACAAATCACTGACAGATGAAAATCGTGTAACGTTCAATGCTGACCAGGGATGTTATAAATAGAGGATCTGCCCATATGTATCTTCATCCTATTAAATCGGTGAAGCCATAAAACAACAGAGCATCGGCACGTCTGATTGGCTACTCTCGTTTCTGCAATCGTCTGATTGGCTACTTTCGTTTCTGCCATGATTGTTGGCTCAAAACGTTGCGATCCTATTGGGCGGAATGTGCAGAGTAGGAGTGGCGAAACTGTGACGTATGGCTTCAAGATTTTGTTGCAAGGGCAGATCCTCTATTTTATAAGATCCTTGATGCTGACTGACTACTTACTAGAGCAAAAATGGCGGACATTTCAAAAGTTGTGTTCTTTATGGGGCATCCTATACTTTAAACTATAAGTTTATGTTTAGCCTATTTTTGGCTAAATCTAGCCTATTAGGACAGGCTTTTAGCCATACAAATCTACGAAATGCTTATAGCCTTAAATATAGCTTATTTTATGAAACTCATTTTCCATGTTTCGCTTACTTTTTTTTTCTTTCAAAATAAAGTGTAATTTTTAAAAATTAGCCTATTTGTCATTATACAGTATATTATCGTATTAATTCAGTTACCTAGACAGAGCGTGTTTTATTACGCAACAAATACTTGTTTTTCATTCTTTTTCCCTCTCCGCACCCACAGATTTACAACTACGTAACAATACTTATCAACTCAAAAATAATTTTAATTTCGCTCCCATAACGGCTCCGTTTGCTACTTTTTAATTATTTTAATTTTCTCATTTCATTGCAAGAATAGAAGCTTTTTTAAAATACAAATTTACTAAACTGATCGGTTCTTCAAGTCACAGAGATGGTTTTTGTTTATTAAAGGAAACAAATATGATATCAAATTACCTTGAAAACGCAATTATGATTATTCATGTGGGGGTACGGAGAAATAAGAAGTATTTGTAAGAACTACTGAAAATTGGAACAATGGCAGTCTACACAAACATCAACAATTCAACGATGGTGCATCCAGTTCCAGCGTCTCAGCTACCTGCGACGTCATCGATGATCACTTATTTCAAGTGATAATATGGCTGCTGACTTTCACAAATCAGAAGAGTTGTTAATGGATTTTATTGTAATTTAAAGTCATGTATGTTCCTTGTTAGTCTTCAGCGAATAAAATTCAACATTTCAAATTTTACTATAATTCACTTATAATCCTACATACAAAAAGGGTTTTAAATCTACAATGTGCGTTATAGGTTAGCAGTTCAAAATATATCCATTTTTTGCCTTAAAAAGCTTATTTCTAAAGGTCATGTAGTCTAATTTCTTCAGATGCTGTTGGTAACACTGATAACAGTGTGTTGACCCAGTATCGATGACTCAATTGTGTAAGCTACTTTAAATTAAGAAATCACGAGATCCAATCTAAAAATCAGATTGCAATAATTAAATTCATCACCAAACTAAAAGCCCTGAAAAAATTATTCATGTACTGTAACACCAGAGATATTTTCATTAAGTTTTCAGAATGAGTTACTTAACATTTTCTAAAATGAAGTTTTTCCACGTTTCAGTTGCATTGCTGTGGTGTTATCAGCTCTCAAGACTGGTACAATTATTCCGATTATATACCAATTCTCCAGAAGCTTCCAAAATCTTGCTGTGTAGACCCAGCTAGTCTTGCCTGTAGGCCTTACAGCAAAGGATGTCTATCTACTTTCGAAGCAATAGTCAGAAATAGTATCGCTACTTTTGGAGGGATTGCTTTAGCAGTGGCTCTGATTCAGGTATGTATAATTATCTCAATATCCTCAATCGTACGTGTTCATGTTATCATGAATGTAGCCTCTTGCATCAAACGTTTTAGTAAATTTAAACTTTCTTTTAAAACAAACTCTTATTTTAAGAGAAAATGCGAAGTTATTGACGCTATAGCTTAGCTATTTTGTCATGTCAACGACGAGAATTCTAATTTCTAATTTGGGGCAGTGATCTAGCAGAGATGACTATTTTGTTGTCCGCGTTTAGTTGGGCCTTTCACACGGCGGGGGGGGGGGGGGAGGGAGATAATCATCATCATAGGTATTCTGCCATTATTGACAGGTCACTTGTCGCACTGGTGAAATTTCCATTCTTCACAGTCTTTAGGTAACCTCTTCGTCTTCATCAGAATCGATCAACTTCATCTTCATCAGGTAACCTCTTCGTCATAATCGATTTTTCTGCTTTGAAACCGTCTATCAACTGTAGCCTCCTTCGCCCCTCCCTCTCTATCCTTCAACCATACCATATAGACGTCCCTCATGATACAGTTCCTTGTTAGCCGATGTCCCGACATTATATATACAGGGTGGTAAGTAACTCCACCGACAAACTTTGGGAGGTGATTCCTTATATGAAATGAAAGAAAAAAGTTCTGATAAGCATAGGTCGAAGAACGTCTCCTTTCAGAGTTATGAACCGCCAAAAATTCGAAAAATCATGTTTCGAAACGCCCTGCCTTAGAAACTATAGGACCTATCCCAAGCGGTTTAAGGAATTACACAGGAACTAGTATGCGATCTATCTAAATATCCATGTTTTAACATCCTCCGCTTTCGGCGAAATGAACGCGCCATTAGTAATTGCAGCAGTATCCCTATACCTCAACTTCCTTTTTACACTTCGTTTCGCCGATAACGAACCACGGTAGAACCATAGATATTTAGATAGAGTGCATACTAGTTCCTTTGTAATTTCTTAAAGCGCTTGGGATAGGTCCTGTAGTTTCTACGGCAGAGCGTTTCGAAACGCGAATTTTCGAATTTTCGGCGGTTCATAACTCTGAAAGGAGCCGTTTTTCGTCCTATGTTTATTAGAACTTTTTTCTTTCATTTCATATAAGGAATCACCTCCCAAAGTTTTTCGGTGGGGTTACCTACCATCCTGTATAATATTCATTATAATTTTGGTCTTTGAAGTGTACGCTATAGAAAATATAATTTTAAGCTCTTTTAGTGGTATTTCACTACCGGATTTCTTTCGGTTTTATTTATTTCATCACTAAGACTATAAAGATAAGACTTATAAGTTAGAATGGAATCCAAACCACAATTGGTTTATTTTATCCGAAGCAATTATCGAATCGAAGATTGAATCCGGTATTGCACATAAAGAAGGAAAGAGTATTAGCAACTTGGGCGTGAATAGGCGCAACATTTTCTCCCAAAATGAAACTGTCCGGGTTTTCTAACGATTCGAGAAAAATAGAAAGTTGAAATAAATATTTCCACCCTTAGTCTTGAAAATATTTTTATCTATCGATCATAAAAGAAATGTGTAATAGTTGGACTCAGCTCAGAAAGCGTTCCTCTACTGAGCAGAAGATAGCTCAGGAGTAACATCAGTTCATCAGTTTAACGGAATTGTTGTTTAAAATATGTTTAAAGTAGTGTAAGGCAGTAAAGAAAAAGGTATTTATACTTGTTTCACATTTTGTAAATAAATGGTTTCATCAGAGTCTTTTTCTTTGCTTTTCTTTCTTTCTTTCTTTGTTTCACTTTATGGCATTTCGTTACCCTGACGATGTGTCAATACGATAACATTTCTTTCCCTATATGTCAATTCGTTTCTTCTTTTACTTCGAATATAGCAGAAAGAATGGTACTAAGGTGGCGTGATGCAGACACTGCATTTTTGACAACAAAATCATGAACATGAAAAATAGAAATTTCGGTTAACTTACTCAGAACAGAGTATAGTATATCTTGGGAAATTTAGAAGCAATATTAGATTTTTTGTCTCGAATGGTATTTCATAATTTATCAGGTTTACGTTACTGACTGTCTTGTATAGGACCAGTTTACTATCCTCAATCACGCTCTCACTCATTAATGTCAATCAGTGTAACTCTCACATTCACTTGAGCTCGGATTTGTTATCTTCAATGACGCTTACCCTCGTCCTCATTAAACTCACTGGGTTCGCGCTTGCTAAGGACTTGGGGTCGCTATCCTCAATACCTGACAGTCGCTCTTGCTCCTTCTAAGAGCTCTGTATGAGTATCGATTGCAGTTCCGTATGAGGGTATTGATTGGACTCTGAATGAGAGTGTCGATTGCAGCTTTGAATGGGAATATCGATTGCAGCTCTATATATTGATTGGAGCTCTGTATGAGGATATCGATTGCAGTTTTGTGTGAGAGTATCGATTGGAGCTCTGTATAAGAGTATCGATTGCAGATATGTGTGAGAGTATCGATTGCAGCTCTGAATGAGAGCTGCAGTGACTTGGTAAGATATCTGATTACCAACCGGATCACTCAGGCTCGATTATTCACCGGATCACGCATTTTCAATGTTATGGAAAAGTATATATCCACAGTAAATACAACTAATATTTCCGTTGTTAATGTTACTGTTGATTGTAGTTCAACATACTTTTCTCGACATCGACAAAAATGTCTTTTAAGTCCAACTTACAAAATATCTTCCACTGCAGCATATAGTTTTACTCTCTTATTGTTTTTCGTCAATTTCCCACTGTGCACCTCTATCGCAAGTCCGATTCTCGGTCGCAGTTGCCTTTAAGTTCAATAATTGAGCACAATAATGTAGTGCTCCTGACTACTGGGAGCTTAGCTGGCTTGATGAAGGACTCTGACCGACCAGTGACTGGCGGTGGCTGCCCACCGGATGAGGGTACTGAACTGATGCGGGAATATGCTAACTGATGGATGGCAAGGTCTCGATTATTTTCTGCCGTTTGTAACCATGAACCAGGCGATGCTAATCCACACTCATTTCACTCATGGTGTGAGCCGTGACTTTTACTGTCAACTTGAAGAAAGTGCGGCCTTGTTGAGAAAACACAACAACCTGAAGTTGTACAGTTTGCTGTTTCATCTACAAGGCTTGCCTGAATAATTAATAGACTTTCATATGCATGTTGTAGTTCCTATTAACAAAAAATTAACTTTGAAACCTAACCTCTCTTAAAGAAATGATTCATATGACCACCAAGCACTGACTATAAACAGCTTCCAGTATTTCGGAAAGAATTTTTGCTTTTGTTCTGTAGTGAACCCAATTCATACCAACCTGAAAATACAAGCAGTAGACTTCTTAGTTTCTACTCTTCGTTATTAAGCCTTTAGCTGGAATTGCAATTTTACCAAATGTTAAAATGTAGACGTGGGACGGTTTTCGCAGCGTACTTAAGTTAGTTACACTTTCCAATTTTAGTCTTCGCTCTTTCAACTTATTCTTCCAGAACTCTGATTGGTAGCCTTTCTCGAGTGCTGGCAGTCACAAACTAATAAATTATGACTATGTATGATTCTCAGTAGATTAAGCTGAATGTGGGACCTTGGAACTAATAGACGATTCTATGTAGAACCTTGTGTCGCGAGATTTTCGATGCGGTACCCAAACACACCGCTCTTTTTCTGTTTCAGCACACAAGTGTTATAAGCGGGTAGTGGGCCAGAGCGTGTGAAGGAAATGAAGTTAGCTAGCATGAGTATGAGAGAGAGCTAGCCCATTGAGGATAGCGTGCCCAAATCTTCAGGGTGCGAAACTCCAAAGAGATAAATGGGCGCGTGAGTAAGCTAGTGAGGACAGCAAACCTGAGATATCTTAAGCCTCATGGAGAATAGTGAATACGAATTCCTTTGAGGATAGTAAGTCTGAGCTAGAGTGACCCTCGTTTGCAAAATTGCCATATTTTCTATGGAGAAGAGGTATTGATAATGTTTCAGTTAATGGTCTGAATAACGTATGCTAATCGATATTTGTTGTAAATTGTGCATTTCAGCTGGTTGCAGTATTCTTTGGATGCACTTTGGCTAAAGCTATAAGACAAGAGAAGACTAAGAGGCTTGTAGCTGCATCAAATACACTTCCAGCCCCTAGGAACCCAGCTCGTCTTAGGAACCCAGTTGCAACAACACTTACATCAGACTCCAATGCATAAAGGACAAAATAATAAATGTGGAAAATGTAATTGTTTCAATTTTGAAAGTGAGAGCACGTTATGTATATACTTGTGTATGTGTAATCTTTAATGTTAACTGTTTGTTAGGTATTTCAACATAAATAACACTTGTTAATGTTAAGTTAATGTAATCTATCATTAGAGTAATGTTAATGTAATGTTTCTGTAAAGTAACATTGAATGATGAGGATAATGATGGCTATTATTAATGTCGAGTGTCAGTAGATGTGATCTTACTTAGAAAGTACCTTACCAAAGGCCAATTACAAACGATATTCAGTAATTGAGGACTACCTAGTTCTAATAATAATATCATGACAAAAAAAAGTTTCCTAAATTAACATAGCATTTATGATCGCATATTACTGCTGGTACCTGTTACTTAAAATTTACAATTGTAGGAATAGTAGTATAAAATTTGTAAAAAAAAAAAAAAGAATAAAAAGTAAATAAAATAAATGAGAGAACGTAAATGAATGGTTAACAATCTTGGGAACTACCCATTTTGAATCCTTGTAAACAGTACCCTGACAGGAACTTTTCTCAATTTTTCCAGGTGGAAGTACGGATGATGCGTTTAATTCTTTAGGAATGGTTTTAGCGATAAATTAGAAGCTTACATGTTTATATGCCACGCCTGTTTGGAAAGGGTCAGAGGTTTATGTATTTATGTGCCACATCAGTGTCAGGGGTTATTTGTTTATATGCTACACCCGTGTCAAAGGATTAGATGTTTATATGCCACACCCGAGTCGAAAGGGTTAAATAAGCGCTCAGGACGACTTTCCCCCTCCGCAAATTTCTTCCCATCATTCATTATATATATATTTCTCCCAGTGTAAGTTAACTTAATAATCTGTAGTTGGAACTTTGATAATAAATAAATTAATTGATATTTGTGTAAAAAAAAAAGTTTACAATCGTTGATGCAGAGAATGTCATTTCAGTTTACGGTTAGGTAGTTGTTACAGACAAGGAAATCTCGACGGCTTATGTAAACATGATAAAGGATAAGAAAAATTAAGGACAATGTCAAGGGATAACTGAGAAGTGTAAACAAACTATTAAAAGTACTAATAACAGGAATAATGCATGGTTTCTGCTAACAATGCACAACATCTAAGACTGCAAATGATTTTTTCTGCATTTAAATGTAATCATAATACATGTAGTTTACGAGAAATCTGTAAATACAACTTCCTTTCATGTTAAACCTACTTCATTGTCACTGAAAGTGAATAACATTGTGATCAAATTGTATAACAAAACACTTTTATATAGCCTATACTTTTAAAGGAATTGAAACTAAAATTATTAATAACACAATCTCCTGTGTATGTTTGAGATTATTTTGTCACTTACTTGTTTAGCTGCAGTTATGAGCATTTACAGTAATTGATAGGTACTAATTGAAAATATGGAGTCACTTTAAAAAAATATATTGGCAAGATCTATTAATTCACAAAAGAAACGTAATGTTTACTCAACGTTTTTATGAGGCGCCAAACTTAGAACTCATATGTAATCACAAAAAAGCGTTAACAAACACGAAATTGTAATAAAATGAGCTAGCTAGTAGGAATATTTAGCAGAGGGCGAGTTTCTTCGCACTTATATTCCTTTACATACATATTCACCTTCGTTAGCACGCTCCTCCTCTGGACACCTCCGCGCAAGCTCTTCAGCTTCACCCAGCACAGAATCGAAATACATGTAACGCTAGCTTGTACAGTTTGGTGTATGTTTTTCGCAATCTTCTTCCTTTTCTTGCATTCAACCACCGCTTACGCTGGTAAAAGCAATCTTTTCGTAGAATAGTACCTGAATGGTCTTTCTTCACACGAAAAAAAAAAAAAAAAAAACAAGTTTTAGTCATTTGAAGGGTATGTGTTTCGAACCCCATTCCCGCTTTAGGATACATATTCCCTCACTTAGATTCCATTTTTCAATCAAAGTGAAATCACAAAATCTCTGCTCGAGTCAAGTCCTCCCTATGTTCAAAAATTTATTTTAAATAATTCAGGAGTTTTTTCGAGAAAAAGGTGACATATAAAATCGAAAAAATTATAGAAATTGACCTATTCTTTCCTTCACAAGCGGAACTATTTTTCACATACAATTTGAACTTTTTTGCCGCAACCTTTATGATACTTATTTTAATCAAATATGATAATAATAAAGCTGGAGAAACTATGTCGATAACATTCAGCCGATGCCGATTCATTTCAAACCAATCAACTTCGTTTTTACTATGATAATACAATAAATTATGCCGACTTTATTTTATTTTATTTTTTTTTTTTTGCAGCGATATTATACATATGTACACAGTTGGTGATTAGGCACCATGAAAATCATATAGATGATATTACTATTTCTATAGAGAGACGTCATACTTGAGTCCATCAATCTGACCCCGTATTCTTAAGCTGCACCAATAAATTTGTTTTGTATTATTATAAATGTTCACTACTAGTTAAATTAGACTATTATACATTCTGTCAAGAAATGTGCCCAGAATTTGTCAGTAAAACATAAAATATTTCACTAATCATCGAAATTTCTTTTGTTGTCTTCAAAATATGCCAGATTTGAAGCAATATATATAGACCAACGATTAGCCCAATCATCAAAGCACTTTTTGAAGTAATTTCAATGAATAGCCTTTAAGTCATTCAGCGAATTTGGGTTAACGGAATCAATAGAGGCAAAACGCCTTCCTCGAAGTGGTATGATAATTTTAATTTTAGAAAAAGGAAAAAATTAGCTGGAGTCATATCAGGTGAATACGGAGCTTCATCAAAAATCCCTATGATTCCCAAAACGTTCGGTTACAATAACAGTCTTGTGTGGTGGTGCGTAGTATCGGATCCACAGTTCGGGTCTTTTCACGTAAATTCCTATGACGCTTGATTAGTACACTGTGGTCATTGTTTGTCCTTCTGGTAGTAATTCTGAGTGTATAATACAACGGTAATCGAAAAAGAAAAAGAAGTTAGCAGCATTACCTTGATTTTCGAGCGACTTTGACGTTTTTATTTTTATTTTTTTCGGCTCATTATTCCTTCTTTATTTTCAGCCCGTTGACTTGTTTGCATGCCTCGTCACCCGTATAATTGTGTTTCATGAATGTAGAATCGGATATTGTCCAATCTAGAAACTTGTTTACATTTTACATTTGGAAAAAATTCAACTCTTTTGGAACAAGTCTACCGGCGGCGTGTCTCATGCCCAATTTGTCAATAAGAATCGTAAGAACGGTTTCGTGTGAGATATTGAAGTCCAGGACTATACTGTTTACCCTCGGACATTAGGTCCCTCGACACTTCTGCGCATGACAGAAGTAGAAGAGTCCATTACGAAAAATGGGTATGTGTATGTACGGACAACATGTGTTCGTTTTCTCCTCTGAGAGCGAGAGAAAGAAGGTTGGAAGTTTAAACATAGTTGCCAGCCTACATAAATTGGTCCCAGGTCAGCATACATTCTGGTCAGGTGATGATGTCACGCAGTGAACAGAGCGCGCGCATTTTAAATACAGCCTAGCATTGTGTTTTAGGGGCTTCGACATTCGGTTGATCGTGCCAACAACCCGCGGAAGAACTTCAGTTATTGTCTTTCTCTACAGTACACACACGCTTGTGCGTGTGCAGTTTACTGTATTTTTCTAGTTCTTTTTCTTATCTGTTTCGTGGTTATGCTTGCGTGAGCGTGTCGTTTTGTTATTTTATTATGATGGAGCCAATACCGTCAACCAGTGAAGGCAACCAGTACTTATCCCCATCCTCCAAATTTTGGGTTCCTCTATTCTTTTGTCCATCTTGCACCGTAGATCCCCAGTCATGCCCTACGGACAATAATAATCGGTTATCGTGCTTTCAGTGCAGTAGGCCTACTTTGATTTCATTCTCATATTATTATTTATAAAATCTTATCAGGTAGAGATTTACTGCGCCGGGTTGGTAACACAGCAAACAATACCTTTACCGCCGACTCGAATAACCAACGCCTTCCTTCCTTTTCTTTTTCTTTTACAGTCCATTCCTTTCATTAAGATAGGCTCTCCTTGGCACTGTGCCAACTAGAGGTCTCAGTCGAATGCGTAAACAGTATCTCTTGAGGCTTGAATGACAATTTACCATCAAGATTTCTTCTACTATGTTAATGTTTTCGTCTGTCTAATTAATTTGAGTTTTAATATCGGAAATATATCTGAAAGAAGATAATTACGAAAGGGGTGCACATGGACGAGAATCCATTTTCTCAATTAACCAGTTTTGTTCACGTTTGTCCAACATCACCCCTTGTATAGGGTTGCCATATGTCCGTATTTGTACAGACTGTTCGTATTTTTGGGTCCGCGTCCGTGCCCATATCGTACAAAGCATGAAATAGGAAAATGTCTGTATTTGACAATTTTTTGAGCTACCCGAAAATTTCCGAGTCAGGAATCGCTAAAATCTCGGGCAAAAAGAATTGTGTCTTTATCATATAACTTATGCTTTAGTTACTATTAATAAAGTAGGTTATGTTTTTAAAAAGTGTCTCAATTTTCTATTCCAGGGTTCTTTTAGTTAGGGTTAAATTCTAGGGTTTACGTAATTTAATTTGCGTAATTTGCATTATTTATTATATTTGTGTTAGAAAAAATGTAAAACATGTTAGTTTTCAATAGTGTTTTAAATAGTACAGTAAACAATTGTGTGATAACCTGAAAAGGCGATTTTTAGGTAAGAAATTTCAAAATATTTATTCTGTGTTTAGGCACCGTATCTTTGATGGGTCATTATTTTAAGGTTTGTCCGTATTTTGAATCAAAAATTTATGGCAACCCTACCCTTGTACTACTGATTCATGTTCAACTTATCGATATTCAAGGTTCACTGCAGGTTCTAGAATGAGATTTCCTTATTTATATTAAAGTACGTTCATCGATTAAATTAAAATAAATATCCTACCTCTTTTACTTTTTTTGATTTCCTAAAGAGGTATTTTTACAAAAGAATTACAGCTTGAGTAACATCAGATGTGAATATGATGACAAACAGACAAGAAAAATTATGCCACTAAGTTTTCATCGAGAAATACGCTACAATATCTTACTCGCTTCCTACCACATATATTAACATGTACGCTTTCAAATATAGAGAAATAGGAGCTAGGAAATGTCACCGTCAAAAGTTTCTTCATAGCATTATTATACTAATGCTTTCTTAGTACAAAACTAAATTATGGAACACAATATTGGGTATCATTTACCTTACTTAGACATATATGTTTGCGCAATCATAATTACTTACAACACATGAAGTCAACAGAATGCACTGACCATATATTTAATTAACACTACAAAAGAAATAATACTAGGGTTACACGAAATCTCATGTTTTGTACCTAGAACAACATTTATTTGCATGAAAGCACAAGCACAGATGTATCTGTAATGTAAACCTCAAAGCATTCTTTTCACATTTCTTTATTTATATTTTATTCAGTTATTTGCACTTAATTAATCGTTCCCAAGTTGTCGAAGTGGCAAGCAAACCTCGTAACAAACTCACTTCCGGCATAATCAATAAGATAAAATGAAAATAGACAGCTTTAAACATTGCTTATGCTCAATCTTGAATCTCTAGCTTTGTCAACAATTGAAAATAGTGCCTTAGCGAAACTCTTAGGTTGAAAACAAAATAATTGAAATATAAACAGCAAAATGCTTAGTGCAAAAGGAATATACTCTTACGAATCGATCAACTTAATTTTAAGGGTTCCAAAGTATCAAATTATATATTATAGGGAGCTAGCTTGTTTACCAGCGGGGGCTGAGGTAAAGGGGGGAAAATTTCAACAATCTTTCTGCCTGACTCTTGCAATACTCCCTTACCCTCCTTCTATATGTCAGCGTTGCCAGGGTTAAAAATTTGTCACATGAATGTCATTCTGAAGTTGGTTATTTGTTGTGTGCTGTTGTGGTTGCGGTTTTGTGGCTTATTATTCATTTGACAATGGCTTCACAGCGTAAGACGGGGCAAACTATGCACAGCGAAGCTAGAGAAGTAATAAGGAAGGCCATAGTGCAGTGCGACGAAGAAGGGAGGGAGAAAAAACTGAAGCATTTGTTATCATAGCCTAATTTGCGTGTGTCCACGTATAGAGATCTTCGATAGGGATTGCATAATTGCATAAACTCTTTGAATTAAGTGAGTATTAGCTGAATTTTTTGACAACGCACTGGCAACCCTGCCCAGGATCGTCGAGTGACCGTTTCTTGGCGACGGGGTGGGGAACCTGCCAATCAACTCTGAATTCCTCAGCCTCGCATTAAAGCTAGCTCCCTATAATACGTTCTTTAACAGGAAAACACTTCCATACACGTGTAATAAATAAATATGAGTGTGATTAGAATAAAATTCCTCCCCAAATGACATGATTTAAAGATTATATAATGAAAGAATTAAAACACAGGAAATAATTTTGATTGGTTAATAAGGCTATCCATGAAAGGTGCTTTTACTGAAGATGTTAACCCACTGAATATACCAAAATGATGATTTCTTTTGACAAAATTCAACCACCCTTTTCTTTTCTCTCCAGAGAGGATATTCTCCCAAAGATAATACTTCGAATAACGTATACAAAGTATACGCATTGATATATATATTTTTAATAAAGTTATTTTAAAACAGAATAAAATATTTGAACTCCAAAAATGATAACTTATTCTATGCAACAAAACTAAACGACTATTTGAAATAACAAATAGATGAACTACCATCCTAACTACTAAATTGTACTATAAATATATATCTATATAAATTTTATTTCCTCGTCTGTATCGTCCAGCTATCAATCGTCCATTCGTTAAATCAGGTAAAGCCTCTATCCCTGTTTTCTTCTGTATAGGAAATATATCGTATGTGAAATATTTCCTATATGATAACCACAGATTGTGACGGGACAATCTGGAACGTAACACTTGCATTAGCGGTAGTTTCAATGTTCTTATTTCTTAAAATATGACATAGAATTGTATGGAGAAAAAAAATAATGCACTAACTGCTCAGGAACTCATAAAAAGCAAGAGTGCCGAGTCTACGCAGTGTTTGAATGAGTTATCGTTGGGAAGACCAGACAGGGCTGAGTGTTATGTATTCACTCAGGATTAAGGATCGTAACAAGGATCTACTTCTATAAAATAAGTATCTAACTACAGTTAAGAAAATTAGAAGAAATTTCAATGGGGGATCGGGATGTGCTGACCATACATCCCCCAAATTAGTCACGAATTGGTTACCTTAACCCCTTAAGAACTTTAAGGCAAGGAGCTTAGCATGGTTTATACTGTAAGAGTGAAAAGTTCTTGTATGAGCTATATATATTGCAATTACCTAATAGATGAAAATATTTGAAAGGATTTCTCAACCATTTCTATAACTGAATTTTTATATGCTTTTTAAAACACACAACTAAATTACTTTTTGAAAACTAAAACTACTATTCTAAACTGTCCAATCACAATAGGAATCCTTTCAACATATGTTATTCCTTAATTTACAATATAAGAGAAGATAATGCAGTACATTCAAAAAACGGTATCCTGTAACTTCTCAAAAACAAGGTCAATATTTTTGCCCAAATCCAAATCTTCGACACCAAAATCGAAATACCCCATAACTTTAATTTGTTGGTTGTATTGCCAGAACATTGATACATCCTTTGGATTAATATCGACGTGAATACAAGTGTAGAAATGTGTTAAGTTTTTTGATATGTTAGTAACACAAATAGATGGAAAGAAATTCTCGCCCGAAATCTGTCCAAGTAAAACTTTCTCCAAAGAAGATGCACTTTCAAGAAATAATTGTGCTATATTTGTCCTGACCAGACAGTAGATCTTGGCTTTTGTTAGTTTTGGATGTGCTACCAGTTCATGCATATTACTCCAAATTAATTTACCGGTACTGCCTATACTAATCTCAATTGATAATTCTTCCAAATTAGGACACTGTTTTAAGTAAAACCACAAATCATACAATGGTAATCCTTCACCAACTACCAAGCTTCTTAAATTAATTCCAATATCACTTATATACTTTTCAAACTGTCCATTCCATTTCAACCCTTTCTCATCGAAACGATGGATCTTTAATTCACTTAGATTGGGACAAATAAATTTCAACAAATCCAAATACTCTGGCAATAGATACATCAGATGTATAGACTTCAGATTGAAGACTGGATACTGAAAGCTTCCACTATTTTCCTTGTGATGTTTGAACAGACATTCTAGTGCACCATGTACGAAACCTGACAACTGTTCCAGGTTTCTCAAAACAACCAATATCATAAGTAAGCATTCACCTGATAGACAAATCCCACGCAAATCAAGTGTCTTTAATGTTGAACAAAGACTCGATTCATGATTTTGAATATTGAACATGATGTCATCACTTGCATATTCTTTTGTGCCATATTCCGATATATTTATAACATTTTAACAAAATAAAAAAAAATAAAATAATAATAAAATGAATTTGTTGTGTGTTTTTGTATGATGTTCCCTTTCCTTGAGATTACATGCTATGTTGAATGTATCACTGACTAGTGACACCGAACCTACTGGGCCAGTATGGGCTCGTCATCAACAGTCACTGATACAATCACCAAGCCAATCATCTACGGAAAGTAGAACTCAAATTTGGCCCGAAATATAAAGCTTCCAAACTCTGTTCCATCTCAACCCACAGCCCGACATCCAGGCCTGCAGTTCATCATTCACATCCCATCCGGAAATAGGCTGTGAACCACGACTACAGACACAGGACACCGACCTCCGAGTGGAGCTGGCACTGAGCACAAAGAAGATCTTGATGTTGTCTGTGAAAGTCCTATCTGAATTAAAAAAAAAAAATCTTTTGAAACAGAATTTTGTAATTTAAAAAAAAAAATCCAAACTGAGATTTTGATTACCATCGATGAAATGAGAAATTTCTACAGATTCGGTTGTTTTCAACTCGGTCACACTAAGGAAAGTCTCTTCCCTGAATTTCACAGCCATTTCCTTTCCCCAGTAAACTTATTCTGCACATACTGCTCTTGTTTTTTTTTTTTTTTTTTTTTTTTTTTCATGCTTCGCATGCATACCAAAAACATCGACTACATGTCTCTATGACTTCTTAAAATTACAAGCTAGTTAGATTTCGTATTCAAAAAGAAAGATGCATTCACGGCTAGTAAGTTTTATTTTCTTTCAAAATATTCATGAATGTAGCACAAAATATTCGTTAACAGGAAAATATTTACATTGAACTGACATACCCATCCGAATAAAATTAATAAAATCGATTTCTATACTTCAAAGCCAAAAACATTATTTACTTTTGTTTATATTCTCGAAATATTCACATTCTTTGATATTCATTGAATATTCTTGCCTTCTAGAGCATTTCCATGGTATCGACACGCAAAACAAACAAAAGAGTACAATAGAAAATACAAAATACTACCGAAAATAATAAATTCACTGCCTACAGATTGTGGTTAGCTTAATTTGCCTTTTGTTTACATATATTCCTTGGTGCTTACACTCTTCTGTGCATCGATTTCGTGGCCGGCGTAGAGGATTTACGCTCTTCGCGACCTCTTGTCAGCTCGGACCCACATGACAATCTAGCACAGGCAAGACATGCATATAATATATTCACACAACTTAAACCTAAAGCCCTAATCTAACTAAACTAACTTAACCTAAACAAGTATATATATATCAATAAAAAAAAAAAAATCACACATACATTTCCTAAAGCACCATACTTAACTTGCATTTATATTTTGTTTTCGCTACCACATTTCTACCGAAGACGCAGTGGTTAGTTTTGCATAGTGTCGTTCTGAATATATTCAATTTCTTAAAAAAATAAGGAAAAATATTTACTAGTAATTATCAACATTGCATTTTATAACTTGATGGGTATCAGTTTTCTAAAATAGTACGTAGGTTTAACCTATTGACGAACGTTTTCGGTTATCGGTACGCAAGATGCATGTACCCTTGCACTAGACCAATAGCCGTGATACTGACACTTGTTTACATATTCAACATTCATAATCATTCTACGTCAAACCAAAGAAAACATGCCAAAATGAATAAAGGTTGAATTTTGAGCAGAATTACCGAAAATGAATAATTTCTAGATTTTGGGGAATCTAAAACATCTTTCATCACTGGGGAAAATGTGTGTGTGGTACACACATTTTCTTGAGATTACGACAATCGCTCTGTGCTGAGATTCTAGCTTCTTTCCCCCCCCATCGAATGAAAACACGATGTCACATTGCCTAAATCTACATGCGTGCGGCGTTGAGGGAAACTTTACGAATTTAGTGCTTCATATTACGAGAATTACACGAACACCAGAAAATATATTCACTCATGATAGTTTGCCAGAACAAGGAAAATTTTGAAGCCAAATACCTGAGTTTCACTTTCACTGTTCCTTACTTACTTGACATCCTCTTCTTACACCAAGATTAAACGGATATGTTAAACAACAAAAAAAAAAGTCCTGATAACTTCCACCCGAGGTTTCCTGGGAAACTCGTGATACGTGGTCTCAAAAATAATTTTTGGAAACTCCTTCAGCACCTTTCCAGAAAAGCCATCGAGCGTGGCTTGACTTCTTCTTCCTCGGGTCTGCACCACTACTCAATATTCTCTCTCTCTCTTCCACCGTCTCCTCTTTCTTCTCTTAGGTTCTCTGGTTGATCGAGAACGCAAAATTTGCTAAGGAGCTCATTCCATACCACTGGATAGCTACAGGCTAGTATCCGTTGTGTTATGCGAAATTACTTCACAATTGTCTTATTTCCGGATTAACAATTTGTTGAAACACCAAACATCGTACAGTTATCTCTTCCAATATTCGCCAAAACGAAGAATTTGACACAATTTTCACGTGATTACAAATTATTCCACCTTTTCGCAGACGCTAAACACTGCACGTCTGACTCTTGAAATGGCTGACGCCGTAAGACAAAGAGTTACGAGAAGATGATCCCCAATTGGAAGATAATGATGACGTAATCATAGGATGATAGGCTTCTGAGTGAAGATCAAAGAGAACCGAAATCTCAGCCGCAGCTGTGATTGTGGATTAGCCAATCAGATAATTTTACTTCGAAACAAAGAGATGCACCAAGAAGAAATTATGGCTGACTTTATTAATTTGGAATTTTGATGAAGATTTTACGAAATAAAATTTTTAGCTTTCTTGTGAAGATTCCCTATGCCGAAATATGAATAGAAACGAACTGAAAACCATTGAAAAAGCCGAAATATATACTTATTTGTCTAAAATAATAATATATTCATGAATAAATGCGTAAAATATATAAAATATAACTAATAATCATGTAATCTTCATATAACATCTATCGAAACGCTCTGTTGTACTAAAATTACGCAAAATTCTCGATCTACTGTTCTTCCACTATAAAATAAAAGTTTCTATTAACATTCTAAATAAATTTTAAAATTTTCCTACCAACATACAAGGTGTTCAAAAGCATCGGGCCATGTTACATTATGCTGAGCATAAGGTAACATCCTCCGGGAGCTTCGGAGAAAAAAAAAATCTGAACTTATGAGTTCTTCTTAAGTTGGTTTTTTTTTTCTGTTACTACTAAATTACTAGAGACTATACAAGATAAAACATCCTCTTTTTTTTTTTTTTTTTTTTTCTTTCAATTCTAATTACAACTATACATTCTAATCAAGCTTAACCTAACCTTAACCTATAAACTAAGTTTTCTCCTTTTCTTTTCTTTTTTCTTTTTTTTTTTTTTTTTTTTTTTTCATCCTTCTAATAATTCCTTTCTTTTCTCTTCTGAACAGCGAAACAGTTTCAGATTGTCAAAACTCTGAACTCCTAGGTTTTCTCCCTGCAGAGTCTGCAATCTCGCCGAATTTCGAGATAGAGATACCACTTTGTAAGGTCCGACGTATGTGTGCATAAATTTTGCAAACACCTTTTTGGGTATTGACGATATATGGTGAGTTTTCACCATCACCAAAGAACCTTCTGTAACGACGTCTTGCTGTTTCCGCAGCTTTCTTTCCTTCTTCGGTTCTGCTGCCGGAACAGAAACTACAAATTTCTTGTTTTCATTTACTTGCACCGTCTCTTTGGGCCAAATGAAGTTTTCCTTGAAGCTCTTGGATGCTGAATACGTTAAGAAACGCTCCGCTGGAGTACATCCGAGAGCATCACACCAAGAGTGATTACACAAATCTTGGGCTGCTTTTAGAAAATTACTCCATTTGGACTGGTTGTCACTGCAATATAGGCGGAGAATGCGATGAAGGTCACGATGTCTGCGTTCGATAATGCCATGGGAAGCGGGATGGTATGGCGTGGTAAGTATATGTTTTATCCGGTGTTTTTGACAAAACTCTTTCCAGACGCGCGACAAGAACTGCGGACCTTGGTCACTCACCAAATACTTCGGGTATGGTAGCTGATAATAATATCTCTTTTCAAGGACCGCCACAATCTCTCTTGTGTGTGCCGTCCGAAGAGGGAAGAAACACACAAAACGACTGTAGACGTCCAGGATGGACAAGATATATTTATATCCCTGGCTCTTAGGAAGAGGCCCGACCAGGTCGAGGCATTGTTTCTCAAAGGAAGAAGACGCCTCAACATGACAGGGCTCCTTTCTAATCACCCTGTAGGAGTATTTGGTTCGTGCACAAAGAAGGCACTCTTGGATATACTTTGTAAAAGTCTCACGCATACCTCTCCAATGGAACATGGCCTTAGCGAACGACAAACATCGCTTCACTCCAAAATGGCCTTTGTTGTGAATTGCCGAAACAATATTTTTCACTGAGCTGGAAGGAATGACCAGCAACCAAACAGAATTTTGAGAATTTCTGACGTAAACTAAATTATTCTCCACACGTACCCTAGTATTGTTTTGACAACCCTTCCAAATGTTATGTAGTTTTCTACAATACGGATCTTTCCGCTGTTCTCGCTTCAGTTCCGTGACATTCAAGAAGTCCGTGTCCTCCGCGGTCAAGAAATTTACAAAATGATCCTCTTCTGCCTGAGGAATCTCTGGAGGATAACGACTCAACAGGTCTGCGATTTCATTGTCCGTGCCTTTTATGTGAATGAACTGAAGATCAAAGCGTTGCAGTTTAAGCAGAAGACGAGTTGTTCGAGCATCTAGGTTCTTTAAACTGAAAGCATACGTGACTGCAGCGTTGTCACAGTGGACCGTAGTCCGACGACCTAATATGAAGTACGAAAATTTTTCGCAGAGAAAAAGAACTGCAGCTAATTCCAACTGGAACACTGACAACGAGGCCTCATGCGGTTTTATTCGCCGGCTCGCATACGCAATAACCTCCGGATCATCCTGTCCCGGGGGATATTGCGCCACATAGCCGGCCAACGACTCCGCAGATGCATCGCTGTACAAATGAAAATCAAGATTGAAGTCCGGTTGAGCAAGTGCGGGAGGACTACTTAAAAGTTCTCTCAACTGATCGAATTTTTCCAGTAACTCCGGAGAGTATTCAATCTTTCGGTCCTTTTTCAGAAGATCATAAAATGGAGCTGTTAACCCCGCAAAGTCAGGAAAATGTCGCTTTCGCCATCCCACGAGACCAAGAAATCTTCGTAAAGCTTTCTTAGTTCGCGGCAGAGGAAAGTGACGGATGGCCTCGTTACTTTTGGGATTAATTTTGACTGAAGATCCTGAAATTATGTGGCCAAGAAAAGGAATTTGTGATTGAAGGAAATTACACTTTTGAAAATTGAGCGAAAGATTTGCCGAACGAAGAGTTTCAAAGACCTTTTCCAAATGCTGAAAGTGTTCGTCAATAGATGATGAAAAACAGAGGACGTCATCAAGGTACACAATGAGAAAGTTTTTGAAAGGTTCTAAGCCGAAAAAAGTATGCATGATTGATTGGAAAACTGCTGGAGATGATTTCAAACCCATGGTTAGACGTGTCATTTGATACTGACGACCTTTGTAAATGAAGCTGACGTATTTGTAAGAGTCTGGATGGATCGGGACACTGCGATAGGACTGCGTACAGTCCAATGAGGTAAAAATGGTTGCACCACTGACTCGTGCGATTAGATCAGAGATCGGTTCGACTTGAATCTTTGGTGCAATCACACGCTCATTGATACCACGCAAATCGACTACAGGCCTTAGCTCTCCAGACGCCTTACGCACAATATGTACCGGACATCTGTAAGGTGAAGGACCTTCTATGATGATTCCGAGTTTCAACCATTTGTCCAGCACTTGCTCGAATTCTTTCTGGAGGTGAACAGGTACAGGATACAACTTTCCTACCACGGGAACGTCGTCTGAAAGCTGTATTCTATACGGCTCAACCTTCACGACTCTGGGATTCTCTGTAAAAAGACAACGAAACCTGGTTAACAAAGAAAATAAACGATTCCTAGAATCCGAATCTAAATCAGTTCTCTGCGAAACAAAATTTTGAATATCTTCTTTCGAGATAGCTGGTTGATATAAAGAGTCTTCCTCTTCATCTGATGATACTTCCGCAACTGTGACTCGACAACAATGCTGCTTTTCCATGTTGATGGAGATGGTCTGACCAGAATCAGTCTCAAGAGAGACTTCTTTCGTCTTACAATTTAGAAGAACATTATAACGAATGAAAAAGGGGAAACCAAGAATGCAATCTGTTTTCAATTTGTGAATCACATATACCGGAACCTCGAAAACGTAATCTTGAATTGTGAAATTTAGAATCTGAAAACCCTTGACTTGAAAAGATTCGTCTCCTGCGAAACCTCGTAATGATATGTTGGATTTTGGACGAAGTTTAGCTGACGGATAAATCTCCTTGATCCTCCTCCAAACGTCTCCAGACAACAAATTCGTATCCGCTCCAGAATCCAGAACGCAAACTAGAGTTAAACTTCCAACTGAACAACTTAACGTGGGCGAAGGATAAGTTAAAAGGATACCTTTTCCCGCACTGGAGTCACACTCCTTCTCGTCGATCACGAAACGAATCGAGAACAGAGGCGTGCCCAATTTTGTTTCCCGATTTTCGGAATCTGCCAAAACATTGAATTTTGAATTTAGAAGGTTAGTATCAAAATCGAACGAGGTTGGTACCAAATTGGAATTTTGACTACTCGCTAACCGATCTTGTTCTTTCTGGGGAGTTGAGGAATCCACATCGCAGTCCACACTCTCCCCTAATGAGGGCTGCGATATGCATTTCCCAAACTATTCCCGTTTGTTTCCGGTGGCTGAGCCATCGTCGGTACGAATGACGTGTATTGCGGAGGCCATCCAGTGGACATCGCCATGTTCACTCCTGGGGAAGAAGTGGACGTGGGAGCCGCCACTCCCCCTCCAGGAAGTAAATTCGGCGCGTATCCCGGATAGGCTTGCGCTCCTGCTGAGGTCATCGCGTTTGGCGCGCATGTCTGAGATGTACCCCGCGGATACCCATAACTCATCGCTGCTGGATAGTAGCGTTGGTTGTACCCATACGGAGCATTCCGATTTCCATTACTCTCTCTCACCCAATTCGGTCTTCCTTGATTGGGCCATGGTCTTCGAGACTGGAAGTTCCTTCTTCGACCCCGGTTTCCGGAAAATCGGTCATCTCCTTTGCCATTGGAATTTCCTTCCTTCCTCTTGCTTTCGTCTTCCTCCGTCTGAGACGAAGTATCTTTGGTGGCTTGTTTCCCTAACTTTTCTGTCTTTTTGACGACTTTCGCCTGACGTACCTGAAAGCGTCTAAACTTCTTGTCCGTGACCGGTTCACTAGGCTCTGGATGTCCCTCTATTTCAGCTATTTTCACCATAAGGTGTTGAATGTTCTTTGGCTCAACAGCTCTCAACAACTTGGCGTCACCAGCTGGTAAGCAATCCAAGACTATCTCTATCAGTTCACTTTCATCCGGGTGTTGTGCCACCGCATAATATTCTGCCACTATTTTCCACGCAAAGTCCGTTAATCGGCTGTACTTTGCTCGATCGTATTTCATTCCCTGAATGAACTTCTTTTGCAACCTTTCCATTCTCGCTGAAAAATAGTGTTCTCGGAACAGACGCACAAAATCCGCGTAACTATTTATGTCTTGACATACAGTCTGGAACCATGTCTTGGCCCCAGCTGTTAAGCAACAAGGTACCAAGGTTAGACGTTCGTGTTCAGATGCCGAAATTACCTTAAAGGTTTGTTCCAAATTTTCTAGAAATGTTCTAGCCAAACCGTATTCACCAGAAAATGTAGGTAAGTGATTTAATTCAGAGAGTCTTAAATTTAGAGTTCGCTTACCAATGCCTTCCTCGCTTCTACTGGGGTTCACGGGAGAATTGTGGCCAACCACGGGGCTCTTTGCACCCAATTGATTTTGACCGAAAATGGAATAGTGTTGGTAATTTTGTCCAGAAATTAAATGGTCTGGCATTGATACCACCGCGTGACCACATATTCCCTCCTGAACTCCAGCACACGAAGGAGTCATGTCTGCTACACTACTAGAGGACACCACATGGTTCAACCGACAACTAGGATTGGAAAATCCTGACACCTGAGGCGAAACTAACAATGGATTCGACCTCCTGGACAACGCCTGACTACCTATTGTCTCAACACCGGACATATGTGACTGGTTTACATTCAATGTACGTGAAGATAATTCAAAGGGAAGGACATTTGTGCCGTGAATGTTGGTCGGCTGACAGACAGAGACAGTCACCGTGGGAATAGTACGAGTCTCCCCAACTGAAGAGACCGGTACATCCACTTGGATGTCTGACTCGGTCCCGTCAGACTCGATTCCATCACCGACAACAAAGTCTCGCGCTCGCTTACGACCACACCGTTTATCTTTTCTTTGGTTTGTTTTTCCCTCTAACGTCTTAATCCTGGCTTCAAGTGCCTGACACGACCTTTGGGTACTGAGTTCGAGATGTGAGAACTCCTTTGTCAAGTCGTCACATCGTCGATTCTGCGCTTCAACCGATAACCGGAGACCTTCCTCAACGGCATCTACCCGCGCGTCTATTTTACTCTGATAGTTCCCAACAGAGGTATATAAGTCGCGAACTTCCGACCTAACCGCCTCTACGTCTTCGTTCACATGGGCTACTTTTTCATTTATCGTTTGTAACAATTCAAATTTTACATTGTCCAATTTCTGATTCACTGCCTGAAAGTTATTATGAATGTCCTGAAATTTACTGTCAACCCGATTGCTCATCGCTTGAAAGTTACTGTTAACATCCTGAAATTTACTATCGACCTTTTCGAACTTTTCATTCAGCGTTAATGTTAAAGTTTGACTGAAGCGTTCCATCATGGCCGCGAAGTCCGTTAGTTGCACATTCGGACCGGAAGCTACGTTTCCTCGACTTCCTTCCTCTTTATCAGAATTGTTCGGACTACCCCGCGTTCCACGTTCGCCTTCATCACTTTCAGTTTCCGAAGATTTCGGCAGTGGCAACACTGTCGCCTGTTTCGCCAGGCAGGGCTTACATAGCCACGGCTCACTACTTTTGTCTAACTCCTGTACTTGTTCCTCGGACAAGCCATAACATTGGGCATGTACCCATCTAAAACAGCTGTCACAATAAACACTAAACCCAGCAATTTCGTCTGAACAGCATATATATTCACTCGGATGCCGAGATTCGTTACTTGATCTGCTACCCACAGACATTTCCACTTTCATTGAAGATTGTTTCCCACAACATCACGCACATATAGATTCAGAAGTGACCATGTCTCATTCAATGTAGCGATTGTCGTAATTATCCCCATTACAAATACTCTGCTGTGATTGTTTGTTTTCCTTAGCGCTCGCGTAGGATTGAAACAACAGAAATCCTGGATAGGGGTCGCCATTTTAACAAAATAAAAAAAAATAAAATAATAATAAAATGAATTTGTTGTGTGTTTTTGTATGATGTTCCCTTTCCTTGAGATTACATGCTATGTTGAATGTATCACTGACTAGTGACACCGAACCTACTGGGCCAGTATGGGCTCGTCATCAACAGTCACTGATACAATCACCAAGCCAATCATCTACGGAAAGTAGAACTCAAATTTGGCCCGAAATATAAAGCTTCCAAACTCTGTTCCATCTCAACCCACAGCCCGACATCCAGGCCTGCAGTTCATCATTCACATCCCATCCGGAAATAGGCTGTGAACCACGACTACAGACACAGGACACCGACCTCCGAGTGGAGCTGGCACTGAGCACAAAGAAGATCTTGATGTTGTCTGTGAAAGTCCTATCTGAATTAAAAAAAAAAATCTTTTGAAACAGAATTTTGTAATTTAAAAAAAAAAAATCCAAACTGAGATTTTGATTACCATCGATGAAATGAGAAATTTCTACAGATTCGGTTGTTTTCAACTCGGTCACACTAAGGAAAGTCTCTTCCCTGAATTTCACAGCCATTTCCTTTCCCCAGTAAACTTATTCTGCACATACTGCTCTTGTTTTTTTTTTTTTTTTTTTTCATGCTTCGCATGCATACCAAAAACATCGACTACATGTCTCTATGACTTCTTAAAATTACAAGCTAGTTAGATTTCGTATTCAAAAAGAAAGATGCATTCACGGCTAGTAAGTTTTATTTTCTTTCAAAATATTCATGAATGTAGCACAAAATATTCGTTAACAGGAAAATATTTACATTGAACTGACATACCCA
The DNA here is from genome assembly GCF_964235325.1 of Thermobia domestica. Lineage (NCBI taxonomy): Eukaryota > Metazoa > Arthropoda > Insecta > Zygentoma > Lepismatidae > Thermobia > Thermobia domestica. The sequence continues at coordinate 393,988 of NC_137471.1, forward strand.
TCCGAATAAAATTAATAAAATCGATTTCTATACTTCAAAGCCAAAAACATTATTTACTTTTGTTTATATTCTCGAAATATTCACATTCTTTGATATTCATTGAATATTCTTGCCTTCTAGAGCATTTCCATGGTATCGACACGCAAAACAAACAAAAGAGTACAATAGAAAATACAAAATACTACCGAAAATAATAAATTCACTGCCTACAGATTGTGGTTAGCTTAATTTGCCTTTTGTTTACATATATTCCTTGGTGCTTACACTCTTCTGTGCATCGATTTCGTGGCCGGCGTAGAGGATTTACGCTCTTCGCGACCTCTTGTCAGCTCGGACCCACATGACAATCTAGCACAGGCAAGACATGCATATAATATATTCACACAACTTAAACCTAAAGCCCTAATCTAACTAAACTAACTTAACCTAAACAAGTATATATATATCAATAAAAAAAAAAAATCACACATACATTTCCTAAAGCACCATACTTAACTTGCATTTATATTTTGTTTTCGCTACCACATTTCTACCGAAGACGCAGTGGTTAGTTTTGCATAGTGTCGTTCTGAATATATTCAATTTCTTAAAAAAATAAGGAAAAATATTTACTAGTAATTATCAACATTGCATTTTATAACTTGATGGGTATCAGTTTTCTAAAATAGTACGTAGGTTTAACCTATTGACGAACGTTTTCGGTTATCGGTACGCAAGATGCATGTACCCTTGCACTAGACCAATAGCCGTGATACTGACACTTGTTTACATATTCAACATTCATAATCATTCTACGTCAAACCAAAGAAAACATGCCAAAATGAATAAAGGTTGAATTTTGAGCAGAATTACCGAAAATGAATAATTTCTAGATTTTGGGGAATCTAAAACATCTTTCATCACTGGGGAAAATGTGTGTGTGGTACACACATTTTCTTGAGATTACGACAATCGCTCTGTGCTGAGATTCTAGCTTCTTTCCCCCCCCATCGAATGAAAACACGATGTCACATTGCCTAAATCTACATGCGTGCGGCGTTGAGGGAAACTTTACGAATTTAGTGCTTCATATTACGAGAATTACACGAACACCAGAAAATATATTCACTCATGATAGTTTGCCAGAACAAGGAAAATTTTGAAGCCAAATACCTGAGTTTCACTTTCACTGTTCCTTACTTACTTGACATCCTCTTCTTACACCAAGATTAAACGGATATGTTAAACAACAAAAAAAAAAGTCCTGATAACTTCCACCCGAGGTTTCCTGGGAAACTCGTGATACGTGGTCTCAAAAATAATTTTTGGAAACTCCTTCAGCACCTTTCCAGAAAAGCCATCGAGCGTGGCTTGACTTCTTCTTCCTCGGGTCTGCACCACTACTCAATATTCTCTCTCTCTCTTCCACCGTCTCCTCTTTCTTCTCTTAGGTTCTCTGGTTGATCGAGAACGCAAAATTTGCTAAGGAGCTCATTCCATACCACTGGATAGCTACAGGCTAGTATCCGTTGTGTTATGCGAAATTACTTCACAATTGTCTTATTTCCGGATTAACAATTTGTTGAAACACCAAACATCGTACAGTTATCTCTTCCAATATTCGCCAAAACGAAGAATTTGACACAATTTTCACGTGATTACAAATTATTCCACCTTTTCGCAGACGCTAAACACTGCACGTCTGACTCTTGAAATGGCTGACGCCGTAAGACAAAGAGTTACGAGAAGATGATCCCCAATTGGAAGATAATGATGACGTAATCATAGGATGATAGGCTTCTGAGTGAAGATCAAAGAGAACCGAAATCTCAGCCGCAGCTGTGATTGTGGATTAGCCAATCAGATAATTTTACTTCGAAACAAAGAGATGCACCAAGAAGAAATTATGGCTGACTTTATTAATTTGGAATTTTGATGAAGATTTTACGAAATAAAATTTTTAGCTTTCTTGTGAAGATTCCCTATGCCGAAATATGAATAGAAACGAACTGAAAACCATTGAAAAAGCCGAAATATATACTTATTTGTCTAAAATAATAATATATTCATGAATAAATGCGTAAAATATATAAAATATAACTAATAATCATGTAATCTTCATATAACATCTATCGAAACGCTCTGTTGTACTAAAATTACGCAAAATTCTCGATCTACTGTTCTTCCACTATAAAATAAAAGTTTCTATTAACATTCTAAATAAATTTTAAAATTTTCCTACCAACATACAAGGTGTTCAAAAGCATCGGGCCATGTTACATTATGCTGAGCATAAGGTAACAACATGTGAGATGAAATCTTTCATAAAAAATTTGTCTCCGACGCCTTTTATCTCGACGAAAGTGTACTTAGGACAATCCCAAACTCTCGTTAGATAACAGATACCATGGTCGTTTATGAAGGAATTTGATATATTCAAGTACTGAAGATGGTGACAAGTTCTTCCTATTGTCCATAAGACATCATTTGTAGTAACTGTGTTCAGGTTGAGATATGACAAGGAAATGTTTCTCTGAAGTAGGCATTGTAGTAGCAAAACACTTCTCTTACACTTTTTTTCCATTTTATGTTTCAATATTGCTCTTTTACACCATCCTATGGCAGGAAGAACCATTGAATGTACATTTGCTAGTTGTAAATCAACCATCATCTGCAGAATTTCTGCAAAGTATACTAATGGAACTTCATGCTTGTCGTAACAAGGAAAATATATTTTATCCGTACACGATGAGAATAATAAGAACACAATATAAAAGAATCCATGATTTGAAAATGATGGAAAAGGATGTCTTAAAGATCGTACTTTTTTATAATGAAAGTCGTGTTGTAATATGACGGTTGTTTCCAGCAACTCCTGACAAACATTTCTCGGTAACTGTTGAAAGTAATTTCTAACACTCTGTACATCAGGTTCCAGTTTCCCAGTTTTCACAGTAGGTTTAAATTGTTCAATTACATTTATAAGCTGCCTTGCGATTTGGTTTATTAAAATCTTCACTAGAGGAGAAGGTTTCCTGTATGTAATATTATCGACATGCATGGCTACAAAAATTTAACTCTGTCTTTATTATAATTGCTTAAACGTCTTCTTCTTCTTTCTTTCTTTCACACAATCAATGGTTAAGACAATTTGCCCTAGACGTGGGGTTTCTATGAGCTACAACTTCCAAATTATCTTCTGCTTTTTTTACTTTCCTTTCCTATTGATGGAGGGATATATTCATCTTTAGTAGCATTTGTCTTCATTTAGAATATTTTACGCAGAAAATATTTGCTTGGCAAATTATATCAATGATAATAATAAAGGATAGATAAGCTTAATTTTAATTGTTGTTCAAATCTAGAGCGTGATGGAAAAGCTGAGTTAAGTACAAACTTCAAAGTTCATTAGATCTTGTTTTCTCAACAGTTTTTAGACTTCTAAATTACATTACACAAAATTATGGGCAGTCATAGAATGGCTTCTGACGGACCATTGTCTTAAGGTAATTTTGGGGCCGATTAAATATTGACTTAGGTGATCGCAACGCATCTTTGCGATCACAACGTTAAATGCATTTTCTCGGAATTTGTGTAATGACGTTAGTCGTAGATTTTGCGATCTTGATACTAAATTTATCTTATTGAAAATCTTGAATCCGAATATTAGAACAAATTTTCTGAATAAAGAAATTCTAAATAATAATAATAATAATAATAATAATAATAATAATAATAATAATAATAATAATAATAATAATAATAATAATAATAATAATAATAATAATAATAATAATAATAATAACAATAATAATAAAAATAATAATACAAAGCAGATACTGGAGTACATCGGAAACTGTATACACTAATATCGCAAGCCTCTGCTCTACCATGCTATAAATGTATTATTTTCTAGAACCTGTCTATTTCACCTGTGCCCTCGGAAACTATGCGAACTATACTTCGGCCCACCCCCGCCACCCTCTGACGGATGAAACCCTCCCTTTGCGTAGGGAAAAGAAGTGAATGACCTCTTCTCTGTTGCCAAATTGTCATTCAGTCGTTTGGTCTTGACGAGTGAAGATCGTAGTCTACTTAGAGCGGCTAACAAGAGAGTGCACAGCCAAGTCCGTGAAATAATTCATTTTGGCAACGCTTCCGAGCAGCAACTTGTCCCTCCACTTTCGAGGGAGGTACGGAAAAACACACATCCACAGCACCGCCAGCAGGGACACTCTTAAAATAGAAAGGTTCTACTAATTCTTTATCAATTAAATGAAATAAAATGCACACTTACCTCAGAAACCTCACATCAGCATATATCTACAGCCTGTGGATACCTAATCCTTCCTACATAAAGCTTGTGCTATCAAAATTGTACGAAATCATAAGCTTTCATTTCGGATTTGACTAACATAGGTGTATTAATTCCACGCAAAGTAAAATTGCAAACCCGTCGTAAACGAAGAGAAAAATTGTGCGAGACACTGTGATTGCAAAAGTTCGGAAAAACGATATTTAATTGGCCTCGTTGTTTGTTGTAAATTTAAGGGTAAAAGTGAGGGGATTGCTGGGGTGACGCCGTCCCCCACCTCCAAAAAATATGTACGGCGTCCTCCCAGTTCCTAAAAAAATTACAATGGGCAAAAATAGGCAGGAGGACGGCCTGACGTCATACCAGTCCCTACCGTCCACCTATCTGTTCAGATCCACTTTTACCCCTGCGTAAATTGATAACAAAGATGCGTTGCGACCACATAAGTCAATACGTCTATTTTTTATCGGCCCTTCTGTTTATGCAATTGTGTTCAGATTTCCTATTTGCTTCACAAATTGCTAAATTTTTCAACTCTTCAAGTACCTATATGTGTGAATTAAGATGTTATTGTTTTTTTTTTTCTAATTCTCCTTCGTTGACAACCAAAGAATATATATATTGTACCAAGGTCGCCGATATTGTGCTTTCCAAGGACGGCAAGTATAAGTGACGTTTCAAATTTAACTTCACATTTTGCTATAAATAATGTAAAAAAAAACTATTGGGTTTTCGATATTCTCAAGTACAATTTCCTCTAGGGGGCAAGCGCCGTACAGTAGTAATGGCCCCACTCTGTCTCACTTTGGACTTTGACCCCAACTTTTATGACGTCATAGGTCAAAGGTCAATGACCTTGGCCCGGGGTCAATGACCTAGGGGTACTTAGGACCACCCCCTCTAAATTTTGGCAGTGATACCATGGCCCACCCCCTAAATTTTGGCAGAGGTACATAGGACCACACCCCTTAAATTTTGGAAATTGCCAAATCTAATAATTTGGTATGGTAGCATAGGACTACAGTATGTACCTCTATCAGTATTGGGGGTCTATGTCGTTCCCTTTCATGGGTAAAAGATTGCCAAAAATTGAAATTTCGGGGGTTTTTGACCTAATTTATCCCCTTTGATGAGGTATTATTACCCTATATGGTTATATGGGAGTATACACGGGTCCATTACCTTTCATAACATATGAGTATATTAATGCACCCCTTGAAAAATTTGGGAGGGGTACCTTGGCCACCCCTTAAATTTTGGAAATTGACCAATTTAAACATGGTGTATTATAGTACATTACCCTAATATGTATTATGATAAATTTGGGTGGTCCACCTCATTCCCTTCTAGGGGTACAAAATTGCCAAAATATAAACGTAAGCAATCCGTTATACCATGTGTTTGGTTTTGGGTCGATTTTATCCCCTTTGATGAGGTGTTATTATCCTATATAGTTATATGGTCATGTATAGGGGTCCATTCCCTTTCATAAGATATGGGTATATTTGGGCACTCCTTTAAAAATTTGGGAGGGGTACCTTGGCCCACCCCCTTAAATTTTGGAAATTGCCCAATTTCAACATTGGTATTACAGTACTGGACCCTAACATGTATTATGATAAATTTGGGTGGTCCACCTCGTTCCCTTTTAGGGGTACAAAATTGCCAAAATTTTAGAACAACCACGTGTTTGGTATTTGGTACATTTTATCCCCCTTTGATGAGGTCCTATTACCTTATATGGTTATATGGTCATGTATAGGGGTCCATTATCTATCATAAGACATGGGTACATTGGTGCACCCCGAGAGGGGTACCTTGGCCCACCCCTTAAATTTTGGAAATTGCCCAATTAAAACATTTGGTATTATAGTACAGGACCTCAATATGTATCATGATAAATTTGGATGGTCCACATCGTTCCCTTTTAGGGGTACAAAATTGCCAAAATATAAACGTAAGAAATATGTTGTATTACGTGTTTGGTTTTTGGTCCATTTTATCCCCTTTGATGAGATTCTATTACCTTATATGATTACAGGGGTCCATTTTTTATCATAAGACAAAGCTAAACCAAGATTGTGTAAAGCTATTATTGCCAATGCAGACGCTTCATTAATTCATAGTATTTGTGAATGTTGTTATAATGTTTTAAAAGGCAATGTTCCACTGACAAGTGCGCAGAAGTCAAGATTAAAGCGTTACAAGAACACGCTCCGCTATCTCGTTGACAATACAAAATCATTGGATAAAAATAAGAAACATTTAGCCGTACAACAAGGAGGATTCTTACCTGCATTACTTGCACCTATTGTAGGAAGTGTGTTATCCAGTATTTTGTTGAAACAATAAACATCATGGAACATAGCAAGAAGATGGTTTTAGTGCCACCAGAAATGCTTCAACGAATGCATACATCATCATCCCGTGTGAGTGAAAATCGAGAATCTAATCTCGATCGTGAAATGCAATCTATACTGAATACATCGTATCCAAGTGATGAAGAAAGATGGAATCAGTACAATAGAATATTACAGAAATATCTTTATATGATACGTAAACAAGAGGAACCAATACCACTTACAATTACATCAATGAAACCTGATAGTGGCGTCCCGAATGTTGACGATAGCACGAAACAAGAAATTTTAGCCGCAATACCACAAATGTATCGTAAGAAAGCCGAACTACTATTCCGTCGTTTAAAACAAGATGACGCAATTACGTGGGATCATAAAGGAACAGTGTACATCAACGACAATAAACTACATGGATCCAATACTGTAGATTTAATGTGTGATGTGACTCGACCGAGGAAACATTCTAATCCTCAAGGCTGGGAATTGTTTTGCAACTACCTTGCATCGTCAAACACACCTCAAGAATTGATTGGTAATCCACGAAGATTAAACTATATTGTCAAACATAATAGTATAACAGCATCTGAAGGATCTGCACCACCAAAACCGGCACCTGGATTATTTTCTTCCGGAGAAGAAGAAGAAGAAGAAGATGATGATGATGTTTTAGAAGTCCGACCAAAAAGAAAACGTATCATTCCACAATGGTCAACGTACAAACCATGAACAAAAAGTTGAAATCCATTTATTACAATCCAGCACACCCAGCATCATTTTCTACTGCAAAGAAATTATGGCCAGCCACAGGAAAATCTATACCTCTAGCCAAAATAAAACTTTGGTTAAACAAACAACCTACCTACACGTTACATCGTCCTGTACGTCGTCGTTTCCGTAGAGATTTTTATCTTATCAACAATATTGATGATCAATGGGAATGTGATTTAAATGATTTACAATCACTTCAAAACTATAATGACAATTATCGCTATATTCTTACAGTGATTGATGTGTTTAGTCGTACGGGTGGGCTGTACCACTAAAAGTGCCGAGGATATAGTGAATGCATTTGAAATGATTTTCCAGGAGAGGAAATCAATTGTGCTACGTAGTGATCAAGGAACTGAATTTACCAACAAGACAGTACAAAAGTTTCTCAGGAAACACAACGTGCAACATGTTACAACAAAGGATCCAGATATTAAAGCCAGCATCGCAGAAAGATTTAATCAGACATTGAAACATCGTATGTGGAAATACTTTACCAAATATCAAACATACAATTACATCAAAGTATTGCCTTTACTTGTAAAAGCATACAATGAAAGTCGGCATTCCAGTATTAAAATGGCACCTGCAAACGTTTCTCAGGACAATTTACTGGAGGTGTGGCATAACTTATACGACAAAAAGCTACAACGTTCAAAACAAGATACGGATTTATCTGTTGGTGATACTGTTTGTATAAGTAAAACAAAACGTATCTTTGACAAGGGTTACCTCGAGAACTGGACTTGGGAAATATTTAGAGTAAAAGCCATTGTACCAAGAAACCCACCAGTGTATCGACTAGAGGATTTAAATCATCAACTCATCGATGGTGTTTTCTACAGAGAAGAATTACAACCAGTACCACTCCCTTCGACGTTCCTCATCGATAAAATATTACGTACAAGAACAAAAGGTCCCAGAAAGGAGTATCTCGTCCAGTGGAAAGGACATCCTTCCTCATTCAATTCGTGGATCCCTGCAACTTCATTGAAGAAGAAGAAGAATGGAACCTGATCAAGATTTTTACGTTACACTTCCCAGTAATAGTTCCATGGATTATTTTCCAGAAAATACATTGACTTCATATATTACGAAGTTACAACGACGTGTAGAGTTTCGCCAGAAATGGGATGTGGCAATTGTAGAGATTCACTATCCACATTCTTTGCAGAACATTAACTGTAAAGCAATAAAATATATTACAAATCATCAAGTAGTAATGATCAAGAACCGTGGAAGGTTGTAACGATCCCTGTACGCTATTATAACAATATACGGGATCTTATTCATGCAATTAATATACATCATAAAGAAACCAATTTATTTATATCTCATGACGCAACTAATAATATATACCTCATAAGACATCCCAAAAAGGAAATCCATACTTCTGTACAAATCTCACCAAGTGTTAGTTTAATGCTTGGATTTGAACCGAAAAGTGATTTAAAAGATATGGAAAAGGGACAGTATACACCGGATGTACGATTAGGCTTACCATCACAAATGTACGTCTATTGTGACATTATTGAATCTGTCATTGTTGGAGATACAATGGTACCCTTGCTACGAATTGTCAACATGGATCCTGTGAATCATACTTTTGGAAGTCATGCAGTACAAATCTTCAATCCTGCACATTATGTTCCAGTGGAAAAAATGAATTTTGAGCAAATACAAATCGATATAAGGGATAGCACAGGTCATCGTATGCCATTCACCTTTGGAACGGTGTGTACAAAACTACATTTTCGTCGTTGTCTTCATGACTGATCCGTATTTGCAATACTACCAAAAACAAGCGTTATCCGGTATCGGCAACGTCTATCTGGGAAGTCCCTATCAAGCAGGACATGGCATTGGAAGTTTCCTTGGTGGCTTATTTCGTTCAGTGTTACCACTTGTGAAGCAAGGAGCTAAAACTGTGGGAAAAGAATTATTAAAATCAGGTGCCAATATGATTAATGATGTTGTGATCTCGAATCAACCGCTGGAAGAATCGTTTCATCAACGTATGCAAGAGGCAAAATCAAATTTACAAGAAAAAGCTAAAAATAAGTTGAAAACTATGCTGGGAAGTGGGTATCATAAACGAAAATGGGATGACTGCTCTCAGTTTGAGGTTGACCTTCCAACGATCAACAACATCATCAATCCTACAAAGAGACGTAAATTATCACATAAGAAGAAGAAGAGATCATTGGCATCGTCACCAGATATTTTTGATTAATTCAACGATGGCTTTCTTACATAATCAATCCTGTGAATGTGTAAAAAGTGAATTGGACATTTTTTCAACATTACCCACGCAAACCAGTGTTCTGGACAATCGTATTATTGGCTACAAACCAATTAGTTCAATAGCTGAAAATTCACCAATAGAATTTGTAGTGAGTGGTAGCAGTGATGAATATATTGATTTGCCACAAACCTTATTATACATCCAAGCACAAATTGTGAAACCAGATGGTTCCTCCTTCATCAATACGGATAAAGCAATTGCACCTGTCAATGATTTTCTAAATGCTATGTTTAGTGAAGTACAAATCTACTTGAACAATAAACTGATTTCATTTCCGTCACATAATCATCCATATCGTTCGTACCTGGAAAAACTGCTCAATTATAGTGATGGAGCTAAAAATACACATTTACAAACAGCAATGTGGTTTCAAGATACGGCTGGTCATATGAACGCAACCACAAGTGAGAACAAAGGATTGACAAAGGATTGATTGTCATATGAACTGACAAAACAAAGTATGAAATTCGATATGATTGGACATCTTCATTGTGACATTTTTAATCAAGATAAATTTTTAATTCATGGAGTGGAATTACGTGTGAAACTTATTCCTGCAAAGCCAAACTTTTGTCTCATGGCCGGTGAAAGTGGTGTCAATGCAAAAATCAATATTCTAGATGCATCGTTGCAGGTGAAAAAAGTCAGCATCAGCCCTAGTGTCAAATTGGCACACAATAAAATTTTACAATCTACACCGGCAAAGTATCCTCTGACAAGGGTTCAAATGAAATCATTTACCATCCCGAAGGATATACAATCCAAAACTATTGATAACCTGTTTATGGGAACATTGCCAAATCGTATTATTGTAGGATTTACATCGAATGAAGCATCCAGTGGAACTATTACCACCAATCCATTTGAATTTCAACATCTAAACATTAATTTCTTTACATTGTACGTGGATGGAAAAGCTGTACCTTCAAAACCATTGCAGCCCAACTTTGAAGAAAATCTCTACATTTCATCGTACCACACATTGTTCTCAGGCTCTGGCATACATTTTACCAATACTGGAAATACAATTTCAAGAGCCGACTACAAGAATGGATATACACTGTTTGTATTTGACCTAACTCCCGATTCTTCTGCTGGAGATTGTCACTATTGGAATTTACAACGACATGGAGCCATCCGATTGGAAGTTCATTTCCAAGAGAAATTAGCAGCACCTGCAAACTGTATTGTGTATGGGGAGTTTTCCTCACTCCTAGAGATCGACCACCAGCGCAACATTATCCTGGACTTTTAAATTACAAGGTACGTATACGTTATGTATCATTTCCATTCACGATGTTGAATACATTATAATTAGCTAGTGCTTTAAACGGTAGTCCATTGTTCAGAAATCATTTTGCCGGGGTATTTGCAAGCGATGAGTTGCCCTCATGGATTTCTCTACCTCTGGCAATCATTGTAAACACAGATCCATCCACAAAACTAGGAAGTCATTGGATTGAAATTTATATTGATAATCGCGGTGTTGGAGAATATTTTGACAGCTATGGCCTTCCTCCTTATGTACTACAACATGTTGCATTCTTAAAACTTCATTGTATGTACTATAAATATAATAATAGCCAAATGCAAAGTCTTGGTTCATCTGTATGTGGCTATTATGCTTATTTTTATTTGTGCTGTAAAGTCCAAGGAAAATCTCTGCGTGAAATTCAATATTTGTTCACAACCGTACCCACGGTTAATGATCGTAGACTGCTGCAATATACCTTCAAGGTAATTTTATCATATTTATCATTGCCAGTGTATTTGTTTTTATCATCATCTATTTCTATACTAATCACCTTTTTCCTGGTTCTTTTTTACAGAATTCACAATACGAAGATTTGCAAACGGGTGCTATACTGTAAAACATGGAAACAAATCATCACAATCAAGAAGAGGAGGCAGTCTAATGAAGAAACCCAGCTCAATATACAAACATTGTCAATAAGAAAGAAAAAAGAAGAAACCAGAAAAATGAATAAAATACAATTTATACTTATTTATGTGTTTTTATTGTCCATTCCATCAATATGATACATACAACGTTATCAGATTCTCCTAAAGAACTGTGCGATATAAGCGAGAACTCTGGGCAGTTTCCACCTAATTCCTAGAGAACATTGACCAGGGACCTCGTCGCGCATCAAAACCAAATCATTAATCACGTGACTGTACTACAACCGAAGGGTCCTGCCAAATTGAAAGGGGATACCCGTCCATACCTTATAACCTTATCAAATAGGATAAATTGAGTCAGTAACCGAACACGTGGTTGTACTTAAAAATTTGACAATAGGACCACCGAAACATATTGAGGTCCTGTACTATGCTTAAATTGAACAATTTCAGTGGACCTCATTGCCAAAATTTAAAAAGGGTGCAACAATATACCCATGTCTTATGATAAAAAATGGACCCCTGTAATCATATAAGGTAATAGAATCTCATCAAAGGGGATAAAATGGACCAAAAACCAAACACGTAATACAACATATTTCTTACGTTTATATTTTGGCAATTTTGTACCCCTAAAAGGGAACGATGTGGACCATCCAAATTTATCATGATACATATTGAGGTCCTGTACTATAATACCAAATGTTTTAATTGGGCAATTTCCAAAATTTAAGGGGTGGGCCAAGGTACCCCTCTTGGGGTGCACCAATGTACCCATGTCTTATGATAGATAATGGACCCCTATACATGACCATATAACCATATAAGGTAATAGGACCTCATCAAAGGGGGATAAAATGTACCAAATACCAAACACGTGGTTGTACTAAAATTTTTGGCAATTTTGTACCCCTAAAAGGGAACGAGGTGGACCACCCAAATTTATCATAATACGTTAGGGTCCAGTACTATAATACCAAATGTTGAAATTGGGCAATTTCCAAAATTTAAGGGGGTGGGCCAAGGTACCCCTTCCAAATTTTTAAAGGGGTGCCCAAATATACCCATATCTTATGAAAGGGAATGGACCCCTATACATGACCATATAACTATATAGGATAATAACACCTCATCAAAGGGGATAAAATCGACCCAAAACCAAACACATGGTATAACGTATTGCTTACGTTTATATTTTTGGCAATTTTGTACCCCTAGAAGGGAATGAGGTGGACCACCCAAATTTATCATAATACATATTAGGGTAATGTACTAATAATACACCATGTTTAAATTGGTCAATTTCCAAAATTTAAGGGGTGGCCAAGGTACCCCTCCCAAATTTTTCAAGGGGTGCATTAATATACTCATATGTTATGAAAGGTAATGGACCCGTGTATACTCCCATATAACCATATAGGGTAATAATACCTCATCAAAGGGGATAAATTAGGTCAAAAACCCCCGAAATTTCAATTTTTGGCAATCTTTTACCCATGAAAGGGAACGACATAGACCCCCAATACTGATAGAGGTACATACTGTAGTCCTATGCTACCATACCAAATTATTAGATTTGGCAATTTCCAAAATTTAAGGGGTGTGGTCCTATGTACCTCTGCCAAAATTTAGGGGGTGGGCCATGGTACTCCTGCCAAAATTTAGAGGGGGTGGTCCTAAGTACCCCTAGGTCATTGACCCCGGGCCAAGGTCATTGACCTTTGACCTATGACGTCATAAAAGTCGGGGTCAAAGTCCAAAGTGAGACAGAGTGGGGCCATTACTACTCCTACCTTGCCCCTTGATGGGCGCCCTTGTATTGTACGGATCCATACATAAATTCATTACAAAATACTGTACATACACTTTCTTTCTTACATTAAATCTGCTCTCTGTAACTTACACAATAATTTTTGGGATATGGACTTGCATTCCTGTCTGCAAATTCACTTTAGGAGAGCTTCAGGGCACCTACACAATAAGAACTATTGTGCAAAAGACACTAGTCAACGGGACATAGGCCAAAGCTCATCGGTATGCCCACCGAACAAAAGTCCACTTTAAATTTCCAAAGACGGGAAAAGTCCATCTAAAGTTTATTTCAACTAGGACGAGGAAAGAAAACAAGTCCACTCTATATAAGCAAACATAGTAACTATTTAAAATGCAAGGGAAAAGTGAGCAATTTTCCAAAAGTTAATTTTAATTACATGAGTGTGTTAATGTTGTTCTCATGGTGTCATTTTCTTTGAATTGCAAGGCGTGTTTGTTGATTTCTTTGAAAGGTGAACATTTTACAAAAGAAATTTTAATTTGTAATTTGATTCTAAATATTTGATATTAAAGGAAAGGTGAGAAGTCAAAGGAAAAATATAAAGGTAACCAAGAAATTTGCACGAGTAGGAATGAGCTGATAAACCACATGAGACCATTCAACCTGTACATAAGCAGACAAAACAGGGGCAAAGATATTAGCTCATACCTGGGACCAAATAGTCTGAGAATATCGGTGAGAGATGCGGAGAATAATCCGATCGTAAGTCAAAGAGAGGAGGAAGCTATACAAGGTGCGTGAAGTGTGGACTATGGGGTAGAAAATTACACCGGTGTATGTCAAATAACGTATTAATGTAGTAATGTACGTCGGACAACAATCAGCAAAGTGAATAAACGGGCGCCTTAAAAGATACTCATAACTTGGCCAGAAATATCGGACCCATTAGTGCGTCAAAGACTCGGCAGTATCAATTGCTACATAAAAATCGAGTATAAAGAGGGTTTGACACTTCACTCATACGTGGATGAGACCCAACTCTCCCCGCAAAGGGTAAGAAATAGGACCGTACGTGCGATGCAAAAAAAGAAGCCACTCCAAATATTCCATAGGAATAAAAAGTCAAACCGTTTAGCGAACAATTCCGGTAAAGGAAAAAGTCGGACCCAGTACCACTGTTTGGGAGCAATGTAAATATTGATGAAGTGAATACGATGAAGTAAATGAAGGCGGCGGAAACGCTGGGAAAACAAAAGCTGGCGAATCTGTAGTAACAACGTGGACCAGATCTCCTCAAAGAGGAGAAGCGTAGGACGTAAAGGAGATCATAAGATCGTCAAAGAAGTGACATAAGGCAGACACAGCACCGCAGGCTCGATAGAATTTAAATGAAAACCATTGAACTGTAATAGTTGAGTTTTCTGTACATTAGAATGTAACCAGCAACAAAGTGCAAAATGCTACAACACGGCAAAAACACTCGGCATAAGAAAAGGATCCACTCCTGTAGTTGTGACGTCATCAGCGTACGCAAATACATTCTGTCTCAAGAGACCAGGGGGTGCAGTGTGGCAAACGTTCTGAGTAAAGGATCTAAGGCGAGCGCAAAAAGAGTGGTCGACAGGCTACAGCTTTGACGTAGGCCACGTTGCAGCGGAATAAGGGGGAACAGGTGTCCTTTAATTTGGATGCGGAAATTAGAAGTAATATTTAGATTAGTAATGATCATGAGAAAAGCTAAAGGAAATCTCAAACTTCGAACTTCTGCAACAAGAAACCGTGATCTAAACTAGCATACGCCTTTTCTAAATCTACAGCTAAAGCTCCTGCGAGTACATGCCGAAAATGAAGATAAGGAAACATATCATGCAAACAGCGAAGTGAGTACGGAAGATTATGCATCGCATGAAATGATGCCTGAAAGGGATTAACTTAGTTATTGTTTATTTACTATAAGCTACCAGATACGTCCTCAGAGGCCACTTTACACTGTAGTAATCCACAGATAAAAACAACCTTGGAAAAGGAATGGAAGGAACGTCTCCTCAGCCTTAGATTAAGGTACTAACCTAGTATTTGCCCAGTATAACTGAGGAACAACCCTGGAAAATCCTCAGTCAGAGACTGGTCTCCGAATTCGAATCCGGTATTACCCAATTGCGAAGCAAGAATCCTAACAACTAGCCTAAGCTCGCTCCGTATTATTATTATTATTTAGCTAATAATTAACGTAATGTTATAAAATTAGTGCAAATTAAACCCTACTTTCTTTATTGCTGATGTTATAGTTAAAAGGCCTACATGAGACATCTGTCCCTCATTAAATGGACCTTGTTCAAGAAAGAATACTAGAACTGGAATTCAGGAAGCGGGAATAAAGAGATTAATGAGGATGAGGAAACTATGTACGATGCAAAAACTGAGTAATTATGACTTCATTACAGATATATTCATTTACATGCGTCAATTAATATTTCTCTGATACAGGCACCCTCATTTTCTATAGTGGCAGGAGAAAGGTCCGCTTCTGTAAACGAACACATTAAGCAGTGCCTACAGATGCAATGTCCGTGCAAAGAAACAGTTAAAACTAGAAAAATAGGAAAAACGAGGGGAAAATGATAAAACGCGCTTGAACTTAAAAAAGAAAGCTGAAAATAACTAAACTTAAAGCCACGAAAGACGCGAAACGAATTTTATTGAAAAGTTTGCTTTTCCTTAGTGACTAGTTGTGCTGACCATGAACATGAATTACAAAGAAAACAAGTAGCTAGCTCTGAGTTTCTTAAACCAGTTGAAAAGAAAGTATTGGATAAAATTTAATAATAAAGAAGGCATTTATGATAATTAAAACAAACTAAACTCTTGGCACGACAGTCCTTTGGTTCATACCAGCGGGCTTACGTTCAAAGTGGGGATGTGCAGTCAACGCATCGACACCCGAAGTCCCTAATGCCGGCTTTCTAGACTGGAGTCCGCTACCTCTTACTTAAGATAACTCCCCAATTGTCCTCACGATGCTGGGTCAACATCGAAATTGTTGAGTGCCTCTCCGGGAATTGAACCCATGACTACGGGCACCGAAGGCACGCGCTAACCACTGTTTTATATATAAAAAGGTAACAGCTTTTTATCAGATTATTTAACCTGTTGAACGCTTTGCACGCGTTGAACGCTACACTGTAACCATTATGATACCACACAGACCTAGAAGTAAACGAGGACGGTTGAAAACACCTATGCCCGAAGCGGGAATTGAATCCAAGACTTACAGCAAACGATCCACAGCCTAATGCCGCAGACCACTCGACTATGGCTGTCGGGTTTTCTCGGCTAATCCGTAGCACATTTAAAGTAACTGGTTATTTTAAAATTTGCTCCTAAACACTGACAATCTAAGTCTTATGTATCAAATATTTCTTGCGATAATACCATACACTCTCCGACTTCTATAGAGGAAAAGCCAGTTACCCACATTATCTAATACAGAAATAAGTTCTGATTCTCTAGTAGCTGCTGATGGTGATAGTCAAGGTTCACCGAAGCATGATCCCAAACCCAAACTGAGATATTGATGTTACTGGAACGGCTGAAGTCATTGTGGGTAAGTGAATTGCCCACTTGTCAGGATGAAGGGCGCTTGTGATGAGAAATGCGAGGCTGTCAGAGGTACTTCTTATGATAATTGGATTTATAATATTCTATGTTGCCATAAACCCTCTTCAGGAACAAAACTGTTAATCTTAGCTTTGAAAAAGTTACATAAGGAGTTTTATTGCTATCTTTAGGTTGCATATAAATCTCTTCATTCCGGAATTATCGGATTTATTTTAACGCTTAACTTTCACATCTCTTCTGATTTACGAATATTTAAATCGGGATTATCCCCTTAAGGCCAATTAGTGATATTTTAACTCATTTCGAACCAACTATATATAAATGTTTAGTCTTGTTATATGGGAATAATTGAGACCAGAAGCAGTCTACAGGCTAAGTCCAAAAGAATCTTCGCCGACCTCCTGATAAACCACGTCTTTCAGCAAGATGAATTGTGGCAACCCGATACCCACATGAGGACATCTTCTCGTTCAAGTGAAACCTTCCATAAGAATCAGCACCCTAATTGGTGGAATGTGCCTTGCCAATTTTTCCCCAATGTGAAAGTACCTAACTTTATTGTTAAAAATGAAAAGGCCTTTATTTCAAACAAGTCGCCATTACAGTTTTCGTATTTGAACACAACACTCATGAAAAGTCATGTTACCCCTGAAAAAGAATATTTATCTTTTTTTAGTTTATCTTGTTCCCCAAAGTACACGCCGAATTAGTGCAAGTGCCTTCCGCTCGCATTACAACGGCTACGATCTTGGTACTACCACATGTTTCGGTTTCCAGATCTTTCAGCCTGATTCTATGTATGAATCCGAAATTTCAAATCTAGATGAAAATTGATGCTTTATTCTCGGTGCTCATTATGTGATTTACTAAATAATTATTAAATCTAATTGTAAGATGTACATTTGATATTTTGAGCAGACTGAGCAAGATAAATACTAGTCAATACTTGTCTTAACTGTTTATGTTTCCTTAATTGTCAATGAAATAGGTCTCTTGAGGAATTTTAAATATTCGAGTTTTGTATTCCGGTTTCAAATGTATTCTGGTTTCAGATGTTCTAAATCTCAGGTGTGTATCTCGGTCCTGGAACCGGGAACATTCGAACTCTCATCCGGATCAAATCAGATTATTTTTAGTAAGGCAAGCATTTGATCTTTAGAATAGAATGAAGGAGACAAATAGACTTCTCAATATTCGTTTTAATTTTCTGTTTTCTTCTTCACTGTTAGGACCTCGTGAAATTATTTTCGGCGAATTTTACATATTCAAGTTTATCACAATGTGGGTGGGATGTGGGTTTGAGTAAGAAGCAAGATCTGAGGTCCGGATTTCGGATTCACATCTGAATTTCGGACCCAGATCCGAGATTAGAATTTCGGATCCGGATCTGGCCATCTCTACTCTGTATATGTGAAGTTCGTCTCGGTTCAACTCTGTTACATTGTTAACATGGGTGCTCCGATTGAGTTGTAGGTCATACGATTATTGTTGGTGAGAAACATTCAACTGATTGACATTCATCAACAACTGTGTTATCAGTGAAACTGAAGTGAGGCATTGGTTATAAAGATGGCCGCACGAACCGAGTATGGTGACAGATGAACTGCTCGCAAAAAATCAATGACAAGATTTATGAAAATCGCTGTTTACTGTTCGCATTGATTTCACTCATGTTAAATGTTAAGCCGTTACTTTTCCAATTTTTTGTTGATCTTTTCGCTACGTAAGTATCATTATGTTTCATTATTATTTTCTCTGAAAAAAATGAATGATATAGCGTTGTTTATCAGATGGGGTCCAATAGATTCCATATTTTGGATTTTCGCTCTCTCGTTTCTTAAGTGTGCCATACATGGCGCCATAAATTTGTTACTCCTGTTAGTTATAAGATTATTTATTTTAGATCTTTCAAGTGCAAATTACGGTAAATTATAATACCAATACTATAAAAAGCACAATGTATTGCTTATGATTTTTACAAGTTTCTTTCAAAATTTAAGTAAAATAGAAATTCTAGCTGTCGATTTGACTTTTAATGTTTAAATTTAAATGTTTTTTCAATGCAACATACACGACAAAACAAAATTGCGATTGCGAATGTTTCTAGTAATTTCGGCAGTGTTTTATGTATTGGCAATGAGTGGGAGAGGACAAAAATACCTTACTTATGAACAAGTTGCTCAATTGCTTCGTATGGAAGAAAGTGTGGATTCTGGAAAGACAGTGACCACTTATTTTCAGATAACAACAATGAACCAGATTTTTTTGTGGCAACGATAGTTGTTCAGATGTAAACTACAATTAGCAGGAGACATTGGGTCAACCAAGTACATCAGGTAATGAAGAGAGATTCTCTGTCTCACGAGGTGATGAAATTTGTCATGTTCAACTACATACAGCGTATCAAAGGAGAATGCCAAGCAGAAATATTGTTCCTGAGAAGGTAGAACCTTCACACTTTGCAGCTGGAGAATTACTTAAAATCATCTGCATTTGTATTTTATTTTCGGCCTCAGTTGCTGAAATTGATATGTAAATGGACAAATATAGAGGAACGGATATCTTTCTGTAATCGGTGGAACGAAATGGATGGAACTGATGTGAGGAAATTTGTAGGTACGTTGTTACTTATTCGTGTGTAAAGTCCGAAAAGGTATATATCAGTCAATTGTGGGGTCGCTCGGATGAGCGTCCAATATTTTCAAAGATAAGTTGTAATAGATTTGAAATTTCGATGCGATTTGATAATGCAGCCTTGAGACGCAGAAAAAAATACCTTCAAAACAGGGAAAGAATGGTACTAAAATTTGGACTATATATGACAGTATAATAAACTATGCCTGAAAGATGCAAATAAACACGAAGAAGAGCTCAGAAGATTCCAGAGAAATTGAACCAAATAAAAAAAATGTTGTCATGGATCTCACGGAAGAAATTGAGAACAGTGGCCGCAATTCATATGCGTTAATTTTTCACTAGTGTAGAACTTGCACAGGATTTGCTTTCAAGGCGCCTGACATTAGTTGCACAATACGACGGAATAATCCAGAATTGCCATCAAATTTTTCGGTTTCTAAGGAGAGAAAGAAATGCATAACTATGTTTGGATTTCAAGATAATGTAATGATAAGCCACCTAAAGTTGTAACTCGTCTTAATACAATACATTCTCACCCTGCAAACCTCAAATCACAGAAGATTATAATGCAAAGAAAGCAGAAAGAATACCATGGATCAAAAATGGTTCAACATTTTAGCTTCAAGAGAATGACAAGAAAGTTGCCCATGTAGATGTAAGAGCATTGAATGCTTATATTTAGGGACTTACCTTCACTCTGTGCCTTCAAAGAACAACTCAAGAAGGAAAGTCTTAATAGCACTTGGAAAAGAGAAGGGGTTCAGTATGAAAACATTTGTGACATTTCAATTACTCAAAGAATACAGCAAAGGATGATTATGACCCAGCTAGAAAAAACATATGGGACCATGGAAAGGACTGAGAAAAACAGATAAACTTGCACGAGGTTCAAACACTACGTTTGCAATGAAAAGTTGTTTGTAACATGGGTTTAAGCTCATTGTATTGAACGTTACGTTATTGACTCAATATATTGCATCAACATGTTTAACAATTTATGTATTCTGAGTTTAAAGAACGTTCTATTCTATTCTATTAATCTCCCTCGCGGGAGATTTTATAATTAAAAAGTCACAGCACTAAGGCCAAGTTGAATGCTTCACTAGAATTGTTTTAAATCCTTTTGTTGTTAATATAATTGTAGAATGTGGCCCGTTCCAAAATGGACGAATTGGCCTGTTTCAAATAATTATGTTTCCACACTAGTTTGTGAATTAAAAAGGAAGGCAGAAGCGTAGAACATACAAAAAATTATTTATAACACTATAAAAATTGTAATACACTAAATTATGTCCAAAATTGAAATTGTTGTTAAAAATTAAATTGAAATAATTGAAGAGCGTGACGCTCCATTGTGTAGAACATTCTACACCATCTAAAGAACGTTAAAATGTTGTTTATGCAAAATAACATAGTTCGTATAACAATGAAATTAGTTACTATGTTTACAAAACCTATACGTATTTGTAAAGAGAAAATTAAACAAAATGAAGAAAGAATTGGAAAGTGGTAAAATGAAAACTAACATTTTAAATATCCTAAGTCAATTATATTTTAAGTATGCGAAATAATAAAAATAATTGTAAAAGCACTTTTGGAAATTAAAAAAAAATATTCTTATCTAGGATGTATAATTATAAATTTGAAATATATGAACATTACAAGAACTATAACTAAACTGCTGTTATACTGTAATGACCATAAAACCTAAAGATTGTTGTTAACTATTTCATTCATCATTTACAAACAAAAAAAATGCATTTAAATAATGAATTTCAGTCCAGTGATATTTAACGTCAGTATTATTTGCCGGGATTCTAAGGGATAAAGATGCTGAAGGCTAAAAGAAGTAAAATTAAGAGGAAATTTTATTAACTTAGCAGAAAAGGTGCAGCATTCACGAAAAAGGTGCAACGAAGTATGTTCATTTTCGTTTCTTTTATGCCCGGCAAGATATATTTTGAGCTTTGGTTGTTATAACAACTAGGCTACATTTTTAGGAAAACGTGCTGCACCTTAAAATCCGCTCTCTAGTAATAACCGTAGTTTCCCCTATTCCACTGTGTCTCAGAATCCCAGCGTGATACCTCCAATTTTTCATACGCTTTTTCTAATAGTAAAACTTTTTAATTTCCACTTCTTTATACCCAATACACAAGAGCCCCAATACGAGCAAAATCCGTCTTCTAATTTTAAGATATTTTATGTGTGTATGGTTAAAAAAAAGTAATGTATTTAACAAGTAGTAATAGTAACGCAAGAAGATAACATAGTGCGAAATAGTCAACATTAGTCTCCTTAATAACAGAAAGCTTGTGTAAACAAAATAAATACGGTATTAAAGTTTATAATGATTAAAGAATATATATAAAATTCGGCTTAACTACATTATAATACGTAGAAATCAAATTGAAACACTTTTCGGCCAGAAAATCATAACAACACGAAAGTTTGAGCTGTAACACAAATGTTGTACTTCAGTTAGCAAGTTTTACGAAGATAATAGAGATAGATAATCATTGATATTATATAAATCTTTGTGTCAAAAAGAATTCAATTGATTGAAAACGTCTTACCATTTAGAACGTCACAATATAAAATGTATATTATACTTCTAATAGTTGGAAGGGAAGCAAATTTATCTTTTATTAATTCCAATATTATTTATTACCTATCTCATTTAATCCGCTCGAGACTATCAAGCTAAGGCATTAAGTTCTCTAAGAAT
This sequence comes from Thermobia domestica, assembly GCF_964235325.1. NCBI lineage: Eukaryota > Metazoa > Arthropoda > Insecta > Zygentoma > Lepismatidae > Thermobia > Thermobia domestica. Next base: position 416,374 of record NC_137471.1, read on the forward strand.
TTGCTTATTTTTTCGTAGTAGTTCAGGGACAAATTTGTTCCACTTCAGTATCGGAATTACGTATCAATAACAGAATGTTCATTATAGACTGTCGTTCATTTGTAGAAATTTTATTCTTGACTTTCAACGTAGCACTTCTGGTGAGTAAAAGGAAGCTTTTCTTTCTTCTCTGTTAATATTAAATGCAAATATTTTTTTGTAAACAATTGTAAACAATGTCCTGCTTATCTTATCTATGAGTATTTCCGTACTTTTCAAAGTTGCCAGATATGGCGTGTTTCGAGAAGAGAAAATAATATTTATGTAAGACTTCTCTGAGCAATCAGAAAAATTTCCAATTGCGGAACTAAAATTTACTCTTCAGTAGATAACATGTAGTTAGTGGCCAAATGACAGCCCCCAAATGAAATTGAAAGAAAAGTTATCACAATATTCAGTAAAACCTTTTAACTTGGCTTCCTGTCTATCTTGGAAATTGTTCGCATTGAAGCAACGCTGCTTTTGTACTGCTAATATTAAATTCACATCTCTATGTTGGACACCTATCTAATCTTGTTTTCTTAGAAACCTTTCCAGAACATATTTACTGTTTGTGTACCAGTGAGTCAGTAATCTGAAGGGGAAACAAGGAAAACTAGTTAATTAAAAATAAAATTTCCAAAAATACAGCAAGCGGTGATACTCTTTATTGCTTTTATGACCATTGTCGTTAAGTGTATCAATAGAGTAGTGCCATTCATAAAGGCTTTTCATTCATACTATTTCTGCAAGGACTTCGCTGCATGATTATTTCTTGGTTCAGTCCAGATAGATTGAAACGTCCTTTTGTTTTCGTCACGACTTTGAATCCTTTTTTCTCCTTTGGGAGTAAGTAGAAAACAACCAATAACGATCAGTTGCATGCTGCAAAGTGTTAAAAAGAAAGATACAATAACATAATAGAAGAAGCATTTTCTTTGTTGCTTCCTGGTCAACAACAATCTTCCTGATGCACAATTGCTTTTGATATTTTACTGCTGAGAGCGGCAAGCGAGTAAGTGAGGGTGTTTTTAGTGTTTCATGGAACTGATATTTCTGTTATCCCATCTATCGTAGTAAGGGACATGATAAATGAAACAACAAAGTGCTGTAGTATATTGGAACTAATTAGTATGTTGAAATTACAGATAAAACAGAATGTGTCAGTACTTATTTCATAGGATAATTTCACATTAACGAGCTTTATAATGTATTATTTATAAAATACAAAGTAATATATAGATAATAATTAGTAGATGCATCAGAAATATTTGATACAGTCTGTAATAATTTTTGTTTCAAAACTCAATTATTTTTTTGTAATTTGGCCACCTGCCAAAATTGGGCACTTTTCAGTGGGTGGCCAACAGAGATGTGAAGATTTCACTATACCTGATTCTTGAGACTTGACGTTTAACTGTGAAAATGTTTTCTTTAACCTTTTGGTTACGAAGTACACTCAGCAAGGTAAGACTGCTGATACAGGATAGGTTTTTAAAAAGTGTAGATTTCATATGTTTATTGCGTTCTCATTGGTCTACACACAATGAAAGAAGTATGATACGGACTATAGAACCAAGATTCAGAAAACGCACATTCAGCGAACTGTAGAATCAGGAGGAGGGGAAGGATGGCCTCATGCATGGTCCAATTTTTCCTTTTTACGGCGTGTAACGTTAGTTTCATCCTACATACTATCCAGATTTTCTCCATCAGATTTTTCTCTCTTCAGATCACTTTGTGCTGCGTATTACTCAATCAGGTCTGGAATTGAGGACTTGATTGAACAAATTTTTATGTTTAGACGTAATTTGCTGACCACATATCTTTTTTTTTTTTAACAAAAAAGGACGGCCACACAGTGAAATCCATCAATAAAACCATGGAAACAGCAATTGACGCATTCGTACACTGATGTCATATATGATGGTTAAGCATTAATTCTTCCAAAACAAAGGCTGTTTTTCTACCTGTAAACGCCGATCCCGAGTACACAGAAAACCAGGTAGCTTAAATCTCCAAGTGGATCATATACATGTACCGGTATCAAATACTCTTACCTATCATGGTGCCATATTTAACTCCAACCTTACATGGGCTTCACACCTTACCAAGATCATAGGCCAAGCGCAAAATCGGCTCAACGTACTCAAGCAAGTGGTTGGTACAACCTGAGAACTAGAGGCACCAACAGTATTTAATGCGTATAAAGCCTTTATATGCTGTACATGAACATATGGACACACTGCCGGGACATCTACACCGCAAAAGTTGTATCAGAAACTGACTGTCCTAGAACGCCATGTTCTACGCTCACCACATTGCATCAGCTTACCGCAGATGTCACGCTTACTTTACAAGCTCATTGATTTTCCGCCTTTACTATATCATCTTGAACAGCTGCGTACTCGATACGTTTGGACACGCGTTGGACATCACCACCCTATTTTACTAGATATTCTTCGATATGCCTGAAGTCTCAACGCACTACCAACTTATATCAATACTCCTCTATGGCTCTTCGTGACTATATTGTTTGCACTTAGATGATAGTACATTGAATCCCGAAATATTTCAAATTTACCGACCTCGTGAATTTTCATTTATCCATCATATGCACCGTAACTACCAATTAACATTGGCCTTCTCTCTGGTGTGACAGGGAACCTAGCTCACAACGCAGTCGGTAAAAAATTGATATTGCAAAAATGGCTGATAAGGGAAGACTTACAACGGAGCAGCGATTATCAATTGTAATTCCTTTTCACGAAACAAAAAGTATTGTTACAGTTCAAAGATGTTTTCGAGAACAGTTTCATACCCGGTAGGGCCCCTCTAGAAACCAAACACAGACTGTATGAAGATTTTCAGTGTGACAGAACAATTTTGAAACTCAAGTGTCCTCGACAGAAGCCTGTGTTGGCCGCAGAATACAGAAGCAGTAAGAGTTCCAATACAGAGAAGTCTAGGCAAATCGGCTAGAAAGGCAGCAGTGCAACTTGAATATCCAGACGCTCTGTTCAACGGATTATGAAAACTGGTTTTATATGTATTCGTATAAATTTAACGTTGTGTTCTTCTGCTGAGCGTTAAGCAACAAATTCTTAAGGATACTTGATTTTCTGGCTCACTTTAATTTGGATGATGCTGTTAACAAAAATGTGAAAAACTTCATGCTCCGAGGATTACAGTGTGGGTCGCAGTTTCAAGTCACGGACTCATTAGATCTTTTTCTACGAAGAAATGGTAAACAGTAAATAATATACTTCACCATGTTACGCATAACTTCGTTCTACAGTTGCTTACTATTGCTTATTTATAGCTCAAAGTGGTTTATGCAGGATGATGCAAGACCACATGGAGGTCATTTTAAGTCGGTGTTCAAATGAGATTCATGGCGAACGATTTTGACTCCCTCACAGTTCAGATATTAACCTATGAAACTATTGCTTGTAGGGTTACTTCAAGGGAAGGATTTTTCCAAAACAAGTCCAAATTAGATTGCAGTGAAATTTTGGAAAGCATATGCTGTTGAGTAATTAATAATATCCATTTTTTCCTAAATAAAGTTGAAAATCATGAAAATGTTTTGCATTAAACGTTTCTCCATAATGTATTCTTTCCTTTGATGTAAGTTTCATGGAAACGTGCTTACTACTGTAATAAAAGTTTTATCCAATAAATCATTAATTAATCATTTCATGCGCCATCCTGTAGTAGATTTCATTTTTACATTGATTAATAAGTTTTAATACGATTTTTGATCATTACTATTTTCAGAGTTGCGGTCTCATTGTAGCTATTGTGGGTCATGTTTTGGTAGTTGGAGAAAACTATACACAATTTTTTACTACAGGAATGCTCATTGTTCATTATGCTATAATTGCGTCGGGATGTGTGGCTATTTTGTTAGGCGCATGGGGACTCTGGAGCTCCAAAAAGCAAGCCACAATCCATTTGAGAATAGTAAGTACTTACTTTTCTGTTGTTTATGATAAGAATTTACTGTTTGGATATAATTCAATTTACAAGAATTGTTGTATATCAACAAATTACATTGTAGAACAAATATTTTATATTTGAATAATTCTGCTTTTGTGTGAGATATAGAGAAATAAAGAGTTCAGTTGTAAACGTATAATATTTTCCAGATAAAATATAATGTTTTAAGAAAAAATGTGTAATGTATTAAAAAGGTAAATTCTTCATTGTAATTTAGCTCAAACTTTAATAATAACACAGTAGAATAAAACACATCTGTAAGCTCAACATATTCTGTAAATCACATACTTTTAAATGTCTAAATATGTTGAAAGATCAGAAACACTTATGGAAGTAAACTTTGTAACGGCACGTTGTACAAATTATCAAAAATAATTTTGTAAACCGTTCACGGCTACCTGTAGATCTTGGCTTTCTTAAAGTCCATACTTATTGCCTCGGCCCGTATAAATACATTTCGAAAACAAAACAAAACAAGAAACTCTCTGTACTGTATGTGCTCAATTATAGGCTAATATAAGTTACAGTATCCCCACACAGTGTACCCGTACTCTCTGTGTTACTTGCCTGATTTCAAGATTTGCTCTGGCTACCATACTAATCAATGAATTATGTTATAAATTCCTCCGTATGACTAAAAACAACCCTAACGTATGGGTAAACAACTCCGAACAACGAATTTCTCTAGTAAAAACGGAATATCGCTAATGGAGTAACAAAGTGTCACTATTGTTAATCTGGACGCGCCAGCTAGTAATGTTGCTTATTAGTATACAAATTGCATAAGTAATTAGGAGGTGACTTTTTAGGAAGCAGGCTGTATATGTATAGCTGTTTTATGTTTAGAATTAACAGAAGTGTATATTTTCTGTACAAGAAATATTCGATATGGTACCGTATGTTTACTCCCGCAACCAGGGAGAAATGGACATTTAGCTTCCGCTACTTTGCCCATAAACAATTTATAATTTTTTGTGGTGATGAGTTGGGTTAATTTGGAGTAAACCCGATATGAAAGAATTAAGGATCTTGAAGATGACTATGGTATATTAAGTGTGTCTATGTCCTCTTCTTAGCCGCAGAAAAAAGAAACAAAAAGATGTTTTCAATACTGTCTCGCAAATCTTGCTGCACATGATCCTGGACAAAGATGTCTTGTTTAATTCCAGGTCCCACATACAACTTTGTCCAGTAAGGGACATGCAGAGTTCTACACCTATTTAGATCTTGGCTCCTAGCAGCTGCGAGAGGTTATTTACCAGAGTTATTGCAGGTAAAGTGAACGAACGGCTACTAATAACTAACTAACTAACTCTATGGCCTATGGAACCCGAAGGTTCAATGCCGCGTTCACAAAAGCTCTCCACTGACTTCTATCCTTAGCTAATTGGATCCAATTTCTACTTTGTATTAATATCTCTGCGAGATCCATCTTAATATTGTTCTACCATCTGCGCCTAGGTATTCCTAGTGGTCGTTTTCCGATTGGTCTTCCAGTCAAGACTTTGAAACTGTTTCTACTTTCTTCCATTCTAGCTACATGACCTGCCTACCTAAGCCTCCTAGACTTGACGACCCTAACAATGTTGGGTAAACCATATAAATTATGTAGTTCCTCGTTATGAAGTTTCAGCCATTCCCCATTCCCGTTCCTCTTGGGTTCCGAACGGCTACTAATAGTGTTAGTAAATACTATGAACGGCTACTGATGTAGATGGATAAAACTCAGCAAGCTAAGGATAACATTTCAAGTGTAGATTCTAACTTCAGGTAAAACTTCGATGTCCAGCTTGTGGTGGAGCAACGAATGGCAAAGAAGACCTACTGCTGGCATTTTTAAGATAGTCGTAGTTGGGTCTACTACAGGGCATGAATAGGAGTTATTTGCCAAGCATTGAAACTAGATTAAAGCTAGGGCTTGGTAGTAATGAATTCTGGTGCCTAGTATCAAAAGCTACCAAATCCATTTTTTTTTTTTAATTTACCGAAATTGAGTACATAAAGCTTCACTACACGTTTTGCGAGATTACTCGAAACTAAGCGAAATGGATGTGGCGGATTTTGATACTTGGCGCCTCAATTATTTGTCTACTAAAGATCAATGTTGACAGGAGTTACACCATGCACATGCATGGTTATTAATTACTCGGACATGCTCTGTCACTCAGGCAGTAGAGCGTACAATAATCTGAATAATCTGCGACGTACTATACAAAATCGGTGGACAGGAATGTTACGCTCTGGATCTCTTCTGATCCATGACAACGCCTACTCACACGCAGCTACTTGTACTATTGAGGACAATCCAAAGTTTTCGATGGGAGCTATTGAATCATCACCCTTACAGCCGCGATCTTGCCCCTCCACAAAAAGTGGTTTGCATCGAGGCATTTCATCGATAGTGAAGTGCTCAAAACATCAGTTCTCGACTGGCTGCATTCTCAGGCGGAAGGTTTTTACATAGAAGATATACAGAAGGTTGTGCCACGCTGCCAGAAATGTGTGTGGAAATTCATTGTGAGTACGTCAAAAAAAAAAAAAAAAAAAAAAAGCCGAGGTATGTACAGCTCACAGATGACGAGAAGAACCCTAGCAGAAGTAGTGTGACGTAAGTATGGGCTCGCCCACTTTTCGCACGGGGGTTTCAAATGACACCACGGAATAGCACACAGATAACTACCCAGAGTAGCAGACGACATCTAAGTATAGACCACACCTCAAAAACCGAAAATGGACTTGACCGTGTCGTTGACCTTTCCCCGCTACCTTTGTTTTAGGTAGTGATGTGAAGTGGAAAATTTTCCGCGGAAAATTATCCATTTCGGAAAATTGTAAGGAAACTTTTCCCCTATATTTTTCCGGAAAATTTTCCGTTCTAAAAAAATATCAGTAATCAAGTAACAATTCCTCAGCAATCATAAAATTGGTTGAATTCATGTACAGAAATGTAAAAATGTGAAAGATCGATTAAAGAATCTGAAAATTTTTATGGCTCAGACAATTTTCAGCACTATGTAAGAACAAGTTAAACCATTTTTCATGAATCGAAATATTTTCTCTTATATGGAAAAATTGAAGAACTTTTCATGAGTCGGAAAATTTTCATCATTTTGATGCAAAAACTAAAACAACTTCTTGTGAATCGGAAAGTTTTATTGCTCTGTAGAAACAAGTGAAAGGAATTTTTATATATTGGAAAATTTTCATCACGATGTAGAAACAAGCGGAATAAAACTTTTCATTAGCCGGACAATTTTGGATATTATGTATAGTGATGTTAGGTGGAAAATTTTCCACTATATTTAACTGCACATTTAGCTACAAAATTGAATTTCTGTAGAGGAAAGTTAATCAACAACAAATTATAATTTTGCAATTAGCTTTCGGGAACCGGAAAATTTTCTAATATTTCAAGTTGGGAAGTAAATTTTACACAGTGTTTCTCTCTCTCCCTTCATCTGCGAGCTCCTTCGTTGCTAAGCAGTTAGCATACGCGCCTTTGGCATGCAAGACTTGGCTTCAATTCCCAGCGGGAGCTCATGTAGTTCGGACTTCACGTTAATCAGTTAGTCCCGTCTTATATAGTCTCGCTGCTGAAAGAGACGTTAAACTCAAAATCAACTCCTCTCTCTCTCTCTCTCTCTCTCTCTCTCTCTCTCTCTCTCTCTCTCTGTGTGTGTGTGTGTGTATGCAAAGTGCAGAGAACATGAGTTCGTAGAATACAAATATCCCATTCTATTATTTAAAATTTCAATTTATTAAAAGCCATGAATGTTTTCCGATTCATAAAAACATACTCCACTTATTCCTACATCGTTGTTCAGCCGTTGTTCAGCCGATAAATATTATCTTTAAAAAGTTTCATGAAGTGAAAATCTAACGATTCTTCATTTCAAGAATGTTTCAAAAACTTCAATGCGTTCTCCCCTCAGAATCCACCTTTGATCTTACAATATTAGATTTCGTCAGTTTAATACGCATAAGACGGTTTTATCATAGCTTTACTACTTTTATAGATTTACATTCTGCAACATTTATAAATAAGTAGATATAATAGAGAGAGAAAGAGAGAGAGACAGAGAGAGAAATACTATGTAAATTTTTACTTCCCAACTTGGAATATTAGAAAATTTTCTGGTTCCCGAAATCTAATTGGAAAATTATAATTTGTTGCTGTCTAATTTTCCTCTATAGGAATTTTATAGCTGAATGTGCAGTTAAATATAATGGAAAATTTTCCACTTAACATCACTATACATAATATCCAAAACTATTCGGATTATGAAAAGCGTTTTCACTTGTTTCTACATCGTGATGAAAATTTTCCGATTCATGAAAATTCCTTACATTTGTTTCTACAGAGCAATAAAACTTTCCGATTCACAAAAAGTTGTTTTACTTTTTGCTTCAAAATGATGAAAATTTTCCGACTCATAAAAAGTTCTTCAATTTTTCCCTACAAGACAGAAAGTATTTCGATTCATAAACTTTGTTTCACTTGATCCTACATAGTACTGAAAATTGTGTGAGCCGTGAAAATATTCGGATTCTTTAATCGATCTTTCAATTTTTTAACATTTTTATACATGATTTCAATCAATTTTATGAATATTGAGGAACTATTACTTGATTACTGATATTTATTGACTGAAAATTTTCCTGAAAAATATAGAAGAAAATTTTCCACCTCACATCACGGCTAAACAACGATGTAGGAATACGTGGAGTATGTTCTTATGAATCGGAAAATTTTCCGTTACAAAATTTTCCGGAAAATTTTCATCACTGTACAGGACAGACAATTCTTCGATTCATGAAAAGTTGTTTCACTTGTTTCTATATAGTAATGAAAATTGTCTGAGCCATGAAAATTTTCAGATTCTTTAAACGATCTTTCACTTTTTAACATTTCTATACATGATTTGAATCAATTTTATGAATACTCAGGAACTGTTACTTCATCACTGATATTTGTTAATAACGGAAAATTTTCCGGAAAAGTATAGAAGAAAATTTTTTACGTCACATCACAGCTATACAATGATGTAGGAATAAGTGGAGTATGTTTTTATGAATCGGAAAATTTTCATCACTGGTTTTAGGGTTCTTCTATCATCTGTGAGCATTTTTTTCTATAATTTTCTTTTTTTTTTTAAAAAAAAAATCGGGCTTTTTTTCACATGCGCCTCGTAAGTTTATATATCAGGTAACATTCCTCTTTTCTGTGAATTTAACTTTCTGAATAATTATGTGAGTTTCTTTTAGCTTAACGTCCCACAATTATGAACCGGTTTTTAAGGCCGGTGATAATGAGATGGATGATAACTACAGAACGAAGAATCTGAGAGGAAACGATAGAACTCCGAGAAAATCTATTTTATTATTATTATTATTACAGAAGTATTAAGCTAATGTTAAGTTATTTTTCTCACAGGTCACTTCTTTCCTCTTCTTAATGTTCTTATTCAATGTGATCGTTGGGAGCATAGCTTTCGCTGACATTAACGTTGCTTTCGCAAAACACCTCAAGAGGACTCTAATCAACCACTTCCGGAGATATTTTAAGGATATTGATGCTCAACATTCATGGGACAACATTCAACGACAGGTTCGTAATAAAACACTTTGTAAATTATATACATGTTACAATGTCCTGTAGATAGATTTAAAATAATGTACACGGTAATTTAACCCTTCGCCCTTTTATTAAAAATATGTCTTATAAAGCTTTTACAAAGTGTGTTTTTTTTGTGGAAATTTTAGTCTTTTTAAGACTCTTCATCGCGGCGAAATTAAAATACAGCTAATTTTACAGTAATTATGTGATATCTTCAAATAGATAAAAGATAATTAAAATATGGAACAAGAGCGCCCTAGACAATATTATTTTGCGTGATTTACTGTTATCACAAGTCACCTAGTGGCTTTCCGTTTTCAGCTGCTTAGAAACACGAAAATAAATGCCGATTTTCAAAATGGCTCGAAATCGAAAGCAGATAAGTCAGTCGTGATAACGGTTTATCCATGTAAAATAATATTGTCTAGGGCGCTCTTGTTCCACATTTCGATTATCTTTTATCTATTTGAAGATACCACATAATTACTGTAAAATTAGCGGTATTTTAACTTCGCTGGTACGAAGACTCTTAACTGTTTCAAGTGTACGTATAATAAGAGCGAAGCGCCTCGGCACAAATATGGCCTCGGAAATTAAAGGTATTTGTCTTAGGCCAGATTGGCCTCAGACAGTATCGGTTATACTCCATAGCTCATAGCAGCCGTGGGAGTAGGTATTAAAAGTCTCCCTAGCAGTGGTGGATATAGAATGTAAAAATTGGGGGTCAGCCAGAATCAAGACAATGATAGGTATATCATGACTTTACTCTTAACTTCCAAAAACATATAAATAATAGTTTAAATTATTTATATCACTCAAAAGACTTGGGGGTGTAGTCCCCTCGGCCCTGGGCTAGATCCACCTCTGCTCCGTAGCCCATAGTGGCCTCGGAAGAAAAGGTTTTAGGTGGTTAATGGTCAGCACTGCAACTGATAACTTCCGTCGTCCTCTTTTATAGCCATCCTCTTGGAGGGAGGACCTGTGGAGGGGTTGTCGGCTTTCTTCGTTGTTCTCCGAATTCACTTCGTTTCTTCTTGAAGGTCTAGTCTCCTTCTGTTACCAGCCATCGTTTGTAAAAACACGTGTTTGTAGTGCAAACATGTGACATGTAGTACGTGTCAGTATATGGATCCTTACAATATATATATATATATATATACATACATCCATATGTAAGGATCCATATATATATTGTATCCAACATGTATATATAGGGGCTACAGGCCCCCTTGACACTCAAGTATACACTAGATAAAATGGGCTTCAATCCTGCTTTACATTGGATAAAACTGCAAACTATGGTTTAGCCCCTCCCTTGATTATATCCTGGATCCGCCACTGTATATATATATAGGGTCTTTCAAAACAACACCGACAACTTTTGGGGAGTAATTCCTGACACCAAGATAAGACAAAAATATAGACCAACTTGGGTGCACAAATCCTTCCTTTCGGAGTTATAGGCTGCAGGAAATATGAAAAAAATGAACTTCAAAGGTCCATAGTTTTAATATTGTGAGATCTACCGTAGTTGGGTCAGGACTTCATTTAGGAACTACAGTAGTATGTGCGGTATCCCAAAATATAATGTTTCAGAATCCTAAGATACTCACGCAATATCTTTTATAGAGGGAGTTTCGCTACGGGCATATAATTCCAAGTATTCACCAACTACCTGTATAAAAACTGTTGTGGAAGTGTCATAGGACTCTGAAACATGGATTTTTGGATAGCGCACATATTAGTTCCTAAGTAAAGTCTTAACCTGACTACGGTAGGTCCCACAATATTAAAACTATGATCTTTAAATTGCATTTTTTCAAATTTTCGGCAGCCTATAACTCCGAAAGGAATCATTTGTGCACACAGGTTTTTCTATACTTTGTGTCTTATCTGAGTGTCAGGAATCACCTCCAAAACGTTGTCAGCGTTGTTTTGAAACACCCTGTATATATAGTAAATTTCAAGACACTAAAATATACTGTGCAAGGGCCGTGCATTCGATCAACTGTCGAGGTGTTAAGATTCGTGTAATTCATTATTCGAAATTCGAACAAAATTGATTGCTCGAATACTCGAACAAAAGAAGAAATGTTATTCTATTAACAATTATTCGAATAATTTTAACAGCATTAGTGCTAACTCCCGGAAGAAAATAGTCTTATGGAATCTTGTACAGTCACTGTTGAAAACAGGTGCTTCCAAAAAATAGCTAAATAACAAACAGAATCTAGTTAAAATCTTGCTAAACTGACTTAAAATTATAAGTAGATTTATGTCTACTAGAATTTAAGAATAAGGTAAACAATATCTTTACTTCAATGTACAAACTTAAGATCTTGTGCAATATTCTTTCTGATAATCTGAAATTAAACACTTTCACTGTCCACACTTAAAATATTTTGCTTCTCGTTGAAGAGAACTACTATAATCTCTTTGAATTCTTGTCCAATTCTTACGCTATATCTTGGTGGCATTATTGATCTACAACAAATCTAAAAGTATACAGTTCCAGTTAAAATATACTCGGAGTAAATCATGTTAATTTCCCATAAGATCGTAATCCAAAGGTCAGAGTGACATAATCATGATGTCAACTCTGATGTAACAACAAAAGTGCTGCTGTAGACAGAAGAATATTTAAAAAGTCACACTATGACCTAATTAATACTTTTCTCCTAAAAATATTGGCTTGGAAAACAGATTAAACTACTTTTAAGAATACATGGCTCTAAATTGGCAATTATGTCCGTAGAAATAGCCAAAATTATAGCAATTACCTAAATTACATTATTTCTGGGTAATCAGCATAAAAAATGGCTAGATTTAGTCATAAAATGGCAACACTGGTCTCGATGCTGAATTAGACTTCAATGAGTGAAGAAAGAAAACGAAATTATAGCACATACAACCAAGCTAATCCAAAATCCTTCTTCAGTTATGAAAGAAAAATAAAAGAAAGAAAACGAAATTATAGCACATAACCAAGCTAATCCAAAATCCTTCTTCAGTCATGAAAGAAAGATAAAAGAAAAAAACGAAATTATAGCATATATAACCAAGCTGATCCATAGTCGTTCTCCGGTCGTGAAAGGGAAATAAGAAAACAAACGAAATTACAGCACATATAACCGAAATGATCCAAAATCCCTCTTCAGTTATGAAAGAAAAATAAAAGAAAGAAAACGAAATTATAGCACATATAACCAAGCTGATCGAAAGTCCGTTTTCAGTTATGAAAAAAATAAAAGAAAGAAAACGAAATTATAGCACATATAACCAAGCTGATCGAAAGTCCGTTTTCAGTCATGAAAGAAAAATAAAAGAAAGAAAACGAAATTATAGCACATGTATCCAAAGTGATCCAAAATCTCTTTTCAGTCATGAAAGAATAATAAAAGAAAGAAAACAATTAAAGCACATATAACCAAGATGATCCAAAATCCTTCTCCAGTCATGACAGAACAATAAAAGAAAGAAAACTAAATAATAGCACATATAACCAAAATGATCGAAAATCGTTCTCCAGTCATGCAAAGAAAAAGAAAGAAAACGAAATTATAGCACATCAATAGGTGTTTTTGATGTGGAACAAATTAGTGGTGTGGACTGAAAAAATGTAATCTTTAGATTTTAACACGTTCCGGATGGGCTACGAGCTCAGAATTTCGTGCAATTCATGTGAAGAACTTTCACACGAGACAATGAACTAAACAAAAGACAAACTATGCAGTAATATTAGTTATACAATGGTTTTGTGTGCCCTTTCCAGTGAAGTCCCTATACGCACGGGTACGCTGATGTATTGGTTTCTGTATCAACTTATGTAGCTCCATTTTTTAAAATTGTTTTTACTCCTAGTAAATGTCTATATTTTTAGTTAATAAAAATAACTTTTATTAAGTAAGAGGAACGTTCTATGTTTTTGCAAAATGTAAAAACAATACGTCTAAAGATACAAATTAATAACACATTTATCCTATCCGGGGATTTCTTGATGCCAGATCAAATACTCCTTTATAGCATGGTGACATCAAGTGATGCTACGTCTCTGAAACATACTGGGACCTCCAATGACCAAAATTAATATACTTTTAACGTTTAATTATCTGTCTAAATACAAAATGCCGATTTTTTATCATCCCTAAAAATAATTCATGCACAAAGAGGTTAAATTCAAAATGCCGATTTTTGTCACCCCTAAAAAAAATTCATGCAGGAAAAGGTTAAATACAAAATGCCCATTTTAGTCACACCTAAAAGTAATTCATGCAGGAAAAGGTTAAATACAAAATGCCGATTTCTTGTCACTCCTAAAAAAGAATTCATGCACGAAGAGGTCAAATACAAAATTATTAACCATTTTTATATCTATTGTTATTAGTATTCTTTTACATGTTTCCTTATATCACTAGTTGGAGTGTTGTGGAGTTCATGGCAACCTTGATTGGCTATCAAAGCCTCCCACTTCCTGCTCGAAATCAACAGAGGAATGGAGTAACCATCAATATTTCCAGGAGGGATGCTACCAGAAGTTGAAACATGATATTACACAACACATTCAAATTGTCTCAGGACTTGTTATTTGTACGGGAGCATTACAGGTATGAAAAGGTTTTAATATACAGAATATTTCAAAAAGAATTACCTTATTTTGGACGGTAATAATTACAGAACGTGGGACGTACCAGGAAAGAAATGAGTGCTGTTTGAATGAACGTGCCTAAAGTTTCAGAAAATTCCCATTAGATGTCAGTCAATGCATCTGCACAGTTTGCAGTGCATCAAAAGTAAAATGGCGTTCGCTCAACAGAATGCGTTTTGTGTGCTGTCAGTGCTTTGCAAAGACTGTCAGTGATTTCGGTTCAACGTGATCCCATGCGATTTTTTTGTGTGTGTGGATATGTGAAAGAGAGTGTGTTTATTCCCCATTTACCTCGTGACATAGAAGAAGTGAACAGAATAACAGCCGCCATGACTGCTGTAAACGCAGATACACTGTGTAAAATTTAGCTATCGTCTAGATGTTGTTGTGCTGCTGGTGGTGGAACCATAGAGCATTTGTAATAGCATAGCTAAAAGTTGAAGATTTTGTGAGTATTTTGCTATTTATCTCATTTTTGTAGTATGTTTTTTATCAATACATACGGACTTTTAAAATCAGGTCATTCTTTTTGAAACACTCTGTATTATCCTACTTTGGAACACTTGGATTTCCATTCCTCACAAACTAAGCTAGTTTAAAGCATCTTTTATTATTAACTCATATTCTGTATCATCTAAAGCAAATTCGAAAACTGTACTAACTCACACATGTAAATTCAATATCGGATATTGCTGGAAATCGTACAACATACGAGGGTCATTCAGAAATGAAAAACCTGTTGTTTGTAATAGAAACTACAAATGATGTGTGGATAAAATTTATGGAAGCCCGGCGTAATATTAATTGAAAAATATCAAAGTAAAATTAACGCCTTGCGTTCCAGTGACATCCATGAGGATGTCATGGAAACATATCTTTATCAAGAGTCGTATTAGTCCTGGAGATGATGAAATTTTTTAGTGGAATCAAGGAACGAGTTAGTTCTACTATTTCTCCTTAGGTGGCAGCACCTTACTGACAGAAGAGAAACAAAATGTCTCCGTTGATGGCAGGCCTAAGGGAGCATTCAATTACAACACACGTGTGTTTGTTTTGATGATAACCAATTGGCAACTTTGAGATCAGAAAAAGGAAAATACTTTGTCTTTTATCTGCAGTCAGTATTGCCAGCTGAAGCAGCACAAAATTTCTTCACAACATCAAAATTTCCCTCTTTCAGTTCAAATATTCCACAATGCAAATAAGTTTTTTTAATTAAAAAAATCAGTAATGTGAATGCTTTCCTTGCGCGTGCACAGCAACTATGTCCTATATAACTGTCTTTTAACAGTAAATGAAAACCTGGTATTTAGAGTACGCACATAGGAAAATGAGACCTGGAACACAAGGAGTTAATAAACAAATATACAGAACAACCTGCCATATTGAATGAAAATATAACTAACTAACTAACTCTATGGCCTATCAAACCCAGAGGTTCAATGCCACGTTCACAAAAGCTCTCCACTGACTTCTATCCTTAGCCACTTGGATCCAGTTTCTACTTTATATTCCTATCTCTGCGAGATCCATCTTAGTATTGTCCTCCCATCTGAAATATAATATACTGAAATAATGTAAATAAAATTTTATATATTTAAGATTGAACTGTATAATGTGGTATTTGAGATATGCCTGCAATAGGCGTATGGGGGAGCTATTTAGGCTAAAAACAATGTAGGCTTCATGTTATATGCAAGGTGTGATCAAACGAACGGTGAATCATTTTATTACGAAAAAAGTTATAAGTTTACATTAAATAGGAATTTCCTTTGGCTTGCGATACAGTTATTCCAATGTTCATTTTACGATTGCCAGCATTTCTGAAAGTCTTCTATTTTCAAAGTCTTTAACTGCGTTGCTGTCACTCTCACAATGTCGAGAATGGTATCAAATCGTTTTGTTTTTAGCATAGTTTAGATTTTGGGGAAGAGCTAGAAGTTGCGTGAAAGTACAGGGGATGTGGACAGACAGGAATATTTTTTTCGGCCAAAGACTCGCGGTTGACATTCAAAAGTCGGGGAACAATTTTCGCACTTACCTTTCGGCGGTTAAAATGCTTTGCAAGAACCCCTACGAGATTCTTCCTTATTCGGGAAGGTTTGGATTAGCCATTTGCGTGTTTAAACGAATAATTTATGCCACTTTGTGCACGTTTTCATTATTATTATTATTATTATTATTATTATTATTATTATTATTATTATTATTATTATTATTATTATTATTATTACATTGGAGGACATCCCAATAGATGTTCTTCATCCGACTCATTGCCGCTTTTGAATCGCTCAAACAATTTTTTTTTTTTTTTTTGGTAAAGTCTTCAATGTCACTGCTTTATTGCCATACATTGATTTAAACATTTCGTGAGCTTCTTTGGCATTTTTTTTTTCATAAACACTTTCTCACTGTTCTGCCTCTGGAAGCCAACCGACGATCCAGTGATGCCAATTCCTTCAGAGCCGTTTTCCCTTCACAAGCTTCAGAATTTCCCTTTTCCTGACAAAATTTCCCTTCATCCAAACCGTTCAAGTACTGTATTTAGTAAACGTATTTTTAATTGTTTTCGCTTCCACCCCCTCACCCCAATCTTATAACCACATACCTGACAGCCTTCCTTTGAGCTTACGCAGAATTTGAACTTGATTTGTTGTTTAGGTATCTAAGGCGTCGCGATAGAAGAGGGGAAAGAATATGGAAAGGTGTAGGGTAGGACCTATGTTAAAGGTGCAATATCTGCATTTGCCTGGTGTGACTGCGGAAAAAATCTATAAATACCTCGGTCAGGACGGACAACCTAAATAAATCATAAAGAATATAAAATAAATATTATGTAAATTTAATTTTTATCCTAGATATCATGATAGATTTTAATATTAATGTAACCTAAGGTACAAAGAAAATATTAAGTATATATTTGGTATGTACTTACTTAAGAACAGCACTCCCATATTTACTGAAACGAATACGAACAGCAGGGGTGCCCAGAAGGGGGGGCTATGACGCAAACTGCGTCATTGAAATATTTGGGGGGGTTAAAAATCTATATAAATATGTTTGATGGGGGGGGGGTAAAATTAATCGAAAAGAAGATTTTTTTCATGGAAGAACACCTACGGATAGACAATTCGGGGGGGGGGGGGGTGCGTCATGGACATAAGGGGGGGTGGGCACCACTGCGAACAGTTACAAAGAAAACTTTAGCTGCTACTGTCTTTGGCTGTACGAGGAATGTTCGTAAGCACAATACAGAGTTTAGAGATGCGGAATTCTTAAGAATTTATAATTCTGTGCGCACAGTTACCAGAAAATTTGTAAACTTACACAAACACACACGCACTAATGACCCAGTATTCGCCCATATATACATATTTACATTCACGACACGCAGATTTTCTCCTCTTACATCGATTAATCCTCTTCACAATCAATTTTCTGGTTGGGAAAAATATCTTCTGATTGGGAAAACCAAACTGTTATAATAGTTGGAGTGATAATTTAATTGAGAAATATTTCATCTTATTGCATTGCATTGAATTCAACAATGGGAAGATTAATTTTGATAAAAGATTTTAAATAAGCATTGTTGTAATGTTTCGAATTTAACTGAATATGTTGATCGATGTGTAATGTTGATAAATATTAACGAATACAAAGCAAGATAACTTGTGAGAATTTATGTGAAATATGTGCAACGGATTATGTTTGGAACAAATAGGATGTTGAATTTATACTGAATTTTAATTAGATTAATCAGGTACATAAATACATTCAATCTATAAATGATTGAAGAGAGGTTCAAATTTCCCTGCAATATTGAGAGATTACAAGCAATTTCCCTTTTCCACTTTTCTCCAAAATTTACTCAAAATTTCCCTGCGCCAAGGGAAATTTTCCTTCAATTGGCATCACTGTGACTATCGCAACTTGTTCAAACTCGATACTCACTGTCCCAAGGCTACTGAACTTACTAGTTGAAATGGATAAAATGTCGATAGGTGGAGCTGTACAACTACATTTACAGTACATTTTGATCATATTTCGCACATTGTAAGCTGTGAATTGAAATTAAGTAGACTGTACATTGTAGATGTGCTGTATGGTGTATGTTGTAGAGTAGAAACCATGATCGTAATTGTAATGTGTACTAAAAACGCTATAGATTAAAAATTGAAGCAACTTGTGCTCTAGACTAGAAAGTATTTAGTTTTATGCTATAGACCAAAAACTAACATTTTTTTTCTTTTAATTTGGCGCCCCCTTTTGTAAATTTCGGAAAACTCCGAAATCCCATGATTGGACTAGATACAGGAAATGGTCGTAGTCTGCAATACCTCATGCACATGTTCTTGAATATGCCACTAAAAGTGAACTATGGTCTCGTTTATCATTCTGTTTCTAATTAATAGATGAAGGAAGCGTCTTATATTTAATTAATATTTAAAAATTAGTTAGATAAAGACGTTTAATCTCGCAGCTTTTTTAATGGAGCAGTTCTTAGCAGTGCGAGCAATGGTAACAAAAAAGTGCGCGACTGCTGTACTGAACATTCATTTTCTGAAATGAAATTACTGAAAAATAAATTTAAGAAATACTGTGGCCCAATAAGAATTCAAATTTAATAAGCATTGAACATGATATATAGGTCTAACAAAATATTAGCTTTTGTGATGTAATACACGATTCTATCACGTCAATATATATATAGGGTGATCCAAAATTTCCATTAAGCCTAACTACACAACGAAACAGTGAGACATTTCGCAATTTATTAAGACGTAGGCTGTTTGCAATTGCATGAAGGTAGTAATACTCCTGCATTTCTTAACAAGAAGTCTTTATGTTGTAACGTTCTGCTTAAGCAGGTCAAAGGTAGAGCGAATTATACTCGGAAATCGTTTTCTCCTACTTCCAAAATTTTCCTGTTGTAAATAGTACGATAGAAACTCACTATAGTGTTAAAAAAATCCTCTAGTAACTGAGAAAGAAAGATGTTCTAAAGTCTGAACAGTCTAAGGAAGAATCTCCACAAAGTTCCGAACAAGGTAAGTAGGGTGTATTTAGGATCTTCAATGCTCCACGCAAGCAGAGAGGGGTTACAAAGCTACAAAGCTCCAGCAAGCTGGATGCCTGAGGTTAGGAGTCCCACAGAGTTCCGAGCAGACTAAGTGGACAGGATAGGAAGCTTAGAGCTCCGAGGCTTTGGGTTAAGTTCCTCTCAAAGTCAGTAATGTCATGTAATAGATTAACCCCTCAGTGATGCGTAAGTCGCCACTGTACACGGATGAGTACAAAACTTTTGTATCCTTAACTTCCATTTCAAAAGAAACATTCTCCTTAAGATTAAAAAATATATATATCTTCGATTCGAACACGTTGAATAATTTAGAAGTCGTGCCACTTCAAAAGTTTGACTACAAAGCCCACTACGACGTCGTGATGCTATAAACACGTTAAAAAAAGTGGAAATCACTACCACGTAAGTAGGTTGAAGTCATGTGAAGAAGGGTAGATCACTGCCATGTACGTAGATCAGAAGCATGTGTAGAAGGGGATGTCATTACAATCTAGGTGGGTCGCAACATGTGAAGAATGGAATGTCATTACCACGTAGATAGGTCGGAAGCATGGGAAGATATCGAGGTCAGTTCTACGTAGGTAAGTCGACACTGAGGGATTAATCGTTCCATATCCACTGATATTTTGATTGATATCTCTATTAAATAAAAATAAAAGAACGGATGTCCCGGAAGAGCGGGGCCCCCAGTGGCTGACGAGTTCACTGTTATCTTAAAACGGCTTTGTGTACAATGTTTGGATGATCTACAAAAGAAGAAGGAGATAACATCAAGTTCTATGGTAAAATAAGTTAATCTGAAAGATACATATGTTTTCAAAAAGGCCTTGCCTACAGATGTCATAATGTTAATTTATCATGTATTATAGCATGAAATCTTGAATTTTTACATAGCATATTAATTTTTTGTTTTTAATAACAATATGGAATACTCCTATCCCATACGATTAGATTCTTATAATTATTTTTTGCTTTATTTTCAGTTAATCAACTTTATTTGTTATGCTGTCAGTCAGTTGAGAAACAGGTCAGCAACTAATACTCTTTCGAAGCAACAAGATAAATCAAAGATCATTAAATAGATGAAATATTATGTGTATTGATGTAGTTACTCATGTTGGATTTAAAAAGACTAGATTGATTAATGGGACATTTTTTTCTAATGTGTAGGTTGTATTCTTTTTTTTTTTTTTTTTTTTTATTGAAGTCGATTTAATTTCTTGTGTTATAAGTAAGTACATGAACAGTGGTTTTGGGTTTTGTAGAAATCCTCGGGTTTCAAGTGTCTTGAAAAATTGACTGTATAGAGTCATTCTCCAGAAATAGAGCATTTCATGATAGTTGTCTGTTCTGGTTTTGTATAAGAATCTTTCAGTTGTATTTAGTGAAACAAGAAAGAGCATCAGTGGACAAGTTCTGATCCGGTGCAATTTAGAATTTAAACATTAAAGATTACTTTTATATTTTAATAATTATGCATAAAGTGTCACTTCTATGAACTGTTACATTTTTAATGCATTGGTAGAATATGTAGTGTTTTAATATAGTTGACTTCAAACGTTATATATATGATCGTATTCTACATACAATGAAAAAGTACCTACATTATCCTTTCTCACAAAAAAAAAAAAAAAAAAAAAAAACTTTATGTTTAGAATAAATGGACTTTAAGTTCGGATTTTCATGCAAGCTTCCCTTATGTTCTTTGCTTGAGATTAGCCAATAGAGAAAGTTGCTTAGATACGTGTTCTACACACAGATCCCGAAGCGAATCAAAACGACTGAAAAATGCATGTATTCAAATTTCGACATACTTTAATGTGTACATATGAATTGCCTTCTATTGGTGGACATAAGGAAATATGTCGATTTTTTTTTTTTTTTTTTTGACATTACGGATATATCTGCCATGAACATAAAAATGTGAGCAACTATAGCATGTCAAAATGATCTACTGCCTTGTTTTCATTAGTTTTGACGGATTAGTATGTTATGTTTTGATCATTGGGGAATGTTTGAGATGATATAATTGTACGTCAAAAATTTATACACATGCACGGAAACGTGAGGCGGTTGTCGTTTGTCTCTTGTTATCAGAGTTACCACAGAGTTTGCGTGGGTCAATGAAAACTTGACCCACGACCCACTGACCCACCACCCACCGTGACCCGCGACCCACTGACCCACCACCCACCATGACCCACTCTGACCCACCACCCACCGTGATCCACTCTTACCCACCATCCACCATGAACCACTATCATCCACTGTGACCTACTCTGACTCACCAAAATCCATCATCAACTCTGAACACGACCCACGGCCTCTTCTTTACTGACCAAAGAGTTTACACTTGTAATAAAACAAGACTGTGAAATTGTCACTAATCGAAGTTTGAATTTCTAGTCAATCGCTCAAGCACCACTCTGCTACAATAACGGTGGATCTGACCTTTACGATATAAAATGATAAAGTGTTTGTCAGTGAGGAAATTGAAACATTTCGAAGTGGGGGGAAATTAGTGTGAGCCTAAAATATACTTGTACTAAGAGAGTATTCTTGCAAGTGTTAATTTCTGAACGCATTCCACAAGAAACTTTAATAAGCAGGAAAATGCCCCTGTACAATATGGAAAAGATTATGGTTTCTCAGTTCACAGTATTTTTTCACAAAAAACTTGAAAAATCAGTTGTTCATAGGTATAAAAATGCTCGGGTACCCTATGTCAGAGCATCTCCATAA
This sequence comes from Thermobia domestica, assembly GCF_964235325.1. NCBI lineage: Eukaryota > Metazoa > Arthropoda > Insecta > Zygentoma > Lepismatidae > Thermobia > Thermobia domestica. Next base: position 438,478 of record NC_137471.1, read on the forward strand.
AGGATGCTCATAATTGTAATTTGTGTAATCACTAAAACACCACGTTAAATTTAAGTTACAAATATGCATAATTGCAATTATTATGAATATTTATTCAAAGTAGTTTACCTAAAGCAAAGAAGAGAGTTACTAAAAAGTAGGTACAAAGTTGAATAACACAAATAAGCCATTAGTAATACAAGTATACATTTTCCGTAACTCGTAATTTTCCACCTTAAAACAAATCTGAAATCGGATTTATTTCCTGTGGGTAACTTTTTGGCGGTAAATCATCCGCAGTGGAATGATGTCCATCCTTCAGCCAAGAAATAACTAGTTCGCCTACTTTGAGCTTGTCTAGCGGTGGGCCATTAACATTGATGAACAACAAGTTAGACAATGTTTGAGCACTTAATCTATTTCTAATATCAGTCATCTGTAAATTCATAAGGAGAAATCTCCGTTCGCACTCTGTCGTGGAAATTGATAATACATCTACCCGATTTCTGCAACTTCTCATCGACAATCTACTTGTTAGACTTAAGTCTGATAACGATTTTTCTCGGTCAGTTTTGAAATACTCAGCAAGAAGTATCATCTCTCTATCACCATACAACATCTTTTCCATATCGATCATGTCAGTTGGCAATGTCAACCCATGTAGAACAGGAACTTCATCTACCACGCCTTTGATAGGGAATCTTGTGAATAAATTATCAATTAAAGCCTGATAAACAGATGAGTTCTTATTTGTTTATAAATTTAATTTTTGTAATTACACATGAAGGTTTGATACCATTACCGAGTTCCCTCCCCCGTCTAGATAGCGGAAGGGAACGAGGTTTCTGGAAAGTATTCAGAGGTGAATGGGAATTTCCCTCCTTCTTCAACTTCAATTACCACACTGCTGTTTGCCATGTGCCAAATTACGATGAATTTCAATTAAATTATCATAGTATAATTATTTCCTTGTTGAATTATCAATACTTTTCAGTGGAAAAAAGGATGAAATTTCAAAATTCCAAATCAAAGTAAGTATACCAACGTAAAGGGAAAAAAATGGTAAAATCTTCCATACAATTATGCGTACAATCCAAACTTCAAATTTCCGTGTAATTAACCTCACAGTACAAATTTTATGCCTATTTTTCTCAGAACTTTATTGGTTGATTGCCCTGTGCTATGAGCCCTCCATATAATAAACATAAGCTTCAGCAATTATTATAGCAGAAAGCAATGGATATATGAAGCCAAGCACTGTATTTTTTGTTTCAGATTTTTTTTCTGAAATAACATCGATCTTTTTCGATCCTTTTTACAAACCAACTCACTACCAATTTTCCATATATAGAAAGTGCCTCCCCCCACACACATAAAGGAGAATTTAAAAAAAAATGCTAGGACACATTCTGTTTATTTTCAATAAAGAGTTAATACACTGAATTTCATCTCCGTAAGTTTAACGGCTTGCGAGATACTCATTTTTTTTCGCAAAAATTCGGATCCTCAGTACCTCCTTAGGATATTATGCATTATAATAAAAGCAATATAACATCCCAATTTGGATTAAGGCCTAACTATATAGCAAAAGTAATTTCATTTGACTTTGCAATTTGACCGTGATGATCAGGCACACATCGTTACATTCAATTTTTTATAAATAATTTATATATTACAGTGATTCAAAAATGTATATTTTTCCAGTAGTTAGCTCCTCTAAAAACTCACAGGTCTCGAAAGCCAAGTTGTAGTGTAAGTCCTATTGCTATTATTACTATTAAAAATATCAATATCCAAAAGTGCCCGGTTTTCTTTTCACTTGGTTAGATATACTCACCTCAGATAAGTAGACAGAAACAAGTGGAAAAGAAGGGGAAAGGAAGGTCTTAAAAGTAAAACGGAGAAAAATTTACCAGTCATGGTGGGTGGTGGGTCGCAGTGGGTCACGGTGGGTGGTGGGTCGCAGTGGGTCACGGTGGGTGGTGGGTCACAGTGGGTCATGGTGGGTGGTGGGTTGCAGTGGGTCACGGTGGGTGGTGGGTCACAGTGGGTCACATGGTTGACCCACAACCCACTGACCCACTCAGAAAACTTGACCCACTGACCCACTCCAACTGTTACCAATGTAGTACTTTGTCGCTTGATCTAGAAATTTTTAAGGATATTTTTATCAAAAACAATTGGTTCATTTATCATTGTTAGAATAGAATTTTAGCACCTTTTAAATGTTATCTAGTGACTAAACTAGCATTATTTTCACTAAAATTAATATTTCTAGCGTCTTCTTGCAGTGTGTTTAGCGACAGTATTATTCACGTTGTTGGCAGTGTATTTAGTATCATTACGACATGTGTGTGTACCTTATTACGGACAGGTTTGACATATATTTTTATGCCATATCAACATACTTCGGGCTCTGTGTGTACGTAACACAACTTTCTGTTTGCTACACATAAAAATCGCAAGCAAAGAACGCAACGGAAGCTTGCATGAAAATCCGCCTTAAATTCTTGTAACTGGCATGTGAGCTCCATAGAAAGAATGTTTACTATTGCGCTTCCAAAATGTCTTGAGCCGCGGCAAAAATGTGAACTAAAGCTCACACCCCGACACACCCACGCGTTGAGCCAATAAGGGTTCATCAGTTGCTAAGCTAGAGAGCCTTAGCGAAAGAGAGTGGAATTCATTTACCCAGTAGCAGCGCCTGAAACGGAATACTAGGTGTCAAGTCAATGTAGTATAGCTTGGAACGCCAATCATTAGCAGACGGCTCTTTGAATGAAAGATACCATATTCTGTGCGTTGTGAGTGAAACGGTGTGGATATGTAGTGGCGTGCAGTTCCTGCAAAATATAAAACGTAAAATAAAAGTTGTAACACGTTTTAGTCATCAGCTCCAGGGTACACTTTATAAACAATAATTGTAGATCTTCGTTTTCAATAGAAATGTTAATTACTAGGTCACATCAATTGAAGATTGTGTGCACTATCTTATTATTCTTCCTTGAGAAGTAATATGCATATCCACGTGTTCTCATCTCCATGTCACTACGTACTGTTCATATATTATGGTCATGTGACCTTATGATGGTCACTTGAAGATATTTTCTACTGAAAGGGGATCTTTCTACATTTATGACAATTCGTTTCAATGAACGTAACCTACCACTTTTTGCGTTTTTCGTTCTATGTAAGGGCAAAATTAATTTTGTTGGTAAATTTAAAGTGACTAGCATAGACCATCATTTACTTTTGGAGTTAGGGCTCGTAAACTGGAATCCCACTTCAAACGTATGGGTTCGTCACTCCTAATCTGATAGATGAGATTCAGAAAAAGATCTAAATATGTTTCTAAATGATGATTTACGTAGTAAACAGTTCCCTCGGGTAAAAAATGCAATAAGAAGAATGGCGGAAATAGCTTGTTTCACATCAAATTTATGAGGAAGAACAAAGACAAGTGTTCTCATTTCTCAGAAGACGAAGATCAATTGTGGAATAAGAGAGATGATATTAAAGTGATGTCTGATTCTATCAGCCTTCGTCGTGGAAGGAAACTAAGTTGCAAAAGCTTTCACAATATGAAATAGTTTCGAAAGCAGTTATTTAACTACAAGAATTTTGTTTCACTACGGGTTCGTTTTGTTTTTCAAAAAATATATATTTTTAATAACACCTTATTAGCTACTATCCTATAACTAATGGGAGAAACATTCCCCTTGTTTAATTAAAAAAAAAAGCCCACATTTATACCATATTATATAAAAGAAACTACTTGGTCTAAAAATTACTGTTAACGTGATTCACATTTATTTTTTGCAAATTATTTATCCAGGTTCAAAGCTAATTTTTAGTTACTTTTTTCACATATATTCTTCTTAAAAGTCTTCTGAAAATGAATATGTAAACAAACTGCATTACTCTGTGTTGAGGATGAGATCCATGTCATTAGCGTCTTTTCCATGTCACTGATTATTAACTCCGTGCCAAGTACACTCAGCTCTGTGGAAGGTACGAAATAAAATAAAATAAAATATGAAAAATGAGTTTTGATCGCTGCTTAGCACCAAAATACACTTACTATATCAATATGCTTCAAAATAATAATAATAATTGACCATTTTTTCTCAGACAATCAACGTAAAATTCCCCATTTCTGGAGAATGACTTATGTATGAGAAAGCACGAATCACAGGATTCGTTTGCTGAATCAGTCGTTTTGAAAAGGTCATGAGTCAGAAAATGACGAGTTTCCATTGAGTACATTTTTTTTGTTGCTACCAATTGCTCTAAACAAATTGTTCATTTCGTACAATGACAACGAAAACTCTACTTTTTCAAAGTTCAATCACTTCATGTGTAGCAGGAGTTTGAAAACTTAAATAGATTATTGTTCGATTTTTTTTTTCATAATTTTACTTTTCTCACTCATGACCTTTCGAAAACTACTGATTCAACTAATAAAGTTGGTGAGATTGCAGATGCTCTACGTTAGATTTGAGCATTCTGGTGATTCTACCATGTGATGGCAATTCAATTTGACTTTAACAGATTTTCTTGTGTGCAGAAAGGGAATATGGGAGCCATTCTATAAAATTATTTTACATAAACTATTTTCTTTAAATACTGTTCTAATATGTTCTAGTGTGTTACGTATTTGCTTGGCGCAAATAACTACGTACAGATTGATAATATGATGGCAAAGTGATATGCTATTAAAATAGTTGTTCGTACAGAAAAAGACATTTATTACGTAAACCTCCGCCAGATTTTCAGCACGACAAATTAAAAATGCGCAAGAAACAAATAAACTTATGCTCGGTTGCCATTGAAAAGCAGGAAGGCAATCAGTTCGTTCGAGTTGGAACCCAAAGGGACGATACGTTATTATACAGTGTTAATTAATCAATATCTTTCCACAGATATTTACTATTTCTTCAAGTCAGGACTTCAATGTTTTTTTAGGTTAGGTTAGGACAAGTATTTGAACAACTTAAATGCTTCATAGAGACATGAATCAAGTATAAACGTACTAATATTAGGCCTATTAAATACTATGTTCTATGCGCTGTTTACACAGATTTAATATGATTGTAATAGAGCTAATTTTGCAGTTCTGTTTCTACGTTAATATTTTCATTACAGATTGGTCTCTTACATTCGCAAGTTCCTTAAGCGTTATTCGTATTTTGTGAATTAATACATTTTACTTGTAAATTTTAAAACAAGTACTGCCCCTATTCCCTATCTGCTTCTTTAGTTGTATGAGTCATTAGATTTATTTCACAAAACATATGTAACTTATTTATTTTTGTATCATTCTAATTTATTTCCATAATGTAATTAAAGTTTTTACTTAAATGAACCAAGTAAATTTCTTCATGTGCTTTGTTCCCTTTTAATTACTGGTATTTTTCATGATTACTTTACTAATTGGTTTCTTTAGAACTTACTTCACTAATTGGTCACATTTCGTCATGTTTAGAGATTAGAAAGGAAGTTCTGGGCTACGCGAACGAAAAACGGAATAAAAAGACCTTGTTTTCCTCACTTGTTTTCTCGATTCATCTGTTCTTGTAAATACAAGCTACGATGTCTCGTATTTGTAATGACAACACACTTCGTTCTGGAATTGTTGTGATGCAATCAATAATTCCTTTAAAATTGATCATATATACTATTAAGATCTAATTTTTGTTGGATCTAGAGGTACAAATTTATGAAAAGACACTACCTGTAGAATTTTGATTGTAAGAATCAAATCTCTTTTGAAATGTCATGCTGTTTTCGATTGAGGTTCTTCTGAGAGTATATACGACAATGGATGGAGAGCTATGGTTAACAGAAAATAGATTCAACGCAAATGCTGATGGTTGGGAACCGTTTGATTTCACCGGCTTTAAACAATTTGATTTTTATTTGTAGTCTTTTGCATTTCACTTAAACACTAAGCTAAAAAGTATTTCACTTTTAAAACACTAAGGGTCTCCTATAAATAAAGTGCTCAAAAACACTAAGGACGCCCAGGAGAAACTTCGGCGTCCTCCCCTGCACACTTATTTTGGAGCAAAGACTTTGTCGTTTCACAATAAACGTACATGCTCATGTTCCACGTTTTTTTGCTGCGGACTGTACAAAATGAAGATCTTCAGGCAGCAATTAAGGCGAACAGGGGCCAGACATGTGAGGAATTGGGACTATAATTCAGTGTGAGTGGAGAAACCATTCGGAAGTACCTCCATCAACTTGGGAAGCACCAGTAGTGTACGCAGGAATTTATTTCGAGGGTCAAAACTCAATACGAGGGTATTTTATATTAAAATTCCTAAAATTGGGCTAAATTTACAAAAAAGTTTAAATTTCGGGGGTCCGAACCCCCAGGACCCACCCCCTGCGTACGTCCTTCTAAAGCACTACAAGTTGGGTCGATGAGTCCCACATGATTTGACTCCGGACCAGAAGGCAACGCGAGTAGGCACCTGTCTTTGCTGTTTCGTCTGAGGAAGGAGCCATTTCTGGACAGCATGTTGACATGTCATGAAGCTCCACGGCGCCGGCATCATTGCTTAGCATCCCATGAATCGGTTCCGAAACAGCCGAAACCAGCACTGAACCAGAAACAGGTCCTCCTGTGTGTTTGGTAGACTACTCGCGGCATCGTGCATCGGGAACTAATACCAGCTGGTCAGAACATCAATGCAACTGTGTACTGTCAGCAGTTGAGCCGTGTTCAAGAAAAACTCAAAACTATGAAGCCAGTACTTCTGAATCGCGAAAAAGTTCTTGTGTCACAGGACAACACTAAGCCCCACGTGGCTAGGGTGACCCGGGACACCATTCTACGCCTTGGATGGGAAACACTATTGCATCTGCTATACTTACCGGACATTGCACCGTCCGATTATCACCTGTTCCATTCCTTGGACAATCACCCTAGAGGACGCCAGTTCAAATTCCTAATAGAGGTTCAAAATACCTTCCTTGCTTCACGGCCCACCAAGTTCTACAGCGATGGAATCCATAGCTTTCCAGAACGTTGAGAGAAGGTCGTCGATGCTGATGGAGACAACTTTTGATATTCGAGGTACGTCGTAGATGACATATCGATGTTCGAAGGTGGTGCCTGAAAAGTCGACAGAACTTTCTTGATTTCCTTTACACATATCACAAAATAGTGTCTATTTTAATAATTATTTTCCCCAGGAAAATACTGTTACAATAAAAAGAGAGACACGATTGACTGAAATATATAGGCTATATTATAATACCTAATAGGCCTATGCATACGGTAGTTTAATTGTGGAATGAACCGCCAGTTTTGTTGTACTCTAGTTGCTTCTAAACTGAATTTCCCCTAATAATAATAATAATAATAATAATAATAATAATAATAATAATAATAATAATAATAATAATAATAATAATAATGATAATAATAATAATAATAATAATAATAATAATAATAAACCTCAAAAACTAGTCAAGTTTCAATTATCAAATTTTAAATACTTATTACTATACATTTTTAAATGTATTCTTTTAAGATCGTTCAGGTTGAACAAAGTCTATTTTAGAAAAAGTTCAATGTTTGAAGACCCATTTAAAATAAAGACTGGGGTATCAAACTTTATAAGGAAGTAGTGTGCTATAAAGCTTATATCTAGAAAATATTTAGCAGGAATCTTATTTTTTCTTTAAAATTTTTAATTTCAAAACTGATAACTTTCACTTTTCAAACTTTAACTTTCAATATGTGTTTAAAAATGTTTGCAATGTAGTAGACTTAAGTATGTACTGGACATGAAATGGTGTATGTTTAATTCTTTTTGTTTGTTTGTTTGTTTGTTTGAAACCAACATTTTCAAAAATAGTTGACATACGATATTTACGTCAAACCTTTTTAAACTGTAAAATAGGCTTCAGCCCCTATACAAAATGGCCGCTCACAAAAACTGAATTTTGTTAAAACTGGAAAACTGAAATTATGTAACAACAAAATAAATGTTTTCAACTCTCTAAATATAGTACTACTTTGTGTACAAAAATTGAAAAAAAAAAAAATAAATTTTGTTAGCAAAGACTTTTGTTGATTTGATATGGATTTACGCGATATGAAAACTATTGATAAATCATACATCGAAATAATCGAAAATATGAAAAAAAATCGAATATTTAAAGATCAAAAATATACCTATTAGTAGTATTTTTATATTTGTCTTCCGATATTTAAAAATATTGATCAATATTTCGAAATATCGCTCAACCGTTGATTAATTCATTGGGTTATTTATTGGGATGCCAGCGCCAAAATTATCCCTATATGTCTCTAACTCGAGTAAAGTAACCAATCATTTCACCTAGCAACAGTAATGCTCGACATTTCTCTCTATTCGTTCATTTCGGGCACTTAAGTAGATTTCATAAAAAGTTTAATCTGAAAAAAGGTATCAAGATAATAATATTTTCTATAATATTGACTGTATCCTGTTGTATTGTGAAAATATCTTCCACGATAGGGATACACACCCAATGTCATAATAGTTGGCCTTGTGGGCGGGGGAGTTTTTCCTTTCTTATATTTGATTAGCTTATCAGAGACCTGGAATATGGCTTTCTCCTTAGATAAGAACCTTGACGTCTGAAATTTGGATCATAAATTGGATTTAGTAGTTTTAAAAAAACACCCATAAACATATGTTGTTGCAGTTGCTTCTTGCAGAAGTGCTTTTACCGGTGGAAACTCGTACGTAATAATGTTATCAGGAGGTTTGGCAGTGCTGCGAAATATACTATTTGTTTTTAATTTCATTTTTGTGGTAAGTACTGTATCTTATATCTCTACTCTAGCGTTATTTTGCGTATAGGCAGGGACACTCTTAGAAAAGGCAAACCGGACAAATGTCGGAAATGAAATGAAATACTTCAGTTCAACGTTGCAGGATTGTACACTTTAGACTAAGGGAGATGATGATTAGAATAAGACAAGTGAATGACGATGGAAGAATTGGTGGAATGAGACAGTGGGAGGCAATGGGACTACCCCGAGAAAACTCACGGACACGATGTTGTCCACCACAAACTTACTTGGTCGGGGATTGAACCAGGGACCCCACATACCAGAGGTAGTACCACTACCACTGAACCCAGTGTCGCTCTCCAACAAATGGCTGGAGAGTTAAAAAATGTTCTTAAGCTTTTTTTTATTTAATTGAGATTGTTTCAAGTTTGAAATTCCTGACAATAATAAAATAATCATAACTTTTCTACAAATTAAATAAAAAAAATATATATTAAAAAATACATATACTGCTAAACACACTTCCGTGACAAGAATAGTTTTGTCCGCGCCATATTTAACACTTTCGACACCTTGGATCATTAATATCAATAGATACCAGTTTGTACAAATTTTCAGACAATGTACTGAATAATTGAAGTGAAAGGCAAAAAGAATATTCTTTTCAAATGTAGAAAATTCTAAAGTATCTATGGTGTAAATGAAAAAATACATTTCAGAAATTTTCAAAACTTCGAGGAAAAAAATGCTGATTTTCAGTCTAGAAAATCCGGAAGTGCAAAATTCAGCAGGATTCTGTATCATACACAAGATTTTATGTAGCAGGCTACTCTATGCAAATGTTTGTTGCTTAGTTAGGACAAATATGTACAGTCGCCAATAGACAGAAATCATGTTTGTCCTCTGTCGGTAAGTGCACGATTCAGAAAATCATGGTTATATTTCTTGCAGGGGTGTAGCCACGGGGGAACATCGGGACTAGTCCCGTCCAATGATTTCCTGGACCCAATGACCAGCTCTTAGAACATCATAATGAGATTACCTCGCTTAAGTCATTCAAAAATAACGAAGTTTACATATAATTAATTATTTACAGTAAGTTATTTACCGATCGGAAAATGGTATTGTATCTCTTCCGTGTTTGGAATGATCAAATGCACAGCTTCCTACCACATCTGTTACAATCGATTGATCTAGTGCCCTTTGCAGATCATGTCCAATATGAAGCATGAAAATATTTTATATAGGTCTATTAAAAAAAAAATAATTGTCAATCTATGTCAATAGAAGAATTTGTATTGTGCACGGAAACGTGACCCCCTAAAGTTACTTTTAAGTTATCAGATGGAAAATTTGGTGAAAAGCAACTTTATTAATTCAGTTTTTCTGTTTGGATTTCATTCGTTTTTTTTTTTTTTTTTTTTTTTTTTTGCTACTTATGGAAAACAGGAAGTGAGATATAGCTGTTAATAAAATAATTATGGTGTTTTTTAGTCACGAATAATAAATAAATATTTTTGATAGGAAAGCTTAAAGAAATTAAGTGGAATATCAAAGAAGATCAGCCTTATGTAATGTCTCGCTTATTTCGGAAGGTAGAAAATTGAATGCAAACTCTCAATTAAACATATTCTTCTATTTTCTATTGATATAATCTAAAATTAATTTTGATCTAGTGTTTAGAAAATAAATTCTTCAATTTTAATTATTAATATGAAACAAAGTACCTAGCAAAGAGCTTATATTAAGCACACAAAAATAAAAAAATAGGGTTTTAATCATTCATACATAGCCTACATAATAATATTCTCTTTTCAGTTTTTTCTATTAATAAATGCAGATGCTTCGGACTCAGTATTTTTATTTCATCATTTTTAGGTGTTAATAGAAAAAAGCTGCAGTAAAGGCTTACGAGAAATTAATAATTTGTAAAACAGTACTACAAAATAGCCCTTTACTGCTGGTGTAGTGAATAGAGCGCGTGTGTTTGGAAGTGATCTCGGGTTTTATACCAGTGGAATTCTTCAAATTCGATAGCAATGTGTTGGTTCGTATTACACTTTAAACTGTAAGCTTCGCGTTTTTTATAGCCTCGGTGCTGAGAAAAAATGCTAAATTTTAACAAACAAACAAACAACTTGGTCTACTACAAAATGAAAATATGAAAGAAAATAGTGTTTTTTTTTATGTAGAAAGAAACATAAACAGTTTTAATAAACATATAATTATGTCATTATACAATAAAAGTTAATTGTACTGTTTCGTTGTGACAAAAAGAAAGACAGCATATATATAGGGTGTTCTAAAAATGGCGCCCACGGATTACAGAGCATTCTTCTACAAATCAAAATAAAGCAATATATTTATTTATTTATTTATTTATTTATTTATTTATTTATTTATTTATTTTGTGTACCTTTTAAGTACTCGTCTGGAGAAACAAATTTCATTACGTGCTAATGTCGGAAATATAATTTCATACATTAAATTACAAAATACACGACTCATCCATATGTTCATCCTTAGAAAAAGTGGAAAAATTATTACTCTACCAAAGCCGGAAGTAGTTCAAATTTAACACTACTTCCTGTTTCAATACTGATTTCCAGAGAGCGAGAACGGAAAGAGATATCAAGATGCAGCTTTCTACAGTCCATTCACTGTCCCAACAATAAGTTCGATCTCCTTCAATAATCCTCTATTCAAACCAGAAGTGGGGATGCGGTGGCTCAATGGTAAAGCATGGGGTTCTTGGTGCGATCCCAGCTCACGTCAAGTGAGCTTTGTGGTGGATAAACACCGTGTGAGTAGGTTTTCCACTTTCTTCATTCCACCATTTCATTCATTTCTCATCATCACAGTCTCCTTTAGAATAACTGGTATAACCGTGGGCCGTAAAACTTAACGATTTCATTTCATTTTTGAAACCGGAAGTGTTCAAATTAGTCGTTTATGGTGTCAATACTTATTACCACAAAGCAAAAGTGGTAATACATAGCGCTAAACAGTTTTCTGCGATAGATTCAGTGTTTCAATAGAGCGTATTATAAGAACCCACAATGCTCTAGCCAAACCGGAAGTGGCTTAAATTTACTACTACTTCCGTTTCCAATGCAGATATTTGTAGAGCAAAACTGGTAAGAGACATCGGAACGCAGTTTTTTGTAATTGATTCAGCCTCCCGAGAATAGGTTCTAACTTCTCCTTGAACCATCTATCGAATCCGGAAGTGGTTCAGATTAACGATTTCCGGTTTCAACTTTATTGCCATAGAACTGAAAAAAACGTAACACATAGAGAGTAATGGCTTTTTGATATGCATTCAACGTCCGAGGAACAGATTTTATCTTTAGTCTTGTCAATTTATTGCAACCAGTAGTTGTAGATGGAGTACTTCAAATTTGAGTATTGAATTCGCTTAGTTTGGAAATCTACCGTAGTCTCACTTTGGGAAACGAAACTGTGTTTTTAAAACATAAGAAATTATTTACGCCACATTATTGAATCATTAATGAATCATTAATCCAGTAATCTACCCCTCTCACTTTTAACGATAGAAAAGAAATCGAAAAGAGCCAGCCATAAAAATGCAAGATCTATTTGAAACTTGAAATATACTGTAACTTTGTACGTTTTCACCAAGGTTTTTATAAAATAGAGGATCTGCCCTTACAACAAAATCTTGAAGCCATACGTCACAGTTTCGCCACCCTTATTCTGCCCACTCCGTCCAATAGGATCGCAATGTTTTGAGCCAACAATCATGGCGGAAACGAAAGTAGCCAATCAGACGTGCCGATGCTCGGTTGTTTTTTGGCTTCATCGATTTAATAGGATGAAGATACATATGGGCAGATCCTCTATTTATAACGTCCTTGGTTTTCACTGATCTTCAACTATTATTGTTATTCGCTGAATTTTATGATTTCCTTAATGCTACTATAATTATGATGACGCAACGTGCTTAAAATCGTAGCTTTTAGGATAGTTCTTTCTAGGGAACCGGGCGGTACTAATTCACAGAGCGGTAAATCGCCTGAGATCGATTATGTGTTGAGCCAAATGATTGTTTCATCTTTAAGCCAATGTTCTAAGATCGTTGGAAAATAGATAGTTAAAAAATGGACAACGAAACAGACATCGTCGATGTTTGTCCGACAGTTAGAAAATGGTTGGCGTAAACGAAAAATCAACGGTGGGCCACAACTTCTGCGCTACTTGGGTAGAATAGTGGAGAACGTTCCTCACTAATAGAATGATCTGGCTTCTAGACAAGTGTATATACCTAGATGCACAGACATTCAAAAATGACTGTTTCGGTTTGTAGGAGTCATGAAAGGTGTAAATCCGTTCAAATGTGGAACTCAAGTTTTGTTTTCACGATTTTCATACTTTGTTCTTTCTATCCTCTCTCGAAAGTATTCTTCTTCCTCACCTCAACCATCGATTGGTGGGCAACATGAAATCTTAAAAGTTTTCTCTCTCTTAGGAGAGCTGTTTTATACTCTGATAAGGTCTCTTCTTCATAATTGCATCTAGATATTCTATCCTTTGTGTTCCTCTTTCTGGTTTTGACATGCCGAATAACATGGTCAAGCATACTGTTTCTTCTTTTTCCTATTATCTTCATGATCTGTCGTCCTTCATTAGCTTCCTTTAGTACGTCTTCATTCCATTTCCTTTCGGTCCATGCTATGCGCAGCATTCTGCGCCAGCACCACATTTTAAATGCTTCCAGCTGCAATATTTTAGCTTTTCTCAATGTCCACGTCTCTAAACCGTAAAGCGCCACGCTCCGTACCAGGGTCTTAATAAATCGTTTACGAACGTCCAACGACACATTTCTTGATGTTAGCGGTCCTCTTTTCCTATTGAATGCTTCTTTAGCCTTCACTATTCTGGAACTTACGTCTTTTTCACTTCTTCCGTCCGGGGATATTAGACTTCCTATACAGGGAAACGTCTTCGATTTTTTCTTCATGTAGCCATACATTTGCCCTTTCCTGTCCTGCTCTTGTGCACTTTATCACTTTGGTTTCTTATTTATCTTTATTTTATTTTTTCCAGTTGGTCGTTCAAGTTTAAAAGTGATTCCTGCAAGGCCTCTTCGTTCTCCGCTATCAGTACTATATCATCACCAAATCCAAAACCCAATAACCCAAAAAATTCCTAGATAATGAAGCTAAAAAAAATGAAAAAAGTTGTCTGATGTTTTGCGTCTCTAATTCAGAATCAAACATACTTCATATGAACATCAGCATCCTCATTACATTGATCTTATCATCATCAAACTATATGTTTATAGATTAACAGTTGAGTTATAATATAAATAATAAGTAACATTTCAGTAGAACTGATATATTTAAAACAAAAAAAAAAAAAAACACGGAACACTTTCAGTTTGAATAATACGGGACATTTTTCCATCAAAATTACATTCTATAAGCAATGAAAAGTATTTATTTCTTAGTTGTATTTTTTATGGGAACACATATTATTTTCGGTATTTTGAAAATACATGAAATAAAATCAATTTCGATTCACAGCAGATCAGTGTAATATCAAGTAAGTCATGCTTAGTTACTACCGTGTCCGCTAGGGGGTCTTGCAACATAATAGTCTTGCCAATTAGTATTGCACTTTTACGACGGTAGGTATTGATATTTTCGACAATTGCATATCTTAAATTTAAGAATGAGAATCTTACAAACAAATCCACACATTATGGATCAATTCTTCATCCGATATAATTTTGTCGGGACTCATACCTATAAAATATGGAATCGTGTAGAAACGGTACATTTCACACATGGATCTACGAAGCTCCCTATGATATCAATACTTTTGATACACCCTGCTAACGTGAAAAGATGATAGTCATTTTCTTTTGGTCTTATTCATGTATAGATAGAACGCTAACTTAAAACAGTTTAAACAATACAGAGAAGGAAAAGTGTGTAATATCCCGTTTCGAAACCTGTTTCATTATCAGTCAATACCGTTAAAAAACTAAGGGCGGTGGTCAAGTTCTTCTTGCATATACTAACAAAAGACGATTTCATAGTAAACGGAAAGCGGGAAATACACATATACAATATATTTTAAAATTAGTTTTGTTCTACGTAATTTCCGTTTGATTCTACCATATAGATAATTTGTGTGAGTCAATTTCTAGATAAAGTCTTTTTTTTCTTCCTTCCTTTACTTTCTTTAACTTTTGAAAGAAATTAAGATACAACTCAACTCTAAAATTATTACAAGGAAGAAGCGACTCAAAAGCAACAGCATGTGCACCACGTGAATGAGTTTGGTTTGGTGTTTAGGTAATCCAAATTTCTTAACAAGCACAAATTTACCAGACCTGCGTTTAAATATAATATTTTTACCTTGAATTAAATGAAGTATTCTCCAAGATGAATTAATATTTGAAAATAGATAATATTTACGCTTTTAGATTATTAGAACGTCATTCTGTTCCATTCAGCTTTGTATTTCATGGACAGATTTGTATTTTGGATACTGGACATTATACTACCCCGCTATCCATAACTAGCTTTGATTAGCCGCTTCGCTGAGTTAAAAAAAAAAAAAAAAAAACTTTAAATACAGAACTCCTTATCTCATAACCTCGCACCAAATGAACTTTGTGGTGTGCGTGGGTTTTCTCGAGATTCTCCCGTTTCTTCCCACTTTCTTCATTCCACCATTTCTTTCATTTCTCATCTTCACCGTCTCCTTTAGCCTAGCCGGCATAACCGTGGGACGTAAAACTAAAGATTTAATTTTCATTTTTCCTTATCTCATGTATTTGACACCAGTAAAAGGTGCTGTATTTGGATTCGACACTAACATCGGTCATTTTCGATCATTTTTACGTATCTCTCCCTCCCCTAAGGTGCGTAGCGTAGCGTAGTCCCTAACACTCTCGCCTTCGGTGTGAGCGGTCCCGGGTTCGATTCCCGGTGGGGGCACTTGTTCGAAAAAATGTAAAATGCTTTCCCGGCCAGTCATGCTGAATGAAGTTTCCTGCGTTTCCCTCATTCACACCAGGCAAAAGCCGGAGTGGTACCTACCATATACGTCCCAGGCCGCTTCCTTCCTTCCCCAATCCCTTCTTCCCCCAATCCCTGGATAGTGTGCTCGCCGAGCGACGTCATTCCTCAAACGTGACGGGTTAAATGGCCGTAGATGCCCAAAGTCCAGAAATCTAAATCTTAACCCTAATCCAAGTTGTGAGGGTGGGTTTGGATTTAAACGGCATCGGAAGTATCACTGTTCATCTCTGCTACCCTGAAAACTATCGATTTGACACTAATATCAGTTACTTTCAATCAGTTTTATATATTTCCACCCGTCTCTCTAACTTAAGTTGCACTGTTAAAGTGAAATTATAAAAAAACATCCCAGACCCGAACCTCATCTATGTTGAAAATTTGATCGAGATCGGGTTACGAAATCACAAACATAGTTACTTTTATTTAAATCCAATATATAGATTAATGCCGGTAGAGGAACCGAATTTTGATTGTAGTTCCAATGCTGTAGTTCTGAATTTTTCACAGGGTATACGTTATTCTATGAATATCTATGGTTAGGTTAAAAGACATAATGACAATAGGGAAAGCATTTTTAAAAACTGAACAATCTAAAAATACAGTGTTAATAATCCATTGCAACATAAAGGCTGTGATTCTGATTTATGCAGTGGCGAAGCGTACTATGAGGCTCTGAGGCCCGGCCTACCCTGTTTTCTACCATATATTTTCTTTATCTTTGTTTCT
Source organism: Thermobia domestica (assembly GCF_964235325.1). Taxonomy (NCBI): domain Eukaryota; kingdom Metazoa; phylum Arthropoda; class Insecta; order Zygentoma; family Lepismatidae; genus Thermobia; species Thermobia domestica. The sequence continues at coordinate 455,035 of NC_137471.1, forward strand.
TATAAAATAAAGTCAATGCGTCAACATTTCATTTTTTTCAGTAACAAAATAGTAGGTTGGAAATACCTGGAGACCCTTTCGTCTGAGTCTCACCAGCTCGCAAGACAGGCTCAGTGTTAGTATTTGAGGTAAATTTCCTTAATTTAGAGAAATTTCATAGGTAAATTTAGCAAAAAGGGAAACAGCAACTTTTTTTTTCGATAAAAAAAAGAAAATCCAGGGAAATTCTTGCACTGATTGATTGGCCAATATAAAACTTTAAATTTTTCTTCGTTGTTCAGAAATAAACCAATACGATACCAATAGTATCTTTATAAAGTAGCATAATTTGCACTCATTTTTGGCTGAGTGTATTTGTGTGTATTTTATTGTAAAACTACTGAAGGAAAAAGTAAAAAAGGGAAAAAGAACAGAAGCATAAAGCAAATGAACAAAAACCAAATGTAGCTGACACTTCCTTTAATATAGCTAAATTAATTTGATCACATAACTTCTGTCATAGGAATCACACACACAAGAAACTAGCAAGAGGGCCCATCAAGGGGGGGCAAGGTGGGCGCTCTTGCCCCCCCTAAGAGGAAATCAAACTTGGGAATATCGAAAGCCCAATAGAATTTTTACATTAGTTATAGCAAAATTTGAAACTATATTTGAAACGTCGCTTATATTTGCCCCCCCTTGGAAACCACAACATGGGCGCCCTTGCAAACTAGGGAAAATTTGATCCCAAAAGGTACACTCATGTCCAAAATTATTGTCGCATATCTATAAATATGTTGTTCTAGGTATATAATTTGATAACGAATTCGCCCGGTATTTCTTATAATGTTAGTATGTGTATAATCGGTAAAGCCGTGTATGTGGCAAATTTCATGTCAAAAGCAGCAAATAACAACAATAAAACGAAAATAAAATGTTCTCCATTTAGCAACATTTTATTTTACTCATTATAATTTTCGTATTTATAATTCTTTTCCTATGAAATTTACCACAAATAAACATTTTCCTATTATACACATAGTATTAGTATTAAAAGCGCCCTGCAAAATCATTATTAAATTATATTCGTACAAAAAGACAGTTATAGATATGCGACAATAATTTTGGACATGAGTACAATTTTGTGTGAGTCGAGGGATTTTTTTTTTTTTTTTTTTTTTTTTTAAAGAAACCTACGAACACTGGACAGGCTTACAGGCTATGCTGCTCAGGGAGCGAAGCTGTTATCGCTGAGGATTGCACGCATTGTTGGGAAGGTGCCAAGGCTCGTCTCTGGGAGTTTAGTTTTACCGAAGAAGGCATCTTTCAATGCTATATGTCATAAAATGATTTCCTTAACACAGAATAAGAAGTTTCTGTGTAGAATTACGAATTTATATTAGTGATAACTCCTTTAATTTAGTTAGGTATATACTCCCAGGAGTTATTCAGAGCTGTATTTTTCCTTACATGGGGCCTGGTCCAGAATAGCTTGTAGAATATACAGTAAATAAACATGTATAAATTTACCAAACGCTACCGTGCAGGCTAAAATAATAATATTTCTCTGTAAGTTTAGTTGAATTTTCCATTTCATAGAATCAGTGGGCTATTTACTATTTTGTTTCTGGGGCCTTTGCTTTTTTTCGGAAGGGGCTTTGCTAACTTTATTCCTGAACTTGTGAAAATTCTGTAATATGTATAAAACAATAAAAAGTTGCGATAAAATTTCGGTTAGTGCTTAAGATCAGAAGCCACCCCTTAAATATGCCACTCCTTAGAATACAATATTAAATATCTTGCGCTGATTCAAATAAAGTTTCTTCTGAGCATTAATATTTCTAGTGAGGTCATTATCACGTGATGCATTAGTTAAATGCAGTATTGTACTTACTTTAAGGTGAGAGATGCAAGTAAGAAACGCTTATCAAAGAAATTTGACAGCTAACAGTAAGAACGAACGTATTTTTTCTCTCCCTCCATTTTCAAATATGCAGAAAATGAAAGCAGCAAGGTAGGAGGAAATTCCCCTCATCCCCCCTGCAAATCCCAGACGGAAGAAAATATTAAGTTCACTTCAAAATATTTGTAGTGGAGCTAAATGGGAATATTCTATTAATACATATTGCGTGTTTTCCTCATGTAAATATTTGTTCAATAATAATAATAATAATAATAATAATAATAATAATAATAATAATAATAATAATAATAATAATAATAATAATAATAATAATAATAATAATGATAATAATAATAATAATAATAATAATAATAGCCTATCTTCCGTCTACTTTTGCTTATATAAATATTCATTCTTTCTTGATAAATTAAATAACAACAAAACAACTACTATGTATACATACACATAAATTTAACTCTAAACAATGTTAGAAATACAGTTAAGAAAGTTCTTTAAAATATATAGATTTGGTAGTTTCTTTTGTTTAACACAATAAGGAAAACAGAATTCTGACTATAATTTTAAACACTTTATATACATTATATCTTATTTGTGTTATTAGTGTATCGGGTCTACCGTATTTGTGGGATTACGCTTCGCCACTGGATTTATGTTCTTTAAAATAAATCTTAGGCTATTTTTTGAAAGATTGTTTTTTTTTTTAATAAATCTCTTCATTAATAATATAAATGATGTAGGTACACAGAGAGAAAAAAAAAACGAACTGCGAACAGGGTCGGATTTCAAGTCGTCTGAAAAGATTGTTTCCAATAGATTATACTCTTACGTAGGACTCTAAGCCTAAGGAGGCCACCGCGCAAGAGCCGCGCGCCACTACTCTGGGATTTTATTTTTATTTTTTTCTTATTTTATTTATTTATTTATTTATTTTTTTTTTTTTTTACTATTCCAATGTCTTAAACATTTGGAAAGAGGGATTTTTGCCAAGTTGAAACTGTGCAAAAGTCAGTTGAGATCAATAATTAGGCAAGAACTGTTTGGTGATATTTTCCATTGAATCTGAAATCAGTAGGAGTTCAAACTTACAAGAAATTCTTGCAAAGACTTTGAAAAGAAAACAGAAAAAGGAAATTTCTCATTTAAAAGAACTAATAGTAAATGATCAAAGCGTCCCAAAGCACACTACACATTCACTTTCTCGCTATCTCTGACATATTCACGAACAACGTATGGGAATTCGGAATCCCAAATCACACATTGTGACAATTCATCTTGCCTGATGTGTGGAATGTTGTCTCATCACTGAAAATCACTCTCTCCAAGCAGTGGCGTATTTAGGGGGCTTCCGGGCTAAAGCCTCCCGAAATGTTATTTACTATATTAAAGTAAATGAAATATCTTGCAGAACTTCCACATTTCCAGGAATAAAGTTAGCAAAGCTCTCCTGAAATAAAATCGTAAATACGCCACAGTCTCCAAGTAATCGGAGCACCCTCAATCCGGTCCACAATCTCCATTGCAAACCTGGTTCGTTTTGGTAGGTCATTGGGCTGTAGCGCCTGAACGATTTGTACCTTATATGCACATAAACGCTGTCTTTTATGGAACACCTTATTGACTGTTAAAGGTGAGATGTTCAGCTCGCATGACGCTCTGCAAACTGACTTTGTTGGGCTTCTAGCAAAGGTCTCATCCACAGTTTCCTCAGAGGTTCGTGCTTTGCCCAAGCCAGGCTGTCGGTTGACATTTTCCTTGGCTAAAAACTTCTCAAACCATGTTTTAATGAGGCCTCGTTGGAACTTTCGTCTGAAGTTCCTTTGCAAGGATTTAATTTCACACCACACACTGCGCTGTCTCTTCTGCTGTTGTCATCTTTGTTCATGAACACCTGTAACAAACCACAAAAATTCATATAAATTTTGTTACTGAACACCTGCAATAAATAGCAACAATTAAGCATCATCACCAAAAACATGTTTAGTTGTTCTTCAAGATGATGCAAACCATTATTCTCTGGTACTACTAGTCTCCATGCAATTAATATTTGTAATTAGCAAGGTTTCATGTGGACACCATCTTATATATATGTTTGAAATAATAAGTTCAATCATTGTTTTCTCAATATGAATGTCTCATAGATTTGTTTTTTATTTTTTTATTTTTTCAAAAAGAAAGTTTTACGACTTCTTTTCTCTTTCTTTTTCAGCTTTCTGGACTTGCTTTAGTAGTGATTGGAGGATTAATTTGTGCAGACGTTGGTGGATACGGCTATCTAATCCAAGAGAAAGTGACAGCACCCCCTATCATCCTCATTGTTGTTGGATGCATTGTATTTATTGTTGCTATTCTCGGTTGTTATGGAGCGATTGCTGAGAATAGGGTAGCTCTCATTGCTGTAAGTAAGAAGTTCTGAATAGTTTTGTTAGCCTATCAATTTATCTTATGTAAGTTACAAGTTAATTTTCATTTCAAATTGCTTTCAAAACACTATGTTAAACGTAATACAGGTTTCGTATTATACAGTTAGTTTCATAAACGCTATGTTAAACTAATACATGTTTCGTATTATACAGTTAGTTTCATAAACGCTATGTTAAACTAATACATGTTTCGTATTATACAGTTAGTTTCATAAACGCTATGTTAAACTAATACATGTTTCGTATTATACAGTTAGTTTCATAAACGCTATGTTAAACGTAATACATGTTTCGTATTATACATTAGTTTCATAAACGCTACGGTATACGTAATACATTTTTCGTATCATATAGTTAATCTACACAAAATTCTACATACAAGAAATTGCAAATTTTGCATTGCATTTACGCATACTGTTGCGGAATGAACCTGTCAGATTCAAGTTGAATATTCTATTATAGTTATAACACTACTTTTGCTTTAGAACTATTATTATTTTTTCAGTTTGCATCCGTGCTTATAATCATTCTGATTTTGGAAATCGTGGCTGGATCTGTAGCACTGTCTACCGAGGATGATTTCTATTACGAACTCAAACGACGTCTTTATCAAAGTTTCCAACAATACAACTTAAACATAAGAGACAGAGAGGCGTGGGACAGTCTGCAGAGAAATGTAAGTACTTTCATGATTTGAAAGAAACACTGTACATTCCATTTTTGAAAACAAGAAAATCAATATGTACTTTCTAAGGAATTGGATTCTTTCTTCTACGAGTATGAGAAATATATAGGTACAGCATCCAGCAAAAGTATTTCCCTCTGAATGCTCTAATTCCATTACTTGGAGTCCAGACAAATTGCAGTTTGTAAAACGCCTAGACATATGCAACCCAACTTAGACGACACTCTGTTCGGCACTGACAGCAGTTGGTAGCACTGAGCCAGGTGTTTATGCAGTTAAAATTATATAGTAAGTGACTAACTGAAAAATTCTCCATTCTAATATGACTCTCTATGGTCCGCAGCGTTTATATTATTCTCAATATTGCTGTGTATGTAATGTATTATTTCATTATATACTGTATATTCAAAAAATAAAAACACTGACCACGCATGAATCAGAAAATGCCTGGAAGTAGACGAAAATATAAAATCTAGAACAACTGCTGGAAATAAGTTTGTAAATCATTGTCTCCATTGACCGAATTTTTCCAATTCTCCTCATTCCAACATCTATTTCTTTTTGGGGAAAGGAAGATCTTGCTTGTTAAAATCAGCATGCCTTGAAATTCAAACATTTCAAATAATTTGAGCCTGGCGAGGATTTGAACCCGGGTCCCTCGAATAGTTCAATGCGCTAACTTTTACCTACCGCGCTAATTCATGTTCTAGCCAAACTATTAGCTACTTAAAATAGTTTCATGTAAGACTATACACAAGACACTAATGTTTCATATAAGCAGACGTTCCTTATGTGAGTGTCACAATGACTTATTCGAAATTTCCTTGTTTAACTCAAAAATAAGTTATATAGACGTTCCTCAATGAGGAAAATATCACGAAACGTTCTTCATGTTAAGGCTACGTCATTATTTTCAGCAATGGTTCCGATTTGTATTACAATACTTCTTTACCTTAACTTCCAATTTCCAAAGAAGAAAAGACGGTAGAAATTATTTTCATATTCTTTGAATTCTATCAACACGTGTAGGAATAGTGTTCTATGTTTATCTAACATAACTACTAGTTTATTTTCTTATCTTCGTATGAGGAATTTGTAGCAAAGTATGAAAGCATAAAACTTCTATTAGAGCGACCCCGGTCCAAATCCCATCGTGGTAATTATTATTTTCTCTTTATTGAAAGGTATTGCTTGCGTAATAGGTATTGCAATTCTGTATTCCTTTATTATTGTTGTTACAAAGTCGAGACTTGGCTACGTATTTTATATTTTATAAAGTTTCTGATTGGATTTCAAGCCCTTTTTTGAAGAATTAACTCACTTCATTGAAAGTTGTCTGGGAGAGGGAAATATCCTTATTGTTATAGTTTTTATTTGTTTACTTGCACGCTACACCAAGCCTGCATACTACATTTCACCTTTCTATATGTACGGGAAGTACCTTAAAGGTTTTCATGATCATAAGAGAGTAAGTGAATAAGTGATGAGATCAATGAACTTCGCGTATTAACAACATTTAAAATATCAGGTTGTAGAAAAAAACATGTAAAGTATGACAAACGATGATTTGTGGATATACTAGTTATTCGGATACATGCAATAGTTATGTAACGAATAGCTAAGATGTTGAGAGTCTTGGGTATTAATATTACTCTTAGATTTTACAGATTTGACAACACATAGAAGATGGAAGACAAAAAATTGAATTTTCACCATATTTTGTTGTTTTACTTCAGACAAAGGGAAGAAGGCACAATGAGTGTTTGTGATTTTTACTGTCTCCAAAGCTTCTGTGTTGTTGTCCCTATTCTTAAAGAGCCCCTAGAAAAACTGTAAAAGTGAGTGAAAGGAGTAAAATTAAGTAAAACGCGTAAAAATAAGAAATATAAGTCCATGCCGTAAGCGTCAGTGGACCACCGATGGGCAACTAGCGACATCTTACCAAAAATTGGCGGTCCAGCAGCGACTATCCGCAGTGTCCCCACTTCCGTTTTAAAAATTATACCACCAGCGTCCCACCTGTGGCAAAGACGCGACAAAACGCCAATGAACAACAAAATTACTCCCTCACAATGTTAAATCGCTTATATGCCTAATTTGTTTACATTAAGGTGAGTCTAGAAACACTAAAAAAAAAAGGAAGAAAGTACCACGAGATCGAAGCGAACCACTAACCTTTTGATTACTAGACCCGTGCGATTCCGACTTGGCCATGGAGGCGATTAAGAATACATCGCTTGTAGATCGATAAATCATTGAGGTCTTTTTAATTTGACTAATCTGAGTGCTCCTGTAACCGTGTATATTCAACGATAACCGTTTCGAACCAAATAAAATCCTCGCCATGTAATTTTATAACAAAATAACGCGCGTCTACTTCATTTCGTGGTTCTCCCATATTCACTTTCAAATGATCGGCGATAGTTCCATATAAATTCATACAATTATACGCACTCATCTCAAAATTTTTCACTTCATGATGACAGGGGTTAGTTAATGTTACTCTTGACCCCTAGAGCTCATTTAGGAACAATTCGTTAGGAAAAATAATATATAATAATAACCATATGCACATGACTGGCGATAGTTCCTGTTGGTTCCTTCGCGATTCTCCGCCACGAATTTAACGAGCGCGGACAACATGAAGTCCTCGCTGCTACGCGGTGGTAACTTCAATAGATATCTCTTTCGACTCGAGGAAACCTTGCCGCCAGTGACACTAGTGGCAATCCCTCGACGCGTCGCTATAGCGACGATCGACATTTACTGAAAAGTGGGCCACCAGGTGTTGGCGACCTTTACGGCATGGGGAAGGTACTGAGGAAGGTTCGTTAAATTAGTTAACTTTTAAATAAATCCAGTGCTCTGAAGCACCAGATTCCAGTCAAGATAAGTACCTGTCCAGTGCCGTGCCGTTAAAAATCAGGGCCTGAGGCGGGAGCATACAACGGCGCCTCCATACATATGGGTGAGGTCGCCAGAAAAACCGCGAAGCGCCACCATGATTGGTAGAAGAAAATTTTCAAAAATTTCCTGCCCTGCTTTCCCTTGATTTTGAGAACTTTTATTTATTTTCCTTCTTTTTTTCCTCCCTAATTTTGCGATCCCTTACTTAGGCACCCGGGCAGTCGCCCCGCTCGCTCTCCTCAAGGAACGCCACTGTGCCTGTCAGAGGCTCGAACCCTTCGAAAAGCCAGTTTCTCCTTCATGGCTTTGTCTATTTGCATGTTTTTTTGTTTTTCAATTTAAAGTTGAATTCTCTGGACTATTCTTTCTACATAACACTACTATTTTATCATGATTGAAATCAGAAAGTTTCATCACTGTCACATTGGAAACGTGAAAGTGTGTAATTTACTGAATTCACTTCACATCCAGTTTTTCCTCCTCCCAGAACAGTAATGTATTGAATAGTGCATTAAGAGTTAGTTTCACAACGTTGGGGTCACGGGTTCGATTCACGCTGAGGTAATTAAGGAAAATTTTATCATTTGCAATATTGATACTTCTTATGTATACTAACATGAAAAATATTCAATTTCTCGGGTCCAGAGCTGAGACGACTTTCTTCACAGGTGAAATGCCAATAGCACAAAATTACGTCATCCGTGTCAATTTTGATTCGTACTGTCTGGGAATGTAAAGTGTTTAACCAAGAATTGATGAATAAGTAAGTCTCATCCTTACTGCTATAGTATGAACAAAAAATGTGTTGTTGTTTCCTAGAAATTTTTCTACTTGTGCACAAATTGCAAATAGTGATCGAACTTACAACTTTAGTCACGAGAATGATCCTATTTAAGATGTATCCTCACCTTTCTACCTAGAAAAAATGCGAAACAAAATTAATTACTGTTATCAGCTAACAAATATTTATACTCCTTGCTGTCATAAAATGATAATTTTATCTGTAAATCCATACACGTAATATTATTGTGTTCATGTATAATCCTAAGAAACATCTAACATATATCATTCATGTTCTTATAAATAGCATCTAGTATGCGACTTATCTTTCCTCCTTTTGTCGTAATAATAATAATAATAATAATAATAATAATAATAATAATAATAATAATAATAATAATAATAAAGGAAAAACAATTATAATATCAATTACGTAAATAATATCTTCCAACAAACAAAAATAATAATTGCCACGATGGGATTCGAATCTGAGTCGCTGCAATAGGAGTTTTCTGTTTTCACTTTGCCACAAATTCCTCATACGAAGATAAGAAAATAAACTAGTAGTTATGTTAGGTAAACATAGAACACTATTTCTACACGTGTTGATAGAATTCAAAGAATATGAAAATAATTTCTACCGTCTTTTCTTCTTTGGAAATTGGAAGTTAAGGTAAAGAAGAATTGTAATACAAATCGGAACCATTGCTGAAAATAATGACGTAGCCTTAACATGAAGAACGTTTCGTGATATTTTCCTCATTGAATAACATCTATATAACTTGTTTTTGTTAAACAAGGAAATCTAGAGTAAGTCATTGTGACACTCACATAAGGAACGTCTCCTTATACGAGCATTAGTATCTTCTGCATAGTCTTATATGAAACTATTTAACTAGCTAATAGTTTGGGCTGAAGGTGAAGTGGCGCGGTATGTAAAAGGTTAGCGCATTGCACTTCTATTCCGTTGACCCAGGTTCAAATCCCCTACAGCATCAAACTTTTAAAAATGTTTCAATTTCAATTTCAACGCATACTCAGTGTGAGGAGCAAGACCTCCTCTCCAGAAAGAAAAATATATTGAAATGAGGAGAGTTGGAGAAGTTCTGTCAATGGAGACAATGATTTACAAACTTATTTCCCGCAGTTGCTCCAGATTTGATATTTTTATCTATTGTTAAGCATTTTCTTATTCATGCGTGGTCAGTATCTTTATTTATCTAAACATGCAATATATAACGAAATAATACAGTACGTCCACAGCAATATTGAGAATAATATATGGTGTTCATTGGACAACACACTCCGAACCATAGAGATTCATCTTAGAATGGAGAACTGTTTCGTGCGTCATCTACTCACAATTATCCTTATATAAATATCTGACTCACAAGGGAACATCTTATATTGATAGTAGTATTGCCCAATCAAACAATACCCAATCAATAGAGGAGTGAAGAAAAGTGAGAAATCCAAAGTTTTACGGGCCGACACCCAGAAACACAGGAGATACAGAGGAAAGAAGAATCTGAAATCATGTGAAGATAGCAATGCAGAAGATACACTGACACAGAAAGAACTTCAAAATGATTAAAGTAATCAAAATAACATTTACATAGCAAACAGCAAACATTGTGCTCACAGGCATGCTCAATAACATCATATGTAATGCAGTACTGCCAACTGAGCACAAAATGAAGTTTTATTAAATGGCACGGAACACAAATTATAACATCTAGCAAATTTAATTATGAGTAGAACCAAACCTGTGAACCATACCTGTGTATCTAATGCAGTATTGCCAACGATTGAGGATAGGTCTATATGAATACCTATATGAATCTTGGATGTAGAAGAAGACATACAGTACACGATTCGAACAAGTTAAAACTAAAATATGAGACTACAAACAAGAGTATAATCACTGAAGTACAAAAAAAGGAACGAAGCACCGTGTCGAAGCAGTTTTGCTTAAGTGAAAAATCAGCTTATGTGCTGTGTTTTGGTACTATTCTGACATTTTCCTTTGGCGAAAATATTTCGACACTGAGCTTCGTCCGTACATCAAGATTTCACAGGTATGGTTCTACTCATAATTAGATTTGCCATATGTTATAATTTGTGTTCCGTGGCATTTATTAAAACTTCATTTTGTGCTCAGTTGGCAACACTGCATTGGATATGCTCTTATTAAGCATGGCTGTGAGTACAATGTTTGCTTCCTACACTGTTGTGTAAATGTCATTTTGATTAATTTAATCATTTTGAAGTTCTTTCTGTGTCAGTGTATCTTTTTCATTGCTATCTTCACATGATTCCAAATCCTTCTGTTCTCTGTATCTCCTATGTTTCTGGGTGTCGGCCCGTAAAACTTTGGATTTCTCCCTTTTCTTCACTCCTCTATCGACTGGACATTGTTTGATTGGGCAATGCCCCCTGTCAGTGCTACTAACTGTTGTATGTGCCGAGGAAAGTTACGTATATGTTGGGTTGCATCTGTTCACGCATTCTAACAACTGAAAATTATCTGAACTCCAAGTAATGGAATTAGAGCACTTAGGGGGGAGATACTTTTGCTGGTGGCTGTAAATATGCATAGGGTTAGTCATACTTGTAACACAGAAAACCTATTACAGCATGAAGAACTAAAGTGGCGGAGCACTGCGAGTCATTTGTTAAACAAGATGGCGAGCAATTTTTCTTAAGTGCAAATATGGTGCAGGGTGTTAATAAAAAGTTTCTTGCAAATGAAGGCATGGAACCAAATGATATTTAAATATTTCAAGCACATATGAAACTGTTAGTTTTAGTAAAACATTTGAATGGCGAGAACGGATTGAAGATGGCCGTACATCAGAGAAAAACAATCACATTTAAAGTGCCTGAGAGCCAAATGGAGTTGTTCTCATGAACATTCTACGGGTAGCATTTCTGAAAAGCGACAGACAACACATCGCCAGCTAGGAGAACAAAATTTTCTTTCTGTTGGTACTGTGAACAGAACAATTCACTAAACATTTGTGCATGGCAGATTCCGAAACAGCCCTGCGTACTGCTTACCATTCAATCTGTCCATTACAAGAACTCAGGTGGAAATTACTGTAATAACCAATTTCAGCTAGAAGTGCATTGTCTTGAGTGTTGTTATGTTGTGGCAGTGATGTTTTGGGGGGTAGTTCAGGGAAGAAAATTTCCTCTCAGGCACATCTCTGATCGGACTCACCCTGGGTTACCAATATTTTTGCAATACTACTTTGATCATCTGTTTATTAAAATTTCTCCTTCTGAAACCTCCTTCTGAATGGGAAAAACCTTCTGAAATCATCTCTGATGTTGAGTATCCAATAGTTGCAACTTTCAGCAAAAGTTAATTGGGGACTTTGTATTAGCAAAGAAAGGGCTCAATCTTAGAAAACTAATATTAAGTATGTTTTATACGCACATTTAATCTAATATAAATGAAATAAAGAGTTTGTTTGTGTGTTTGTTTGTCTGTGTGCGGCCTGGGGACCGGACGAGTGGACCGAGAGTTACCAAAATTTGGTCAGTTGTACCTTAGTCCAGGCACCAAATCAAGACGAAGCGTTTTTTTTTTTTTTTTTTTTTAAATTTTGACCGAGGAGTTCTCAGGAAGGGCGTTTACCGGGACCAGATATGTTGACTGAGAGTTACCGAACTTTGGTCACGGATACCTTGGTCCAGGTCCAGACCAAGGCGAAGCGATTTTGTCAAATTTCGAACCAGGGGGTCTCACGGGGGCGTTTGCCGAGACATTTAACAGTTGCAAAAAGTGACCGATATTAGTGTCAAATCCATAGTTTTCGCGGTCGCTGAAATGAATGGTGATACTCCCACAGGTGTTGACTTCCAAATACAGTGAAACCTGTCAACTTGGCCACCTCTCTAAGTTGGCCACCTGCTTATCTTGGCCTAGTCCGTCTTGAACCTGCATTTTCTCATAAGACATTCGTTACTTACTACTCTATATGTTGGCCACCTGTCTATCTTGGAAGTTGGCCACACTAAAGCAATGTTTACCCTGTGATGATAATGATAGATTTACCTGCGTATCTTGGCCACGAAAAACACAGTTTTGTTATTTTTCTTAACTCCTTCGAATTCCCATATGAGAGGCAGATGTTCTGTATTTGTGACTGGACACACAGAAGCATAGATTCGCACGATTTGTTCTTGGAGGTCAATGGCCAGAACACTACCCTCATAAAAGGGTGGTGAAGGAAGATGTGATAAGAAAAACACGTACAGGAATTCAGGAAATGGTTGTACGTATTTGTTTACCCTGTCTGTTTTGGTAAAACTATTAGCTATATCGACTCCTTTCATCAGTGGGAAGCTTTACTAATTCCGGAAAATTCTCAAGGTTAAAGGTCAATTGTCATTTATTGGCACCTGACTGCATGCCAAAAGGTAGCGGAGGTTTTGAGATATGAATTCCCGCAAGATTTTCTCAAAACATCTTTTGCTCCGAAGGAAACACTTCTAGCTCATTAACAAGAGGTAGTTAACTATAATATTAGAATATGCATATCTGGCAAAAAGAATAAAGCAAATATGTCTAGAATAAACCACCATTCAGTAACAACTGAAAAGAAGTCATATAAATTGCATATGAATTTCTCAATTTATAACTTAGCTATTCTTGTTTTCAATCTGAATAACTCAGTGTGCTATAATATCAATTTCAGTAAACTGCGTACATACACTTCTATTTCATGGTTGTTTGTTTTATTGTGGTTTCAATCCGAATAATCTAATGTACCAGATAGTTTTCAGGAAGAGAAAGGTATGCATATATAATAAACATACTATCAAGAGCGCCGATCCTGGGGGGACCCAGGGGGCCCCCAAAGCTCATGTGGCCCCTATTTTATTTATGAGTATACAATATTTGGTATAATTTGAGTGCAATTTGTCTTAATATCTTCATATATATACTGTACCTTCTGCATCTGAATGCCCCCCCCCCGAAATTTACAGAGAAATCGGCGCTCTCGCATACTATAGTAATATTTTCTAGTCTTTATATTTTTATGATTACTCTATATTTATTTATAAGTAGCTGTTGTGTCACTGCTTATTAAAATTTTACAATTAAGTAACACTAGAAATCCTATTCTAAAAATACACAAATCACACTTATTTTCTGTATGTTGGCTACCTGTCTAAGTTGGCGACCGATGGTGGCCAACATAGACAGGTTTCACTGTACAGCCCCCATGCGAAGAATGGGTATATTCAGCTAGTTTTTGTAATAAAAATGTAAAAGTAGTAGAAAATGACCGATATTAGTGTCAAATCCACAGTTTTCGCGGTCGCTGAAATGAATGGTGGTACTCCCACAGGCGTTCACTTCCAAATATATGCCCTCATGCAAAAAATGGGTATATTCAGCTAGTATATAATCAGATATTTTCTTTTAGTAGTAGACTGTGCAAAGTACCATAGAAAGAAAACCAGTAATAATAAAACGTTACTTCTATCAATTTAGATGGAATGCTGTGGAGTGATGACCGCTAACGAATGGATTCGGCCGCCCTCTATTAACATTCCAGCGTCTTGTTGCAGACCAGGAGAACCTAGTTGCACAATCTACAATCCAAGAGCCTTCTACCACATAGGGTGCTTCCCAGCATTGAAAAGGTTCTTTGAAAAGAACAGAGTCGTTATAGGAGCAGTTGCCATTAGCTTCATTATCATTGAGGTAAGTGTAATACTTTTGGTGTAAATATTCACAGTATAGTGACCAAGACAGTCTGATAGATCTGAAATTTCGATACACTATAGCTTAATTGAAAATAGGAAAGAGAAAAAAGGAACCTGGAACTCGCTTGTCTTCTAACATTGCAGGACATATCGTTATTATTAACTTAAAGTAATCACTCATTAACCGCAAATTGGAAGATATTCATATGCTATTGTTTTCACAGAATCCCTCCGTTTGTGCTTAAGAAATAGCCCCCCATGTGTCTGGGCCAGCGACACTAGATGGGCTGGTCAGTTTCAGCTTTTGGGGAAATGTAGTTACCGACATAAGGGAGCCGAAAGTTTGATGGTAAATTTCACACAAGCCCCCAAGTGTCCGGCATAGCCAAGATCATACATGAGCCAGATAGCATACCCTATGACCTGGGTGGACTAGTGAACTTCAATTTTGGGATGAACATAGTTACGAAGATATGGAGACCGAAAATTTAGAGTACTAACTTCACACCAGACTACCAAGCTTCTGCACCTTGAAATTGCTTTCTGCACAAATACCAATTTTGGCTTCATAAAACTGCACAAACGTTGCATAAGCATTTAAGAGTATTTTGGTGAAATTCGGAAGAGGTGGAAGGCTGCCTAAATGGACTTTTAGTTTGTTGAAGAGGGAAATAATTACAACAATTCTATGAAGGAGAAAGTCACTATAATTACAGAATACCATAGGCACCATGGACTCCATTTTAGATCAACTGGCCTATGAGAAGTTTTGAACATTTTACCCGCAAAGAATAAAATCAACGGATAATAATAACAGAAAATATTGCAAGGATCTGTACACCCA
This sequence comes from Thermobia domestica, assembly GCF_964235325.1. NCBI lineage: Eukaryota > Metazoa > Arthropoda > Insecta > Zygentoma > Lepismatidae > Thermobia > Thermobia domestica. The sequence goes on from NC_137471.1 coordinate 470,298, forward strand.
CACGTACTATAAGCCACATATTTTTGCAATAAACACGTGTTCTCAAGATTTCTAAACAAATAGCAGTAAACGATTGAAGTAAACTACATTTTCAGGAAGAAACCAAGAGAACACGGGAGAAAGCCAACAATCCCTCCACAGGTTCCCCCTCCAAAGCCACGGCTAGAAGAATGAGCCATAGAGGCAAGGAATCACCAGTGCCAGTGCTGATCGTTCACCTACAATAACTTCTATAGGCTACGGAGTATATAAATTTTTAATACTTTCTCCCGAGTCCGCCATGGGCTGCGGAGGCTTATTCTTCAATACCTACTCCCGAGACTATTATGAGCTACGGAGTGTACAACTTAAATACCTGCTCCCGAGAGTGCTATGATTTACGGAGTATTACCTATCCCGTCTGACGCCGCTGTGGCATAAGACAAATTTTCTTTCTATCTGAGGTAAAATCTTATGTTGATAGATATTATCCATAGCCCATACTGAAAGCATCTATTTGGAATATTTAAAAAAATTGAGAAAGATTTATAGAAACTTTGTACAAAAATTATATGACATTTTTGTAATAAAAGGGTGAATGGTTTAAAAGATTCCCTTGCACCTCATTTGGCTCTGCCTACAGAATATTACAGTATTAAGTCTTCAAGGAAACTGACGATATTTTTAGGAAAATCGGATTTATTTTTTAAAAAACTACAAAGAAGCATATTTCTAAAGCTAGGTGTTTATTGATCCCCTTCTCCTTGATTGATATCAACTCCAAGCAATAGCCTATATTAGGAATCCTGTAGGAAAGCTACGACATGTATTATGCAAATATTATAATTTGTAGCATAGTTACAGTTGAATCTTTTTCCATGAAGGAGTGAATTTGCCACCCTGGCTTCGACTACTTTTAACCCTAACAATAAGAATATGCGTTAAGTCAAAACCTCTCTCTATGGCCGAAGAAACCCAGAGGTCCAATGCCGCGTTCGCAAAAGCTCTCCACTGACTTCTATCTAGGATCCAGTTTCTATTTTGTATTCCTCTTTCTTCTAGATCCATCTTAATATTGTCCTCTCATCTACGCCTCTGTCTTCCTAGTGGTCGTTTTCCTATTGGATTTTTAGTTAAAATCTTGAATCCGTTCCTAATTTCTTCCATTCTGGCTATATAACCTGTTAATTCAAAAACAAAAGCACATTTTGTTCCACTAAAGTTCCAGAACTTGTACGCAATTTTTCTTTAAAGATTTTTAGGAGGAGGTGGTGAAGTGCTCCTTGTTCTCCACAAATTTTAATGTCAAACAGGGAAAATATTTTCAACGCTCAAGAGCAAATTTATAATATAATGCTTAAATATCAATTAATTTTACGTAAGTTTCATTTGATGATTTCTAGAAAAATATTTGTTACGTGTTTATTTTCAAGACAAGGTAAACTCAAACTTTCCCATCTACTGATTTTAACCCCAAACAATATATATTAGTCTTAAGTCATAAACAAAACACAAGCTAAGCCTTTAGTTATGTTTGCCCAAGAAACGGAAGAGAAATATTCCATCTCCTCAGGAAAAGGAGACGAGAGTACATTTTCAATTTCGAGACAAGACAGGAAATATGACAATTCTCAACTCATTCTCTAGATGAGAAGAAAAATTTCTCGAGTTTTGTGGATAATGCTAATTCACTAAAATCTTATTTCTCACATATTGTTTTAGTGTTACACGATTCATTGTATAGAAAGTATAAGTAGACAAAGTGATTGTATGCACACAATGAAAAGCATTTATCAACGTTTAAAGATACGCAAATAGTTACGCAGTATAAAATATATAATCCAATAATAAATATTGTTCAACTGTTAAACTCTTCGTAGATCTTTCGTGAAAAGGAAGGACTCGGAATCAGGTCATAAAGTTTTTACTTGAGCTTACAAAGCGAAAAGAGGAAAGCTTTCCAAGAACTGAGGCGAGATGAAACTTCTACAAAATTTACAAGAACGAAACCAGAATTCTCGTCTGGCAAGCAACGCTATCTATGCCTATGTCCTTCAACCCTATCTGAATATTTTGTGGACTAACTTCCAGCAGGATTATGATCATTCTCATACTGCTATGACAATGCAATGTATATTCGGTATAAGCCTTCTACTCTGGGCTATTAGTTCGCCGAATCTAAACTCTATCGATCACTTGTGCAATCAACAGGAATCCGGGAACAGTCATCTTTCAGCAACGCCAAACTCTACACTGAACACGGTTACCATAAAACATAAAGATTCAGCTTCAGTGTGACCAGCAATCTGCCCGAATAATTACTTGTAATATCGTTTGTTGTATAAACATCACCATCGTCATACAAACGTGTTCAAATTATTAGACTCAACATTCAGTTTCTGAATATTTTTACTGTTCTTACAATATTATGTGAGAAAATACGTTTGAACGTTGTCCAAATTACTACTTTGTAACTTTGTCCTAATTTCTAGTGGGTGTGGCATATGCTTTTCAATATCAATAAAACAAATGCGTACATGATATTCAAATATAATTACTATACAGTGTGTATATCCAAATTGGAAACAAAAAATGAAATGGAACACTTACAAGAAAATTATTTCTCATACAAAGATTAATATTTCTTATGAAATTCCTTATTCTTTATTAAGTTTTTTATCCTTTGTGGCATCGTATGTACGAGTTTAGCACATTTTGCTTTCAATTCAGCATCGTAATACCACAAATTGTTAATCTCCTTGATCAATTGAAGTTTGGTCCTAATGTGCTTCTTTTCTAGCATTTCTTTCATGAAGCTCCAAAAGTTTTCAATCGGGTTCATATCAGGACTAGTGCCTGGCCACGGAAGAACACTGATTTCGTTGTCCTAGAAGAATTTTGTCACAGCTTTGGCCCGGTAGCATGGGAGTTCATCATGCATAAAGATGAATTGTACTCATCAAACCAGACTGTAGTCTGGGAAAGCAGTTCTTCTTGAATAAATTGTAGGTATTGGTCGTGCTTCATTGTCCTCTCTACTATACACAGTCTTGCAGGCCCGAAGACAGAGATCACACCCCAGACCATGACTGAAGTAGGATGCTTAAGGGTTTTTAAAGACATTCCAACTTGAATTCCTAACAGGTCGACGTCGCACATATTGTAAACATTCATCAGACACGAAGACACATGATTCATCACTGAAACACACTATTCTCCAATCGTCAGCAGTCCAATATTCTAGGCTTGGTGCCCATTGGAGGCGTTTCTTTGCAATGATTGGACTAGACTCTAATTTTTGTTTTCTTCCATGACCGTGTGCTTTTATTCCCTCGGCACAAAGAGTCCTTCTAACAATTTCAGGCCAAATGTCTGCGCCATACTCAGCCATTTTGATGCTTAAGTCTATTAGAAGTTGCACTTCTGTTTCCCAGAGCCAATCTTTTTTAGTTTTCTGATACCTCTTAGTTATAGCTTTGGTTTTCGCCCACACTTCCCAACCCTATTTTGGCTATTGTTCATTTCAACAGAGGTTCTACTCACAGATTTTTGTGCTATCCCAACTCTACTAGCAATGTATTGCCTAGTATATCTTATTTCCACAGGAAGTATTGTTAGCCTGGTCTACTTTAGTTCAAATTGAATGTGGGGATTGTAGCTAAAAAGAGAAAACCAGGCCAAACTTAGAGAAATATCTGAAATTTCTCTTATGAGCATGCCCCTAAAAGTTAGGCATAATTCTTTATAATGAAAACTAAAACTAATTCGAATAGTGATCAACGAGGTTGATATTTAATTTAGAAAGAAGCTTTACGTTCATGTCAGATCAATTTATTGGACATAGAATTGTGTGTTCTTAGATTGAACGTGTTTAAATATCTGAAAGATTGTGTAGGATAAAAGAAAGGAAATTTGGCCAAATAAAATGTCATACTTTGAGTATTGTTGGATCCATGTTGTCAAGAGTCCTTCTCTTAAGTTCCGTTTCGGTTGTTATAAAACGTCCTTGGAAGTATCAAACTTGACAATCGAAACACTTTATAGCAAGAATCGTTCACGAAACTTCTAACGCTTTTCGTACTTAAGTAAGTTATTCTTCTCTTTACTTCGTAGGTAGTACTGTATCGGAAACATGATATGTTCGTCTGCCTACGGTTCACGGCTCTTTACATTTACTAATTCGTTGCGGTGCTCGTCTGCGCTCTACTGATTCCCGGATTCTACTACTACTTCCATTTCCCAGGAAACAATTTTATGTGGCCGGAAACATGAGATTGCAGATTTTCAGAAGAACTTCGAAACAACAGTGGTCTCAGCTAGCACGTGGAAACTCTTGAGAAAACTCAGTTGAGAAAGAACATTCTGTTGACCAAAAATCCTTAAAGTTTCAAGACACAATTTTAGGGATAATTTAAATTTTGTCAATCTAAGAAATTTGTGGAAAAGATGAATACAAAGATTCTTACAACATTACAAACATTTGCTGATACAATTCTGGAATGAAAATGCTGATTTAATAGTAGTTATCTAACAGTTATATAATGGTCTCATTATGTAAATTCTTTTAACATAATATTACTGGTTTACAGTATCTGGTTTCCTAGCAAAGACTATAATTCATGAACAATGTCAATAATTCTTATGACACAATTTCTTTCTAAACTTTGTCGAGTAATAGAATTTAATAAACACAAGTGATTATGTAAATAAAATAAAGATAAATTACTTTTAAAATATAATGTACTGTAGCGTTACCAAGAACTAAACCCAAGTACCATAACAGTATTTTGTTAACTTCCATTTTACGCGGTGAAAGGTCCTTTTCCTTTTTCCATTATGCTGCGATTACAGGACTTCATAGAATTAAAGATTGATTCACGAAACAAGTCACGATCATTTTAAACTGGCCCATTCGAACTGTTAAACGCTTTGAATGTCGTTAACTTCTCACGACAGCAACCACAACACTTCAGACTGTAACTTGTTGATAGAAACCACAACAGCTATCTACAACTGAAATACCACTTTCAGAATTTCCCCTCCCCCTTTCACTAATATCATCTGCTGTTCAACGGTGATATCATCACTTCAACTGTACAGTAAACAAATAAAGGATCCTATATTGGTGGTTTAAGCATTAAATTAAATGTTCTAGAACTCTGAAATTAGGACTCCTACATCAATTTTGCATTTTTCGAGCGTGAGTCTAATAATTTGAACACGTCTGTAGGTATTCTGCCCTTATTGGCAGGTTACTTGCCTCAGCTGAAAAGCTTCCATGCTCCACGGTCTTCCACTAACCTCTTCGTCTTCACGTATGATCTTTCTATTTTTATATCGTCCATTAATTCTAGTCTCCTTTGCCCCCTTCCTTTTTCCCTCCTCCATACCCTTCTAGGACGGCCCTCATGATACAATTTCTTCTTATGCAATGTTCCAACCAGTTTCTCTTTATCTTCTTAATAATATTGTAATATCCCATGTGAAGTTGTTTACAAACAAATCCACACATCAAGTGTTTATAAACACCACCTCGTGCTTCATCAAGAGGAACTTCCACCAGGGGGATCTGCAATCACCTGCAGACGACGTTTAGCCCCTCCCACGGAGCAGAAGACGAAATTGAAGCAGCAGCGCCACCGCCACCCAAGGGACGCTATAAATTGGGCAGAAGAACCCAGCTCAGTACCAGTTCTCTGGTGACCCTCCTTTAGTCTGCTACGGGACTCTTGGAGTAACCTAATCCTAGGCCTCTAGTCTGCTACGGGACTACGCCTATCCTATCTCCTGGCTTAGCCTGCTACGGGGCTCTGTCTGGGAATCCTAACCTCAGCCGCTTAGCCTGCTACGGGGCTCTGTTGGCGACTTAACCCGCCTCTGCTTGCTACGGAGCATTGGTTCCCTAATTCCACTCCTCTTAGCCTACTACGGGGCTCTGTTGGAGATCCTGTCTGCGACCTTACGGTCAAAGACCACCTATACTCACCCTGATATAGAGAAATCAATTTGTATAGTATTTTGTAAAAATATTTTTATAGAGAAACTTTTTATAATAAAAAATACTGGTAGTGGGAGTCGATTCCGGACGCTCTTTTTATTAACAACTCTAACTCTTCCTTATACATGAGACAAAACTACACAAAGTTTTACAATATCTAAAAGTGTTCTGGTCTCCCTCACCATTTCTAACACCTTCTCATTTGTTTTCTGCTTGACCCAACTAATTCTTTCCATTCTTCGATGCATAGTTCTAGAGTTATTAATATGAGTTCTCCTTGTTCACAACATTGTGCATAACATATTTGGAAGTTTCCAAGATTGTACTCGCACTGCTACCACCTGCCGTCACCTTTTCCTTGAGTACCTATTTTGCCTCAGATCCATGAATTGCGATTTGATTTATCATAAATGAGTTTCTACAAGTGCATTGCACTCTTCAATTCGGTATAACTTAACCTTCAAATTTTTTATTTTACCGATTTCAATGACAAGAGTGATGAAAAACTGTAATAGTGCATCAAAATCGAAATATTTTTATAAAGTTTCATGTATGTCTTATGATTTCTAGAGAAAAATATGCTTAACATTTTTGAAAGTGGATCAACCACTCCTTGCCTCTGGTAATTTCATAATAAGGGATTAACTTTTAAGACTCAAGTAATGCATACGGGATTCGATATTAAGAATTAGAACTCAATGCTTACTAAGCAATCAATAGATTCTTACTTTCCTTAAGTTTTCCATCTCTCACAGTTGTAGATCTATCAAGCTTTATTCCTTTTTTTCTTTCTTGAATAACGAGAAAAGCACATGAAATCACTTAAATCCAATGATGCGTCATCGGTATGCATTGTCTATTATGCAAAAAGTGTAAACATTGGTATCACGAAACTTGTATAAAAAGAATAGGAAGATTTCAAAGGTTGCTGACTTTGTTCATTTTCCATTCAGACCTATTTCTTCAATTCTGTAGACTATTCTAGAAAAGGATATACATATATGTGTGTGTGTAAACTACTTTACTTTATCTTTCTATTTCCTTTTCTACTTTTAGATTATTGGAATCGTGATCACTTTTGTGCTTCTATCAGCCATTAAGAAAGAGGTTAAAACTCAAAAAGCAACCTACGTTAAAAATTGATGGAAAGGACACGGAAAATTTAACAATGTGTAATTTGTCTTTTCTATTATTTGTAACTGAAGCTTCTATTACTTTCAAAAGTAAGTGTGTATTGATTTTGTTTTCAAATCTTTATTTGAATTTAAATCTAGTGAAATACTGTAGTATCAGATAAATTGGTTTGTAATTTGCTCGCACAAAGTAAGAACCTGTTTAAGTACATAATGTGTGGTTATTAATATTGTAAAATGAATGACCATAATTTTCAGAATGGGGGAGGCAGGCCCGTAGCCAGTGAGGGGTTAGAATGGGTAGTGCCCACCTTAAATTATTTTTTATCATCTCTGAAAGAGTACGTTGTGGAAAATTTTAAAATAAAAACTGTACAGAGTGGCCCAAAAGTAGGTATACGTCCCGCAGTGATCGGTCATGACATTTTATATCATTTGCTTATTGTTATCCATACAGATATTGAGTTAGTTTCTTCCTTATTTATTCTTAATTTATTTTCACCTATACCTTAAACTTGGAACAAACCAAAGTAAATAAATTTATTATCTTCATAAATTAAAATGTCATACTTGATCGATGCTCGTCTGTATACCTACTTTTGGTCCACTTGTAATAGCACTGTTCAACACACTATGTAGCTCCTGTCTTTCGAAATAAGTAGTATTGCGCAACGGAAAACTTCTATTTGACTGGGATCGTAAGAACACGCATCTGTAGATTATTTCATTCCGGATTCGTTGATATCGAGTGTGACACGTTGGATTGGGACTTAAAGACGACATACTGGAGCCATCATCCAGAGGGCAGCATGATACATTATTAACAAATTATTAACAATAATCTTAATAGAAAATAACCAGAATTTAGAATATGATTGATATTATATTATTAACAAACTAATAGTAATACAAGTAGCAGATACAAAAGGAAAAGAACATGAAAATAAAGACTTCTGATAGTTTTCTTGGTTATCAACGTCTTCGATAGATATCTTTTATGATGAATCTCAGTTTTGTATAAAATTCCCATACTTCTTATTTAATTTGTGAATACTAATAGGAAAAAAAAATAAAAGGAAGATTATGTGAGGTTAGATTTCATAACATGATACATAACAACATCAGCAGCAGTAGTTGAAGTAGGATGGTAGATATTATTCTTAGTAACAGAAGTGCGATGATGAGTGATTATAAGTTTATCGTTGTTGATCCAAGTGGGCTATTAAAGTCGATAGCGAACAAAAAATACGATGGCAGAACAATAATATACACATAGTTAGTAAATCAGTTCCTATTCTCCCTAAGTTAATAGGCATGACTATCTCCACGAAACACAAAATACAATAAATATCTACTATTCATACAATATGCGATATGCCTCTGCGGTCATATCAAAGTAATTCATTTGTATTTCATATTTACTATGTAATATTTAACTTCACCTTTAATACATTTTTAAAATTCGAAGAAGACATATTTGTGTTCTATCTAGATAGCCTTAAAATCTGGAGAATAACTATGAAATTCCTCGATAGATATATATTCGCTTCGATACCCATGAATCACCGCAGCACATCCAATATTCTTGACCTGATATACATCGCAAAAAAATCCAGGTAAAAGAAAGATGTATTTAATGATAATCAGAAAACTTACCATCATTTCAAAATACATACTGCAATAATTATCGAAATACGGAAATTTTGTCAACTATTATTGCATATTTAGTACTGATAATTTTGACAGACTTGTTCATATGAAGATTAAATCATATCTGAAGGCTTCGGTGGTGTTGAGGGAATAGGACCCTCAAGCCTAAAACAAATTAAGCTATCATTTTGTTTGTCATATCTTTCTATTACAAAAAAATACTTAATTCTTACTCAGGCAATGTTATCTGGTTCACTTCACACTGAAGATAGAATTTCTCCAATAATAGAATTCTCCTTTGTCTGAACAAATTTTATAAATTATGTTGAAGTTTGATAATTCCAAACTACAATACGTATTTAATTTATAACAGAATAATATTTTCTTTTTTTTTCACTTCCGAGAATAAGTTTCTTCAAGAGTGTTAATGGTCTATTTACAATGATGTTTTCAAATTAACTTAAGTACAGATATATAATCTGGGTACTACTGATAAAATTAATTAAACAATATAAATTTCTCAACTGTTTTACAACAAACTTTCATAACATTAAAATGAACTGTGGATTGCACATCAAGCCATAGAATTAACTGTTGTATCGCACGTAGTGGAGCACTACAGCCGGCCGCTGGTTTAATTTAAAATTTTAAACTTCGTTTAAAATTTTATAATTGTATACTAACAATGAACTCAGTCCATGTATGTAAACAAAAGAAATAATGAAATATCAGTAATACACCAGCAAGTTATTATCGTTAATTATTCGAAGATACTTCAGGTGACTTGTATTTAGTCATCAATCTGGTCCTTTCTTCCTCTGTACAATTATAGAACTTCAGATTCCGAAAATTGTTAGTTCTTATAGACTTTCCATCTAAAGCGTTTAAGACTGCACAATTTCGAAGTAGTTTGGTTATCACATACGGACCTTGTCATCGGATAGCAGATTTAGTTTTCTCGTCGGTTATCCGTAGCTACTAGTGTATTAACAATAGTACTAAGTTCTGGAGTTGGGTCTGTAATGGTTTCTACAGAATTCGTACTTTTATTCCGGACATATCGATTACTGTACCCTCTACTACAGTTCCGATTCCATGTGCTACCACGTCTATTGTTCCATGATTGATTCCACTTCATATTGTTATTATAATTATAGTTTCTCCTATTAGGAACCAGGCGATTACATGGATTTGCATCATCTTCTGACTGCACTGCGGAATCTGTTTTCAAACGTTTTACAAAATTCACCTTCGGATTTCGCGCAATTGACTTGGGTTTGTCATCTCGATCCCAGGATTTATTCATCGTTTGTCTATTTCCATCTTGCATATGAGTGATTCTAGTAATTAAATCATCCGAGTTCGGACTAGGAGTAGCCCGTAGTATTTTAGCATCTTGGTACGGAATCGCATTCAGAATAATTTCCATCAACTCCTCTTCGTCCGGCTCTTCTACAATATTTCTATAGTTGTTAACAATCATCCAAACAAAATCAACGAGATTACCATTTTTCGTACTGTCATATCGTATACACTGTAACTGACGCTTCTGGGCTCTTTCCAAACTTTGATTTAGATATTTTTTTCTGAAAAGGTGTACAAAATCATCAAAAGTTTTTATTTCCGATTTCACATTCTTAAACCATGCAATTGCGTTCTTTGTTAGACAACGCTGAGCCACTACAAGTTTTTCTTTGTCCGTTAGAGAGAATAATTCTATAGTCTGTAATAATTCATCGAGGAAATTTTTGGCATAGCCGTTATTATTATTCTGGCCATTAAACCTTGGGAAATCCCGTAAATCTCTGAAGCTAATATTACTAGGCATTCTGTTCGCACTTTCTATCGTTTGCCTGTCTGATCGTTCGGTATTTTGTATATTCCTTATATTTAGTTGTTTATGCTCCGAGTTTTCGGCTGGTGTTAAATTTAGCAGCTCCTTATTTCCTTCTCCATGTCCGGTTATATTTGTCAATTGTCTAGCTTTAGTATCTATCTGATGTAATTCGACTACCTTCTCCTCTAAGACAGTTATTCGAGTTGTCATTTCATCTTCTAACTTCGTGATGTACAGGGTATTAGTATCCATATTGCGTTTGCATAAAGTGATCTCATTCTGTAGATCCACTACACTAGTCTTTATTTCGTCATTGTCTTTCATGATAGATGTTGCGTTTTCTTCCAGTGCACATATGCGTTGTTCGTTATTTTCTGTCTTTTCTTTAGTCACTTTAAATTCTTCTCTCAAAGAGTCAACGATTTTCTTTGTTTCCATCCGACATTCCTCTCTAAATTTTGTACATATCTGTTGCATTTCACTCCTGACTGCATCAAACTCATTCTTCAAATGAATTTTAACTTCAGCGATCGCATTATCAGTTTTCGATACTTGCTGGCGTGTGTCTTTAATCTCACTCTTCACAGATTTCATTTCGGTAAGTATTAATCTTAACATATCATCTGTAGTTAAATTAGATTTATTTACGTCAGTTACCCCACTCACTTCATCTTCCTCCAATTTCTTCTTTTCATTTTCTTTTTCATGATCTTTACAAGGTTTCTTCGACATAGTTTCGTCCTCTAGGCTATTCTCATTGATTGTTTTCTTATCACACGAATCACACTTCCAGGGTAATTCTCTCTTACCTAAAAACTCCTGTTGATCTTCCGGTAAATTCAAACACTTAAAATGAAAAGATAGTTTACACATTTCACATTCAACCGACTTAGCATTCATTGTGGTATTACCGTCCATAGTTATCACTATATCATCACAACATCCAAATTTCTCATCACTATTAATGTTTTTGGTTTTCACCTTATCAACGTCTTTACGGTGAACTTTATGTCGAGTTTCCATTAATACACTAATCACTAGCTTGACGGTCACACATCCCATCACCACCTAAAATCCTTCTTCCATATTTTGTCATCAAACGTATTATCTTCCTTATAGCGTACTTCCCAATCTCCTATTTTTCCACTCGTTACCAAAATCCTGAGATGGATGTCGCCAAACTTACTGTAATAGCACTGTTCAACACACTATGTAGCTCCTGTCTTTCGAAATAAGTAGTATTGCGCAACGGAAAACTTCTATTTGACTGGGATCGTAAGAACACGCATCTGTAGATTATTTCATTCCGGATTCGTTGATATCGAGTGTGACACGTTGGATTGGGACTTAAAGACGACATACTGGAGCCATCATCCAGAGGGCAGCATGATACATTATTAACAAATTATTAACAATAATCTTAATAGAAAATAACCAGAATTTAGAATATGATTGATATTATATTATTAACAAACTAATAGTAATACAAGTAGCAGATACAAAAGGAAAAGAACATGAAAATAAAGACTTCTGATAGTTTTCTTGGTTATCAACGTCTTCGATAGATATCTTTTATGATGAATCTCAGTTTTGTATAAAATTCCCATACTTCTTATTTAATTTGTGAATACTAATAGGAAAAAAAAATAAAAGGAAGATTATGTGAGGTTAGATTTCATAACATGATACATAACAACATCAGCAGCAGTAGTTGAAGTAGGATGGTAGATATTATTCTTAGTAACAGAAGTGCGATGATGAGTGATTATAAGTTTATCGTTGTTGATCCAAGTGGGCTATTAAAGTCGATAGCGAACAAAAAATACGATGGCAGAACAATAATATACACATAGTTAGTAAATCAGTTCCTATTCTCCCTAAGTTAATAGGCATGACTATCTCCACGAAACACAAAATACAATAAATATCTACTATTCATACAATATGCGATATGCCTCTGCGGTCATATCAAAGTAATTCATTTGTATTTCATATTTACTATGTAATATTTAACTTCACCTTTAATACATTTTTAAAATTCGAAGAAGACATATTTGTGTTCTATCTAGATAGCCTTAAAATCTGGAGAATAACTATGAAATTCCTCGATAGATATATATTCGCTTCGATACCCATGAATCACCGCAGCACATCCAATATTCTTGACCTGATATACATCGCAAAAAAATCCAGGTAAAAGAAAGATGTATTTAATGATAATCAGAAAACTTACCATCATTTCAAAATACATACTGCAATAATTATCGAAATACGGAAATTTTGTCAACTATTATTGCATATTTAGTACTGATAATTTTGACAGACTTGTTCATATGAAGATTAAATCATATCTGAAGGCTTCGGTGGTGTTGAGGGAATAGGACCCTCAAGCCTAAAACAAATTAAGCTATCATTTTGTTTGTCATATCTTTCTATTACAAAAAAATACTTAATTCTTACTCAGGCAATGTTATCTGGTTCACTTCACACTGAAGATAGAATTTCTCCAATAATAGAATTCTCCTTTGTCTGAACAAATTTTATAAATTATGTTGAAGTTTGATAATTCCAAACTACAATACGTATTTAATTTATAACAGAATAATATTTTCTTTTTTTTTCACTTCCGAGAATAAGTTTCTTCAAGAGTGTTAATGGTCTATTTACAATGATGTTTTCAAATTAACTTAAGTACAGATATATAATCTGGGTACTACTGATAAAATTAATTAAACAATATAAATTTCTCAACTGTTTTACAACAAACTTTCATAACATTAAAATGAACTGTGGATTGCACATCAAGCCATAGAATTAACTGTTGTATCGCACGTAGTGGAGCACTACACACTCTGTATAGAAAATGAAGCATATGACAATAAAGCAAAACTACACGAAACTGTTGCTACTTTATTTACCAAGTTATACTCAGTTTAACGCATTTTGCTAAATTTTGCGTAAAATTATATGCTCCTTGTTGGACGCACAACTTTCTCATTACCAGAATCTCAAAGTTAAGTAAGCCTTACGTTTTAGACCAAGACAAAATTAAACGCGTGGGATGAAATGGACTTCATACGAATAGTTGTATCAAAGATATACACAACGTTAAGTGCGAACATAAATAAAGTGTTGAGGAGGCCCGTACCCTCAGGAATAGCCAGGAAACCGTTGAATCAATTACGACCACCTTCAGCCACCCCTGAAAATTTCAATTGTTTAGATACAGTATGTTCAAAGTAAGCTTTCAAAAATACATGGTGAAAAGCAGTTAGAGAATCCGTAAATAATAAATACACTAAACGTACGTTTTTGTACTAGTTATTGGTGTCTATCATTGCCTCACTCTGTATTAACATCTGCCTCTGCTGCTGTTATTGCCCCCCCCCACACTCAGTATTAATTTCTTCCTCTTCTAAAAAATTGATACTATCCTATTTTATGCGGGACACACATGCATGAAAGGTTAACTTCTCTTAGCACGAAATGCACTCTTACTACCTTATAAAGTATTTCTTAACGGAGAAGTTGCAATAGTTACCGGGTCCAAATTGACTTTAGGAGGGCTGAGTATAAAACATGAATCAACTTTTGCTACATGGCTACTAAAAGCACGAATGCTATCTAACTGAACCAGGACAGGAGCGCGGGGGTGCATCCGTAGGAACCTAGTGCATCAGCGACGGTTGGTATACGCATAATGAGGAAAGCCAAAAAAGGCCTTTATAGAGCATAAAAAGAACATGCCTTGAATGTAGTACAGCTTCGTGACACTTCTATGATTGCTTTCGGCACTGCTTTTCCATGGTACTTCACTTCACCATGTCTCCCTTATAGAGTACTACGTGATGAAGAACATACTTTGGATTTCGTATTTATACCTTACTATACATGTGAGAGATAGGATTCCGATACATTTTGATTCCTTATACAATCCCGTTGTAAAATCAAGTAACATATTCTTCTGTAGATTACAAATGCATGAAACCTAAAATATAATAGCACCGTTTACTAATAATATAAGCGTAAACAATATTAAAAAAAATGAAAATATAGAATAGATAATCATGAAACATGAACATTTTACAAGAATTAGAAGGTTTCAAAAATTCGCAGTCTTGGTTTCGCATAAATAATAATCCAACCAATAAATAGCTACATTAAGTAGACAAATATAGAACAGAGAAAAAGGACATAGATAATTCATTGATTTAAAAAAAACACGAACGAAAATAAAGGAAACAACAGGGTTATAATAAATTAAGCAACAGACATTTAAATTAAAGAATGAACAAATTAAAATAATTACAGATATCTAGAACCCATTTATTATCAGTTGTAACAGCTCATTTTTGTGTTGTTAATAATAGCTGACTATTTTAAATATGAAATTCTAGGAAGTTCCGTCTCTTCTTCCATCTACAGAAAGTACTTAGAGTCTTTCTATTTCAACTGTGCCCCTTCTGACGCTGCTGTCGATATATGATTTCCCGTACGTCCCTCGAAAGAGGAGGGAGAAGTTGCTGCGGCCAAGATCTTTCAATTGTTGGATGCGGAAGCGTTGCCAACAATGAATTATTTCACGGACTTCGCTGTCCTCTATCTTGTTAGCCATTCTAAGTAGCCTACGATCCTCACTCGTCAAGATCAAACGACTGAATAACAAATTGGCAACACAGCCGAGGTCATTCAACTAAGCAAAGGGAGGCTTAAGAGGATGGCGGAGCGGGGTCGAAGTATGTTTCACATATTTTCCGAGGGCACACTTGACATAGAAAGGCGCTACTAGTATTTTGTTCGTTAGTGTTCACTTCACTTCACTTCACTGATTGGGAGTCAGCAAAAATCATTGGGTACACATTTCCTCGAGCAGTGAAAGTTTAGGAAGCAGGTCTTCCTTACAACCTACTGTAACACCTAATCTCTACGAGAAAACACTACATTACCAATAAAGACATGTTTCTCATTCTCAAAATATTAGCAATAATATTTCAACTACTACTGTAGAATGATAACGTATGTATTAATTGTTCATTTGCTTTTCAATTCCAGATTCTTGGTATAATAGTTACCTGTATTCTGGTGGTAGGAATTCATAAGAAGATCAATTATGGAACTGAACGAGGAGCAACGCTTTCTAAAGATGTTTGGGTTACTAATCCAACTAAAAATGAAGATTAGAACTTGAATATTTGTTTAATTATTGAATATTTCTTTAATTATTCATACACTGAATGTCCATCTTCTCGTATATTCTACCGTCCAGCGCCAGTACTTGTCTCAATGTAGCCAAACCGAAGCTTTTCCTGTAAATTTACGGAGAAAGTTCTGCTGCAGGAGGTACAATTAGAAGGTACGTTTTTAAAGAGTGAATTCATGTCTTCTACATTTAAAACTCCTTTTCACTGATGTTCGTCCTTAAGATAAGAACTCAGTGTTCAGTTAATTCATTCCTTGTTTCCTCGTTACTTTAACCCATTGGCGTATGCAAAGTGATTCCCCGAATTTCAACGCTACCTTCTACAGCACATTATGAAAATAAGAATTTGCTATATTAACAGAGGGTTGGTAAAATCGAGCATATCCTGAAGCGATATGAACATAGGCGCTTGAACTCCATCCCTGGTGAAATTTCTATATGCACAAGTGTCTATATCAAATTCAGTTAGTTGTATCAAATTAGTCAAGTACATTGGAAATTTTAAAACTAAACCTACAGTTGAATTCAATTTTTCTTTAAAAAAATGATTTTAACGAAATATGGAGATTTGAAATACGATTTAGGAGAAATTTCCTTCCTAAGTTGGTATCATTGCTGTATCTAAAAGTGTTCATATTTTTTCGTTGTAGGCATTCTTTCTGTAAATTTTTATTGTTTCAGATTTGCTGATAAAATACTATGTTTACATTTGTGTTTCTTTATTTAAACGTTTAATATATTACACTAATCTAAGTGTTAGATTCACTGTTATAATACTATGTTTCAATTTGTGTTTCCGTATTTTAATGTTTAATACATTGCAGTAGTCTAAGGCTAAGGCATTCATGTTTTGTATGTCTGTGTTTCAACGTACATGTTGTTCCATTTAAATCCGTCCATTTCAAATTCTAATCATGGCTGATGTACAATGTTATTATGTATCTGTTTTCAATATTAAGTACAAGGAAAATGAACTCGAAGTTTGTAAAAACTATATTTCTTCTTCAGTTTCCTGCAGAGGGTTACAGCAACTCTGTTCCTAAAATGTTTTATGTATATTTTACTTTATATTTTGTACGATGTATGGGGTATATATGTAATCGTTCTTGGTTACTTCTAGTTCGTAAACCAAAGAAAACAACGATGAACTGAGAATTCATTATGTACGAGGGTATCTCGAAAAGTTTCCGACCTGACACCGGCGATATAGTGCCACTGTTAATAAGTCGTTCATGTCATATAGTGCCATCTATGGAAGAAGTTATCTATTAATTTCGTCTGTCTAACTGCGTCAGTTTGTTGGGAGTCAGTCATTTGAATCAACTGCTGTACATTGACATTCCATGACCATACTTCATCTCCACACAGCTGTTGTTGCCATGACTAGAGTACTAAATCTGGATTGTAAAGTGGTGCTGAATTACCTTGATGCCGCATTCTTTCACTGCAACATGACAACAACAGCCGTGTACAAACTGGAGCATTGTCCTTATGCGAGCTCAACTCACAGTGACAGACTCAAATGAGACTGGCTCCAGCTGATATATTCTCTCTTCTATAGATGGCACTATACACCATGACAGGCACTCTACACCATAGATGGCACCATACGCCATGAACGGTCCAATACCAGTAGCGCGATATTTCAGTATTAGGCCTAAAACTTTTGGAAATACTTTCGTAGCTAGCAACATAGATTGAAAGGTGATTTTGGTGCGGATGTTAGAAATTGTGGAAATAATAGTAATTATAGAAATTAAAAAATAATTCTTAAATTTACTAAATTAATAACCACTTAGCAGAAGATTTAACATAATTGCAATTTATCTTATTTCCCTTAGACTGTTGTGAAGACTTCCTTTCTTGTGAACTACAAAAGTGCTCTAAACTTTATTTACATTTTTAAACTTAAGCGAGCTTTCTTTGAACTAATATTTTATATACAGTACAAAATACAATGTGTATAATATGATAGTATTAATAACACGTATTTGTTATTGCAATGTTACGATCGACATGTCTAACAGTAATTAAATATATTTCTTAGATACAAGATGGTGTCATTAGAAACTAAATGCTTTTCTCATTATTTTTAAAGATAGGACTAGGTTCAATCTGATTTGTTTGTTAAGTAATTGTTTTTTTAAAAAATATTCATATTTAAGGTAGTAAATAAATATTTAGTGATTAAGGTTAGATTAAATTAGTTGTAGTAATAATATTCAAATAAACATTGTATGAGTTCCTAACGAGTCAAATTATTGAATTAATTTTCTAAAGTCTTACATTTTTTAAATATTGTTACTGTATTGTATATTTCTATTATAAAGTTTTAATATGGACTTACGTATTTTATAAGGAAATTTTGTAATATATTTCTACTTCATTACAAAGAGACCTAATTTAAATTTAAATTTTGTACAGTATACACAAAAAACTAATGTAGATTTGACGCCCGAACAGGGACTGCAACTTAGAGTACTTTAAACTTCTTTATTTTATCCTTATTTAGACTTAAATAAACTAAGCAGAAAAATAAATTATTCTGAACTAATTCAATATTGTCTGTTTGACTTGACATCAGTATTTAATCTACACCTGACATTTACGATGGACCCTTTGTAGCAATTGTTACTTCATTATCCATACCTAATTTATACTTCGATAAAACATAGCGGCTGTTCTTTCTTTGACATTTTTCAAAATATTATTTCAAGTTCCAAATTTATTATCGCAAGTATACTGCATATATTAGAAGTGTTTGTGAGGTATGTTGGAGTGCATTACTGAATGTCTTCAAGCTTGCAGACTGTTGTTACAGAATTTTATTTTTTGAAGGCGGCCATCTTCTACTCACAGGGAAGTCGCTTTAACCAGAACAACTATATCTTCACATGTTGAGGAAAGCAACTTTGTGCCAAATGTGTATATAAAATACCAACCTTTCAAAACATTTAGATATTAACTCAAATCTTCTATGACATGGCGTCATAGAATAAAGATAACATTTGTATGGTTATTACGCATGAGTGAAACGATTTTCAAATACTTGTGTAGTGTATATACCCTTATATTTTTAACAAACTAATCGAAATATTATTTTATAATATGTTTCATAATTTTCTTAATTTGTCTACGGCTGAAATGCAGAAGTAGAGAAGAGAAACACATTTTCTGCAGCTGATTTTCTTTACAAATTGACCTTTATAATATTAATTTAACTCCCAACAAAAACCCTTAACATATATTACTTCACGCTACGGCGATAATAAAATACGAACACCAGTCCTCGCATCTTTATTTATAAAGTTAAGGTACTTATAACGTTGTTTACAAGTTTTTACATTATTTACGTTATTTCAGAACGCTGTATATTTGTAGAATATTACCAGAACTATGTGTAGTATATTTTTTAAAAAAAGAATTCTTTCAGCATAAAAAATAGTGTTCAACAAAATTGTCTTTGTCATCTATTTGTCATTAGAATCATCGTAATATCTAACAATTTAATAGCATAAGAATAAGCAAAATCAACAAGAAAAGAACATATTTTTAACATACATTTTATACGACGCATATCTTGCTTGGTTCAGATTGAGGAGAACCAGTTTATGTAAGATTTAGATTTAGAAATTGTGGTTCGTTACAAATTTGAGTTCTATGTCCTTTTTTATTAAAAAAATAGAACTAAATTCGTCCTATAGGTTATCTAAGTTGGAGCTAGAGTTTAATAAGTTTATTTCTATTAAATGCTGAATGCGTAACTCCGTCACGAAACGGAATGTTTCAATTATGCAGTCTACGAATGAATCTTCATTTTTACGATAAAGGCACAATGAGCTAATTTCACAGAAATGTAAATTTCCTAACTGACAATGTGTCAAATGCTACTCGGATCCAGTTCATTTTCCCACTTTTCTAGAAGTTCTAAACTAAACACTACTTTCTCCTTTCCAATGAAGAGCAAGAGCTTAGTAAAAAATATTTGTAGACCAATGTCATATAACAACTAAATGTGTAATATATGAACCCCTTACCAGAGCTTGAAACAACCGTGAAGATATAGAAGGGGAGAAAGAAAATACTCTTTAAGTTTCATGTTTTTAGTAGAGGTCTTGTTTCGAAAATGTAAAATGGGTTCTTCAATCTCGAAATCTCATTTGGATCTTTTTTAGATCCAATATAATGTCAAAATGCAATTGGACAATCTGTTAGGATTTGCAATTAAGTTACTGAGGAATATGCAGAGTTAAATTCAAATATATGCGTTTCAATGGTTGTTACGAACGGAATAGTGATTATGAAGTGCTTTAGGACCGACATACATGTTTCTTAATCACCTGTTCTAGCTTCGCTCCTCTTGTCCAAGATATCCGAATCCGTACCAAGATATCATCAGAGAAGAGAAAAAAGAGGAATGAAACTAAGCCTATCAAGCGGAAATGCCAAACCGTTAAAAAGGATTATTGCAATGAACTGTAAATCTAATGGGACACAACTGACTACAGCACTCGTCTCGATCGACATATTTCTAAAATCAGAATCCGACGAAATCTACATAACCTCAACATCCACAGTCAAGTTGTGATTTTGAAACACAATATAACCACCTCTAACGTAGCACGAAAAATATTGTCAAGAATATAAAAACACTCAAGTCTGCTGCATGGGGTCACTGGTTCGATACGCGATTGCATCCAATCAGATTTGTGGTGGAGAAATGTCGCATACGTACGATTTCTTGGTATTCTCCCGTTTATACCACCATATCCCTCAGTGTTATCATCACCATCCTTCCATTTGTTTTGATGCACAATCATGGGATGTTAAACTAATAAAACCCACATAAAACTTGATTAAGTTAGGTTAGTTTTACTTCTGATTTTAAGCATAGTGGAGGCTCGAAGAGTTACATGCTTTAATCTACCTGTTTCTTATTATTCAGACTATCGGCAACTCCATTCTGCCATGAGTTTCAATTTCACAATATTTTGTTGGTTCTACAACGGTATCATTTTCAAAGGACTCATTGTTGTTAGTAACTATCTGGACATTTTAGGTGATCAAGTGCATCCTGTAATGCAGACCTTGGTCTCTAAGAACTAAGCACTTTTCCAAGATGGCATTGTGTGAATACCCGGAGCCAAATCTTTTCAAGCGTGGTTTGAGAAACATCAGAAAGTAGTTCAATACCTTCTCTGGTTCGCTCAATCCCCAGGCTTGAACCTCTTGTGTGTGTGTGTGTGTGTTTGTGTCACTTTAAGAGCAGTGCGTTTTGTACAAATTTCCTTTTCAAAAATCACTGGTATAACTGACTGCAGTATTTTATGATGAATGGCTCCTCTAAAAATTATAATCTGCTGGATTATCATATATATTTCTATTATTGTAATGGTTGAAAGTATTGCACAAGAATGACTCAAAATTATCTACACTTTCACTATGGTACACCATCAAGGTTTTTGTACTCCCTTTCGTGAATGCGTGCTTAGTACAGCTTTCGTCACGTGTGCGAAATGTGATATCAATCACTTCATGTTGCTTCCAGTTAATAGAATGTAAACATGTCCGCTTCTCCAGCAATTTGAACTAGGAAGGAATAACGAGCAATGATACGATTTCCCTGATCGCAAAAAGGGGTTCAAATTCGTCGTAGACTTTTATTACAATACGACGACAGTCCTTTATCGAGTAAAAGTGTTATTTTCTTGATCGAGAATTTTAGAAGTGCCCGGCCTAGTGTGGCGTAAGAAGAGAGGACAGAACGCCTGCAAGCCTCCACCACGGACGACAAGACTCAGCAAACTCAAGAGGTGGTTCTGGCGAATAAGCGGCTATCCTTCGATAAGGTAGTTGTCCTCTGCACATTGATCATGGAGATGTCGTCGATTTTCCTCAGACTTAGAAGGAAGAGATACAAAAGTGGCTTCGTTCCTTCTTGGAAGAAATATACATGCTTGTGACCGCTGGAACAAGGTAGGTGACTATGTAGGAAAATATGTACATGTTCGACCCCTACCTTTCTGTAAATGAATTGTAGAACGAAAACTAGATAATTTTTGACTCATTCTCGTGAAAGAAAATACCTATCCTTGGAAATACTATTTTTCAGTGAATCTGTTCACAAAAATTAGAGACTATAAAGTGAGTTTAAATCAGAGATGTGCGTCTACGCGTAAAAAACGATAGTTTATGTTTACGTGTTAACAATGCGTAGACAATGTAAACAACGTAGACTATGTAGAATATGTCAACAACACGTAATTTAATATGGCGTCGTGGACAATAAAAGAGCTTTATTTTGTCGTTACCTTGCGAAATTGCGTACAAAATAAAATGTCTAGACCAGCGAATAGTAACTTGCGAATACCTATTTTCGTCTTGATGAAGGAAAATGAAAAATATTATGCATTTTGTAAAATATGCAAGAACAAATTGGCAAATACAGCAGCTTCAAGACTGAAAGCACACAGGTGAGAATTAGTTTTGTAAGTTTCATTATAAAAGCAGTGCTCGAAGTGGAAAATCTAAGGAAGTGGTATGTGCAGAGCAGAGTAAACATACAGATTTGATAATTTCCTCTACTTTTTATGTTAGTCGTTTCCATAATCTTTCGCTGCACCGAAGCAAAACAACTGAATGAAGAAATATGAACAAACGAGCAACGAAATTCTTCCTTACATTTGATAATGGTTGTCTACATAGTCTACACGGGAAAAGGTGTAATGTAGATTACGTATAGATTACAGTAGACAATCGCGTAGACGTAAAATTATAGTTTACGACACATCACTGATTTAAATATCTTTAATTGTTAATATTCATCTGAAGTGAATGTCAGTGGGAGCCAATGACCAATTGATGGCTGTATCAAAAAGTAATAAGAGATCCAGTAGAGGATATAAAAACAAATATATCATAAGCTTTCATGTCGTAAAAAGCATGTAAATAATAGCCCAAAACTAAGTTAAGCTTAGAATAGCATACTTGTAAAAAAAAAAAGTCACATGATTCTTCCTATATTTCCTTTATTTTATTATCCAACTACCGAACCAATCTCTACCTTGTTATAGGTAATATTCCCTCTCAAATACAAGATAATATACTACCAAGTAATTAACATACTGTACTCAACCGCACCCATTAAATAAAACATTCCTGAAATTCTAAAATGAAATTCATCAAACATTTCCAAAAATAGTTTCTCCTTTTCAAACACTTGTAATAATATCAATCAATAAAACAACACAAATATTTGTCCTTTTAAGCAACATAATGAAAGAAGAAGGCGAACATTTTTTTATAAGTTAATGTTTGGAATAAGACTACAAGGCTACGGACTAGCAATGTTATGGAATAATGGCATATGCTCATGTTTTGATTATGTGTTGCAAGGTTAAATGCTGTGTAAATAAATGAGTTTTGATTGGAAGCGGAACAAGATGGATTAGGACTCAAGGAATCTTTCAGATGTTCTCTTTTAGTAGTAGACTCTCTTAGTTTAATGATGTAAATTTGATGGTATGTGCATTAACAGGAGTAAGATTAGTTAGTAGGAAGTCTATGTGGAATATGGAAGCCGAAGGTAATAAATATATCTAGAGTAATTAATGTGTTATGTTTGATATGATTCGGATGCTTAAGCATAACGGTAAATTTAGGAACGTGCTCTTGTGAATGTATAGATCAAGGATGTTATAAATAGAGGATCTGTCCATATATATCTTCATCCTATTAAATCGGTGAAGCCAAAATGCAACCTAGCATCGGCACGTCTGATTGGCTACTCTCGTTTCTACCATTATCTGATTGTCTACTTTCGTTTCCGCCATGATTGTTTGCTCAAAACATTGTGATCCTATTGGGCAGAGTGGGCAGAGTAGGGATGGCGAAACTGTGACGTATGGCTTCAAGATATTGTTGTAAGGGCACATTCTCTATTTTATAAGATCCTTGGTATAGATACTAATTTGTGGATAAAAGATAAGAATAGTTTCTGGCGCAGATTCAGTTTAGACATTTCTTTTTTAACTTATTTTAATTGCATTGAATAATTTTACAGTTAACAAAATAGTTTGGTTAATAATCGTCTCTAATAACACCATATTTATAGTTGTGATGTTGAAAGGATAGTAAATACTTCATCAAATATGGGATTCAAAATATGTAAATTTAATATCGAATTTCATTAGATAAATATATTTTGAAGTATTCTGAATCTGATGATGGCACAGGTTCAACTGAGCGATGCGTATTTAGTGCAACGGCTTCAAATGTCATTATTTCTGCATTTCTACACGAGTTGCTACTTTTCGATTCCAGCATCTGCCACTTCCCTTAAGATGCTAAGTCATGATCAAGTACACTGTTTCTCAATCATGAAAGCACTCATGTCACTATGTCGAGAGCAGAAAATAGGTAGAAATATACATCCCGCCATAGTGACTTTAATTTAGAATTACGAATACTGCTTGTTTTGATAAGACCATACTTAAAATACTTGATTTGTTCTATTAACAAATTCTGCAACAAATTCTACAATCAACACGGTGGCAGATAGAACATAACCAGCAACAAGGATTGCAAAAATGCCTTTTACGTTTTGCAAAGTTAGCGCTTTTGGTGTATTTTGTGCCTGTAAGACCTTGTTTGTTGATACGAAACTAATTAATTCATCACTTTGTACCTCGTATTCCACTTCACTCAGCCATTTGTCAATAACACCACATTCTACCAACCTGCGAATATATCTACTAAAGTAAATTTCATATGGAGAGCCTCGCTGGAATGCAAGGGCAACAGTCATGTCAAGAAGGGTCTCCTTCAACAAGTGCATATTTCTCCGATTAGAGCTATTCAAATATGCAACATCAATGATAAATTTAGATTCCAATACTTGTATTGCTAAGGCTAAATTATTGTTCATAAATCTAACATCAATACTAGTGTCATTGTTTAATCGTCTGTAATGATTAGCCAAACGTAACATTCGAGGGTCTTCAGATTTCTTCAAAATGTTATGAACCCAGCGACCAGTATCTGTTGCAGAGCCCCACTGAAGTTCCGAATAAATCAATTCATACAGCGTATCGATGTTGGGAGCTGTCATCGGAACAGTTACAAAGGACATTAATTTACTACTGTAGAATTCGCCAATTAAAATACTAACAAGAGCTAAACTTATAAATATAAAACGTAAATTACATAAATATGGCTCTGTTGCACTTTGATGGATGAATAACCCATAAATATACATAAGAGATGTTTCGAATTTGCTGTACGGGTTAGTCTTATGATGAAATTGCATTCGTTTACTTATGCGAATACAAGTGCACAGCATAAATGCACCAAAGGACATAAAACACAAGACAGTAATCCAAGTTAGCTTTGCAAAGGGTAAGAAAACGGATAACCACGTCACTGACAATGTACGTGCTTCTTTGGTAACGAAAGTCACTCCTAGTGTTGTGTATGGTGAAGAAAATACTACAAATTCCCAACCATATAAGTCTACAAAGAATCCACAGGCACCAATATCAGCGATTCCTGACACCACATCACCAAGTACACCTTTAGTTTCACTGCCCCACATTTCGTCATTTCTGACCTGAACAACTTTCAATGTAAAATTCAATCTTTTAGACAGTTCATCGAGAAGCTTAAATTCAACTCCACCATACAATATAGGACCGTTGGATATATTTTTTACTAATGTAAATGGAGGAAAATGAAACGTACTCAATTGTAACGTTTGACCCCCTAAGTTTCCATATTTCCTTAAGTTCCTATAAGTTTCTAGGTATTTATGGTTCGTTACGTTTAACCACAAAGATATGAATATAGTGTTTCCATTGCAATTCTTAGCAATACATCTTGGCCACTGTTCTGATGGCGTGAGAGCATAATATCTTAAAAATGCTGCCATGCTATTATACATTTCGGTACAAGCTTCTTGTAAACAAATC
Source organism: Thermobia domestica (assembly GCF_964235325.1). Lineage (NCBI taxonomy): Eukaryota > Metazoa > Arthropoda > Insecta > Zygentoma > Lepismatidae > Thermobia > Thermobia domestica. The sequence goes on from NC_137471.1 coordinate 496,060, forward strand.
AAGTCTATAACTGTAAAGTCATTCTCAGAATGTTCAAGTTTCACAGAAATGTATAATTCTAGCGAACAATATAACAAGAAAGATCTACTATTCAATTGATTGAACAAATCAGTTGTAAATCTTGGATATAAGTTCTTTAATCTTCCCTCGGTTTGGGTACTTACATTCAGAATATTATGTCTTGCTTTGCTTAAGTCAAACCGTAAACTCAAAGCAGCCAAAATTAAGTGAACATATTCCCAACGTCTAATATACATTTTTCATGATTCGTAATTCGAGCATTTAAAACTTATCACCTTCAATTTTTCCTAGTTGCAAAATGAACTGGCAACTATGTTCTATTCCGATATGTGACGTAGTTCCGTCGAAAATAACATGAAACAATCTTTGAAAAGAGCAAAGGGCAAACCTTGAAATGATCAAAGCAAAGAAAATAAAATAGCGAAAACAACTGTAAGTTTCACTAGTTCTCAATACGATAATAGAAAAACATGATGAAATATTCAGAAGGTGTGTCGTTTTCTATTATTTTTACTCATGAGCAAACGCATTGGAACCAACAGCTGTTACTTATGAAGAAATATGGTATAATTGATTTCCCTGTCATAACTGACATCTAAAAACAGGTTTTACATTTTGTGCTTCCTTTTTTTATATATATTGATACAGACATTGAAACAAATGCTATAAATTTTGATTCATTGTTTGAATTGTCTTTTTGCAGACACATTCTGTTAAGTATTCTTGAAATGTGAATAAGAAACAGGTATTAAAATTAATTTGTACCACTGCAGTATTGATATCAACACTGTTTGTGTGGGATGCTTTTATTCTCGTTAACAGGTGACACTAGTGTCAACTTTCATGCTATCGTTATTGTCAGAAATTAAATTACCTTGCTACCACAAGCTGTCTAAACTATGGTGGGATAATTACTTATTCTTACTATTCAAAGTGGAACAAGATCACAATTAAATAAGGTGATAGTGAATAAACTTCCAACGACATTTCTTCTGTTCAGATACCGTCTTATATTGTTCGAAATATCACTGACTATTCTTTTAAATGAGTCAATAAATTTAATATAAGGCTATGAAACCTCCATTTGTTTTCAAAAGACGATCCTTATATTTTATGTTTCTATTGCAAATTCTGTCCTTGTCATGTCCCTGAATTTCCTAACATGTCTCTGCAATACTCGAATTTTCTTTTATAAATTCCATCCTATGCTTACCACTTCTATTTTGTGTACATTTGTGTACATAGAGGAATTAACCCTTACTTTCCTTCTACGAGGAAGGTTCAGAAAGTAAGGTTACCTGGCTGATATTGCTGAAGTTGCGTGTGTTATGGAAGTATGAGGAGGTTGTGGTGATTTTAATAGATGGAGTTGGCAACTATGCAGAGTTTCAGCCACCCGCCACCTACGGCACTAGTTGTAGGTAAACATAAATGGCGACTTGTTTGGAAAACTGGTCTTGCAAAAAAAAAAAAAAAAAGTCCGCTCAGTTATTCGATTTCTGTGGACAAAACACGTAATCATGGGCGAAATAATCAGGAAAGAACGGCTAGAACTTCTCACCAAGGGTGTCATTTTCCTTCACAATGCGCGCCCGTATGCAGCACATAAGACTACCACGCTATTGAAGCAGTTTCGCTGGGACATCATCGATTACCATCCCTACAGCCCGGACCTAGCTTCAAGCGACTTTCACCTGTTCTCGCACTTGAAGGAGCACCTAGGAGGCCGTCGCTTCGCTTCAACCGAAGAGAACAAACACTTTCTGGCAAAGTGGCTGAACAGGCATGGACAGGATTTTTACCAAAAGGGAATATTGAAACTCATTCCATGATGCGACAAGAGCCTCAACCGATATGCAGACCAGAGGTGACCACTTTGACCTAACCTCACGCTCACAAACTCATTTCAACCTCACGCTCACTTTACCGGTCTGACCTCACGCTCACTCAAACTCACGCTCGTGAGGTTGAGGTCGAGTGAGCGTGAGTTCCGAACTCGTGAGCGCCGACCTCATGAATTTGGTGGACACCTTTGATGGAGACTATGTTGCAAAATAACCTAATGTTGAAGGGTAAGGAGAAAGAAACAAGGAATGTCCATGTGTGTGCATTAACAAGTGCTTTGGCCTATCTGTTGGTGACTCTTCGTACAATTTTACTGCGTACAATAACGAATGGACAATAACCTTTAACTCTATTAAGTGATCGTTCGTGTATTTCAACCCTGTTCATTTTGCACGCGGTTTTTAAAATTAAGAAGCCATTTTGTGGAAAATGTAGTTTTGTGACACTCCTTCTTTTATCCCCTTACCCTTCGTATGTACTATCTGTTGACTGTATTGATTGTATGAAATAATATATACATGTTTTACTGCAGGTTTTGAAACCTTACTTTCTGTTCAACTGTTTTGTAAAGTTTCTTTATATGGCTGTTTGCATATGAAATAAAATGAAATCTTTGAGTTTTACGTCCCACGGTTATGCCGGTTAGGCTAAAGGAGACGGTGATGATGAGAGATGAATGGAATGGCGGAATGAAGAAAGTGGGAGGAAATGGGAGAACCTCGAGAAAACCCACAGACACGGTGTTTGTCCACCACAAAGTTCATTTGGCGGGAGCAGGGTTTGAACCCGGGACCCCACGCACAAAAGGTGAACGCTCTACCACTGAGCCACCGCGGCCTCATTTCCAGTTTTACTTGTCATACATTTATATATTTCTACTACAAATGTACATTAACATATAGATTTCTTCTATAAAGTTGCCTTCTGTCATCCTACTTTGCACAGATTAAAATATTTAAACTATAAAATGGAGTTTTTAACCCAAATTTTGTTTTTATAAAATTTCATTACATAGTTTTCCCACGTTTTATTTTGTATACATCTGTATATCTTCACTACAAATAGAGGAATTATCTGCTATCTTTTTCGACGGTATAAAGTTGAATTCTTAGATTCTTCTCAGTTTTACTGTGTATATATTTGTGTATTTCCTCTACCTGCAACAAATGGAGAAAGATAAAAATTCTACAACAAATGAAGGTTTCTCCACAATTCAGTATAAATTATTTACCTTTTGCTACTATTCATTAGGATGTTGATTTTATAGTATGTTCCGTTAACCCTCAGTTTCTTTCCATAATTATATTCTCTATTATTGTCCTAATTTTTGTATGCATTTCTATATTTCCACAACAATTGAGGAATTATTCCCCAGTTTCCATCTATATAGACTTCTGCAATGGGTTTTTCTCGGTATTTTTCTCTTTCCTTCTCATTCTCATTCCACCAATTATTGTATTTCATTACTATTAATTTAACCCACAAACGCCCCTTGTGCCACCAGTGACCCACTTTATTTTTCACTACGTTACATGAGCTATATCATTCAGTTAGCCAAACCCCCGTTGTTCCACTTCAGGCACACTACCTGTTCTCTTGTTGTAGGAATTTCGTTCAGTTTTCTTCTCAGGTTTTCGATGTAACACGGTATTGTTCAGGCAGTTGCTAACGAATAAAACTGGTCTTGGGCGTTTGTGGGTTAAATCGATTATGCAGCAGAGCAAATAAACGGGAGTATTCTTTTAAATTACAGTCTTTGTCATTGTTATTATATTTCCAAACAATACAATGCATGAGTATGGAAAGTCTTCTAGTACGGCAATATCTGTCTGTCTGTCTTTCCGTCTACAGATGTGAGAGCAACAATGATATGGAAAACAAGAAGCAATTTTCTGATACGGATTCCGTATCTGAAGGATACACTCTATCTCCAAGTTTGTTTTCTATTGCAACCGGAAGTAATTGAATATATTACCACTTCCGGTGAATGAATGAAATGAATGAATGAATGAATGAATGAATGAATGAATGAATGAATGAAAATGTCTTTATTGAATGAATGAATGAAAATGTCTTTATTGAAGCGGGCGAGGTTCAGCCATGGCTGCTCTACCACCTAACCCTTGTCAAAAGAATACAATATTAAACATTACACATCAAAAGGAACAGAAAAAAAAACTAAAAAAACAAGTAAAAGAATAAATCAGAAAATAAACAAGTGACATATGCAATAAAAAGTATCAATATTGTTGGATTTAGCTAAGTTGTTACATAAAACTGTACATGTCGTAAGTGCCAGAGGCCAGTCGCTGGGATTTCATCAAATGTGATTTTACTGAATTTCGAAATGAATTAAATGACTTTATTTCCGTGAGAGCTTTTGGTATCGCATTCCATACTCTCGGACCTGCTCTAGAAAATGATCCTTGCACTATCTTCAGTTTAAGTCTTTGTACATTGAATTTCTCACTGTTACGCGTAACGTGAGAGTGAATTTGTGACCGCTTTGTAAATTTACAATATAAATATTGTGGGGATTGAGTTTTAAGGATTTTATATATCAGACAACTATAGCGTAGGAATCTTCTTCTCGACATTGTTAAAATGTCGTTTCTATTTAGCACTGGTAGGATATGTTCCGATTTCTTTAAGTTAAAGGCAAACCTAATGCACGAGTTCTGTATTTTCTGTATAGTTTTAGAATTGTAAACAGAGAGAGATGGTCCATATACAGCGTCACAGTAGTCTAATAACGGTAAAACAAGAACTTGCATGAGATATAATTTCATAGACTGAGATAGAAAGTCTTTGGCTTTGTAAAGTCGACGTAATAAAGTAATAGCTTTATTACACTGAGTAGATATATGATTATTATAGTTTAGTTCCTTATCCAATATGAGTCCTAAGCTTTTCACATGGGTAGAGTAAGAAATATAACTGTCCATAATTTTTATTTTTAGATCCGATGCCTTGATTTTACTCAACTGTTGTGAGGTTCCTATAATCGTAAATGTACACTTACTTGGGTTGATGGCAAGACCGTTATCAGTACACCATTCAGATACAGAGGTCAAATCTCTATTAACAAGTTCTACAGTTTGTTCAATATTTTGTGGTGATGACATGATGCAAAGTTGTGTGTCATCCGCGTAGCAATGCACAGTAGAGTATTTAATGGAATCTAGAGGTCAGCAATGTAAATAGAAAATAAAAGGGGACCCAAGATTGATCCTTGAGGTACTCCTTTGTTTATAACGAGTGCCGAAGATAAGGGATTTTGAGCTGTCCTAAGATATACTTGTTGCTTCCTGCCTAGTAAGTAGCTTTCAATCCAGTTTATGACGGTATCAGAAAACTTATAATACCTTAGTTTAGCCAACAACAGGTTATGATTAACTAGATCGAAGGCCTTGGTTAGGTCTAAGAGGACTATGATTGCAACTTGAGAGTTATCAACTGCGTTTAATATCCCATCTGTTACCTCGAGCATCGCACTGACAGTACTATGATGCTTACGAAAACCGGATTGAATAATAGGGATAATATTATTATGATTTACATAGTCGTATAATTGCTGGTTTACTAATTGTTCTACGATCTTTGACATTATTGGTAAGATACTAATTGGACGTAGCTCGTTTAAGGAAGTTACGCGGGGTTTCTTTGGTAGCGGTACCACTTTTGCTGTTTTCCAGGCAGTAGGAAAGCAGCCGTTAACTAGTGAATAATTAATTATTTTCGTTAGAGGTGATAGTATGAATGGCAACGCTAATTTGATCATTTTAGTGCTTATTGCATCAAGGCCAGCTGAGTTAGATTTTATGCTGTGTACCGCCTTTCTCACATCGGATTCATTTATTGGGTTAAATAAAAATGTTGTCTGTAGCTGTGGATGTTTTTTAGACAGAAATTTCTTAGTTTGATTGTCAACTCTCTCAGAATTAATAGGAGGCAAACCAGGAAGACTGACGAAATGATCATTAATAACATTTGGATCATTGATTTCACTGGAAAGTGCTACATCATTGTTCCTGTTACAAAGACCCAGCTCTTGTATTACTTTCCATTTGTCTTTAACTTAACGATTTTCCCATCCTGTGTATATACGTCCGTTGTACCGAATTTCGTTGTCGCCATCTTAAGGAGTTGTAATCTTGACTGGCACAGATCTTCTCTTATGGTGATTCCGCTGGATTTTAGTTTCCTTTTGTTTCTGAAGACCAAAGCTCTGCTTCTGTAGCTCGTGAACTTAACAATAATAGGCCTTGTTTTGCCACGAACTTTAGGACCAATTCTATGAGATCTGCAGATATCCGTAGGCTCAAGTTTAATTCCTAGTTTAGTCTCGAAGACTGACAAGAAAACGTTATCTGTATTTTCTTGTTCTTTTTCAGGCACTCCGAAAATTCTTATACTATTTCTCCTTTGGTATTGTTCAAGTTCAACTACACTTTCTTCCAGAGAAGCGATTCTGTTTTCTCTTTCCTTCAACTTGGATTTCAGCTCTGACACTGAAGCCTTCATTTCTTCTACTACTTCTGTATTAAAATCGATAGTTTCTTTTAGTTTCTGCACCACAACTTTCGTTACTGTCTCAATAATAGCTTCTACAATCACATTTGTTACTTCCGGTGTTTGTACTGCTGCCTTCACTTCACTACAAATTTGTTTCATAAAGTCTTCTTTTGATGGACTTGACGCCTTTGTATAGCGTGGAGTTGTTGAGCCTTTAGGTGGCATTTTGTAAATAGGTATTAGTAACAACAAAAAGAAAGAAAAAAAAACTTAGTACACAGCACTTCACTACTTTAAGATTATTATTTGTTAAAAAAAATCAGTCAGTTTTTCCTAAGAGCGCTTCATAAACTGATATTAACTGGGAGATTCACGCACGCAACTACTTAACGTCCGCCATCTTTTCACGTCCGCCGGTGTCACTTCCCGTTCTTAATAGAGCAAGAACTTCAACGAGTTATCGAGATATGGCTTTTTGATATGGGTTCAGTATCGCAAAGGAATTATTACTTCCATTTTTATTCCTATATTCAAACCGGAAATGCTGGGAAATGGGATTTCCGGTTCAATACCATGGTAAGAACTGTAATAAACAGCGAGAGCAATTAAGTTGAATCTTCTACTTTATTTCTTTATTTATTGCAACCGGAAGTGTTAGAAATCCAGTATTACTTCCGTTTTAATATCATCACCATAGAGTGAAAACAGTACTAGGTTACGTCATTTTATATATAAATAGATTGAGGACTCCCCGAAAGATTTAATTTCAGCTCCTATTCTGCTACTGAAACCGCAAGGATTAAAAACAAGGTTTCTATATTGATTGCTATAGATATAGTAATCTTGTTCTTCTTCTTTTTCATTGGTAATGTCTTATTAATGAAATATTTATTTATGTAGTATTAGAACATCAAATAATTTAAAATTATAAAGAAAGATGGCTATACATACAACACCGACAAGGACAGAAAAAAAGAAAAATAATGTAAGTTTATGCAGTTAAACGAATTTAACTTTGGAGCTCCATTTGAACTAATCGTTTCCTGAGACTATTTACTTCTTTTATCATTAAAATTATAATAAACTAAAATACACTGAAAGAAAATGTATCTGGCATACGTGAAATCGTATGCTACATTTGTAAATCCTGTAGTTTTTGGACTTAAGATACAGCAGACGTATAACTGAAAACGCACGTTTTATAATACTTTCTGTATAAGTGTTCCATCTATACATACTTTCCGTATGAAACAATATAGGCGGTCAGAATCTCACATACAAATGGACGTATATAACATACAGATATGTATGTAATATAAGGAAGACTGTTAGATATCAGACATCTTGCAACGACATGATGTAACATCTAAGGGCAATGCTTATGTAGGACACGGATAATGTATGCTCCGTACTGATTTTTGTAGTAACCAAGAGGATTCCGTATATTTTTACAATATAGCACTGTCCAGAGAACGGATTTTTCTCAGTGTATTTACCTGTTCATGGTGGAGACTGAATATTTTAGTAGTAATTGCATAGTAATAGTAGTAATAGTAGTAGCAGTACTAGAAATTTCAATTTAGCGAAGAAAACCCCGACAGAAAATCCTGGTTTTCCGGGTTGGGGTTTGACGTCAGGTAGGCCGTCGGTTCTAAAAACATTTTTGCCAAAACAAACATGGATCGAGAAAGGGATGCTATAGGTATAGTAATAATAATATTATTTCAAAGAAATAGCACTCTACGGCCTGAGGACCCTATACATAATTTTACGAGCATGTCCTCTGGTAGGACCACCTACTGCTATTCTTACACAGAAAGTTCCCACAAGTTGTCGCTCAAATCTGATTGCCACATAGCACATCATGAGAAATGAAAATGAATAAAATTTAAGATGCTATGGACAAGAAGGATAGGACCTATGAGGCTTCAAAATTTGAATATCCAAAAAAAATATATGTGTGTTTAAACTAAATATGTTGAAAACCGTTGAAGCAAACAAAACAAAAGTTGCACAATATAATGAGAACAAAAGTCCTATCGAAAACTACAGTGTTGCCATAGGTGACGCAATGTTGCCAACTCAGCATAAAATATTTTGTTTGAAATAGCACCATATACAAGTATGCACAGATTCAAAATACACTATTATCACTAAACATACCAGTGAAGTGTAGTGGTACAGTGTTGTACACTGTTGGAGCTACGTAATCTGAAAATGTACAGTAGAGAAGTTTGATACGTGGCAGCAAGAGGTAATAAAGAATCTGGTTCTCATACTATGAATTTAGTTCAAATGCATAACACCGAAAGTATAACATAGCAAAATGTCAGCAGAGTCACAAAATATTGATGCATTTGAAAAACGAAATTGAGTGATGCCAATTTTACGTCATGTGTCAGCTCCGAAGCTATATAGGACTAGACCTATAGTGTAAAGGGGGGTCCGAACCACTATGAAAGAGAAAGACAACAATGAAATGTAAGGTGAAAAGTACAAGAAAGACGTCCGAGACGGGATTGGAACCCGCGATATCTAATATCGTCACATGAGAACCAGAGTAACTCCAAAAATGCCGTTTTCCTTTTCTTCATGTCTGGACATAATTCTGAAAGCCCCACTTTGTGTAAATGGAACGTAACGCCATCTGTCCTCCTTGTCGATCATCTGTTGTAAAGTAGCACAATACCATCTTATCAAAAAAACACATCTTTGTAAGCAGATTATATATTTGTCCTCTCGCCTGTAAACTGACGAAAATGCAGTTATGTTCCTCTAGTTCTCATGCGACGATATGTTGGTTGTCTAGCCTTTTAGGCCACACGGCTATCCGTGATAACTCAAATCGAAATGATGTAGTAATAAATAATTATATTTCCAATGTGAATATGGTAATATTACAGTGTACAAACTTAATCATATGGTATGTAGGAGAGGAAGTAAAAGAATATGTCACTTAAAATGAAAAATAAACCAAGAAAGTACTGTTTCAAATATTGATAAGATAATCTAGAAAACCAGTTTACAAAATTAGGAAACACGCGTTTCTTTCCTCGCCTCTATCATTTTCTTTTCGCGAGTTGTCTGCTTATTCACCGGGGCTACCAAAGTATAATCCAAATCCCTCACTTTTTTCTAATGCATTCCTTTATTGCATCTGTCGCCACATATCAGACTTCTCCATTGCACATTTTCAGTACACGTAGCTCCAATAGTGTGCAACACTGTATCATACAGTTCTCTGTTATATTTAGTGATAAGAGTGCATTTTAAGTCTGTGCGCACTTGTATATAATGCTATTTCAAACAAAATATTGCTATGCTGAGTTGGCAACACTATTTCATCTATGTCAACACTGTTTGTAGTTTTTGACATAGCAGTTTGTTCTCATTATATTATAGGCCTACACCTTTTGTTTTAATTGCTTAAATGGTTTTCATCTCCATGTATTCGAATGTTGAAGCCCCGTAGGTGCTATCCTTTTGGTTCATAGCACCTTAAATTTTGCTCATTTTCATTTAATACTCTATCAGATATGCTGCGCGGCAATCAGAATTGAGCGACAACTTCCCGTGTTAAAAGTCACTATGTTCATGTCACTATGTTTATGCACTTATAATAATAATAATAATAATAATAATAATAATAATAATAATAATAATAATAATAATAATAATAATAATAATAATAATAATAATAATAATAATAATAAGCTAATAAATTGCAAGCTTCAAAAACAAGATCATGTTGCAGCATTTAGTGGAAGAATTAATCGCATTTACGCTGAATATTTCCTTCTTCAGAAATAAACTTAGCATGCTTTACATTGTACCACTACACAGAACATACATAATGCAGACAAATGGTGATTAGAATAAAAACACATATATACAGATAAGACAAAAAGACAGCCGGCAAAATTGAAAAGGCAGGCCATGCCTAATGACACTCATGTCTGTGTAGTTGGAGGTAGTTGCTAACTTGTTAGTCTATAAATTGCTTGATTCCATTCCGGACAGCCTTAACATGTAAACGACACTTATTTAAGTAAGTGTTCCCTCTAACAAAAGAATGAATTCCGTGCCTTCTAGCGGTTCAAATTTGAAGAACAAAGTGGTGTCAAAAAAATGTGCATAGAAGACATGCAGCTAATAGGATCCCGTCGTTCATCCAATACAAATAAAATAAAGTGTTTGTGTGTTTGCCTGTCTGTCAGTGCGCGGCTTGGCGACCAGACGAGTGGACCAAGACTTACCAAAATTTAGGTTCGGGTACCGTGGTCTAGGCCCCAGATCAAGACCAAGCGTTCTTTTTTTAAATTTCGAACCAGGGGGTCTCAGGGGGCGTTTACCGGGACCGGCCTGGGAACCAGACAAGTTGACCAAGAGTTACCAAATTTTGGTCACGGATACCTTGGTCTAGGCCTCAGATTAAGGCGAAGCATTTTTTAAAATTCGAACCAGGGAGGTCTCGGGGGGAAGGCATTTACCGGGACATGTAAAAGTAGTAGAAAATGACCGATATTAGTGTCGAATTCATAGTTTTCGCGGTCGCTGAGATCAATGGTGGTGACACTTCCATTAGCGATTAACTTTGAAATTCACCCCATTCGGCTGCGGACTGGGGGTTACCGGAGGGGAGGATACCAAGACATGTAAAAGTAACCCAAAATGACCGATATTAGTGTCGAATTCATAGTTTTAACGGTGGCTGGGATCAATGATGACATTTCAATAGCGATGGCTTGCAAATTGAGCTACCATTGTATGCGGGCCCGTGTGTTGGGACAATATCGTGTCCGTAGGTTTTCTCGCGGTGCTCCCGTTTCCTCCCACTTCCTCATTCCACCAATTCACCTGCTTTAAACATCGTCTCCTTTAACCTAAATGGAATAATCGTAGGACGTTGGACTAAAAGATTTTTATAGTGTGTTCATGTTGGTTAGCTTAATAAATTATGATTTGCTTGACATGTAATAAATACTTGTTGCTTTTATATAAACAATTAGAATTCTATTTACATTTAATGCGGCACTTGTCTTAATAATAAATAGTAAAACAAATCCATGTTCAATACAATTACTGTTCACTTTGAAATAAAGGCAAGGAGCGAACGTAGTGAAACGTTACATCAAGAATTAGCGTTATTCACAGACTGAGATGTTTTTGTATTATGAGTAGATTTTCTAATTATATGTGTCATTGTGCCTTACTGCAGAAATGTTTAAAACAAATGAATAAAATTACTAAGATGACGAAGACACACCTTTTTCACAAATAGGAACTTGATAAGAATGTATACTTTAATGAATCTACTTACCAATGTGAACCAAACCAGCAAGAAAGAAATAAAGAAAAAGGAAAAGAAAGATAATTGAATAGACGACCCGTTCGGCACATTAATGCTCCCGGAAGTACGTTTTTTCGCGCGCTACTCTAGCCAGTTGTTTTACGCGCTATCCTAGCCAGTTGTTTTAAGTTGGTCACAAAATTCTTTATATCATAGAGTACAAGGGGAACAAAACGAGCCCTATATCATGGAAAATGAAATGAAATCTTTAAGTTTCACTTCCCGCGGTTATGGCAGTTAGGCTAAAGGAGACAGTGATGATGAGAGATGAATGAAATGGTGGAATGAAGAAAGTGGGAGGAAACGGGAGAACCCCGAGAAAACCCACAAGCACGGTGTTTGTCCACCACAAAGTCCACACGGCGCGAGCTGGGATCGAACCAGGGACCCCAAGCACCGGAGGTGAACTCTCTACCACTGAGCCACCGCGCCCCCTCCCTATATCATGGAGTACAAGGGAAACGGCTTCTAACCCGTTCCTACTACTACTACTACTACTACTTATCTGCACAAAAGAAATTAAACCACTTTTTTGAGTATTATTTTCATATTATTTTAATTTAAAAAGTGTTATAAAAATGTAAAAACAAATAACTTTCCTCGGGCCGGGTTTGAACTCACGCCAAAAGCGATTTCCATTACTAGCAAGTATCGCTAGCAAGTTCGGGTACCAAGGTCGACAGCAGCAAGCGTTTAATTTCTGCTATATAATTGCTACATGGCAAGAAATGGATAATGCCAACCAATCAGAACCGTGTATTTCGTTTCTACTTCCGGGAGCATTATTCTCTCAAGCTAGTCCTTTCAATAGGTATGAACTTAGGCAATACTTCAATACAGAAAAAAACTCCTTTCAGTATTTACAGCTGGTATAATTTACTATATCTTAATTTACTACAGATAAACTATAGAGTATCATAGTAAATGATACTCGACCAACTGGGGAACGACATTCCTCTTTAATTTTCAGTTCAAAACAAAACAGAGCAAGATTTTAGAAATTAATTGAAGATTGCCATGCCATCTGTTGGAGGTACTCTGTAAACAAATGTACACATTAATTTCTAACTTGACACAGTGATGTCAACTCGCGGGGAAAATCCATTTTTTTTTTTTACATTAATTTCTGGAAAAGGGATAAAGGGGATTTTCGTCGCAATTGGCAGCAATTATGGGACTTTTTGTCGACAAGAAGAAAATTCTTTATGAATGGAAAGTACACCAATGACTCCTCAACAATTTTGAAATCAGTGTTAATTGCCAAATTTTGTTGCTGGAAAAATGCACGCTAGTGCAAACCACTCGTGATTCTCCAAAAGCAAGCTCCAAGATGTATAAATTGTACTCTGATACTTTTTAAATACCAATAATACAATTAATGGGAAAAAATAAAATGTAAAATGAGAAACAAACCAACTTCGAGAACGTTTTACACAAGATGACTGGAGAACGTTTTACACAAGACGACTGGAGAATGTTTTACACAAGACGACTAGAGAACAAATTTCCTCTACTATCCTTACGCTCATTACAGTATGATGTCAAAAAGAAATAACTTAAATCTGATGACAAAATATACTTGTTTTCTCCAAAATCTTTACCCTTTCTTTCAATCATAGGCGCCGACTTGAAGAAAATAATGGAGGGACCCAAACAATGAATAAATAAATCTTCATATTCAGCTGTTTTCTATCAACTTCTTGGTGAAAGCCCCATTCCCTGCCCCAGATCTCAGTCCCCTACTCCGCTGCGAAATTCACGACCTAAGTCAAATTCACTTAAAGGCATTAAAACAAATTCAAGTTCAAAATTTGAGAACTTCACTGCAACTTTGCGCATCACATTCATCTTTACTTTTCATATCAGTGCTCCCAGAGTGTTGGTTGAAGCTTCAGTGCTCTATTGAAAACACCAATTAGGAAACGGCGTTTTCTGTCGAATAAGAAGGCTGTTCCTAATATTGAATTAAAGGCATGACGAAGTTTACGACAAAAATTATCGCTCCTCTTTGCTAATCCTTCCTCGACTGGATTATATTGGAAGGCGAGGACCCCCACCTTTTAATATTAGGGGGCCAAAAGTGTCCTGCCTATGCTTTCAAGGTCGGCGCCTCTGCTTTCAATTAAGAAAAAAAAACAGTTAAGAAACAACTACTTGATAAGCGTAGAAGATTGAAATTTACGATATTTTACTCATATATTCAAGAAAATGTGTGACATACAATAGTTACATTTCTTTTTTTTTTTTTTCTTAATTTTGTAATGAGTATAACAGGGAAATTCAAGTGCAAAATGGGAATTTCTGCTTCTCGAGATGGGATTTTATAATGTTTCAGGTTGACATCACTGACTTTGATAAAACATCAGATAATAGATGTATGTATGTTGAGCTGACTGTTTGACGCTTACGTAGTTACCCATGGAATATTTACACGCATAAGCAAAATCCTAAAAGAACTGTAGACAACAAGGTTCCATGGTGTAATGGTTAGCACTCTGGACTTTGAATCCAGCGATCCGAGTTCAAATCTCGGTGGAACCTGAAACTGTACATTTTCTTTTAAAGTATAATATTTGCAATAATTAGAGTATTCATTTGCATTGTTAGTTAGCATATAGTAATCAAGCGTAGTGTTTTTTTCTCCCTTGGTAATTTTTCGCTTACTAGACCAAGCGTTGTGAGTTAAAATCTACTGATTTCAGGGCTGTCACGTATTGCACACACTGATAACGAAACTCGAGCACCCAGCCTAAGTTATCAACATCTTTTCGTAAAGGGAAAGATGTTGCAGTACTCAAAATTCAAGATTTAATCTGTGCTTATCATGCATGAATATATGACTGCACGTTATTGAGGTTACGCACAATTTATGTTGAATGTAGCCAGCTGCAACTTTTCTGCGAGGGTTGTCCAAAAGTCAGCTACTACGCTAGAGAGGAACAAGGGCGGTGGGTGCTGCATTGTACTGTATCTCAAGTAGCTAATGTAAAACTATTATTTTCGATATACAAAAACTAGCTGTCCCTCCACTTGTTACCCCACAAGAAATTAAAGCTAGCGTCGTTACTGCTAAAAAGCTTTATCAGAACGCGAAATAAGTGAGATTTTCTTCAACAAAAATAGCAAACTAAGCACTATTCGTATATAATAAAATAAAAATAAGTAATGCAATAAAAAGCGGGTGCGAATCCGTCGTCTTCCAGGGGAACACCTCCTTGACACCTGTACTGTGGGACGGAGACAAGCTGGCGACAGCTCAATTATGCTCTGGGGAACATTGACGTGGGCATTCATGGGTCCAGTAGAGCTCGTTCAAGGCACCATGACGGCCGAGGCGTATCGTACACTGGTTGCAGACCACGTACACTCCTTTATGACGACTGTTTCCCGACGGCAGTGGCATTTTTCAACAAGATAATGCGCCATGTCACAAGGCCAAGAAGTGATGGAGTGATTCGAGGAACACAGTGAAGACTTCCAATTGATGTGCTAACCCTCCCCCACCCAATTCACTGGATCTGAAACCAATCGAACACCTCTGGGATGTGATTGAACGTACCGTGAGAGCGGATTACCCCACTCCCTAGAATTCTAGGGAATTAGGTGACCTATGTATGCATATGTGGTGCCAACTCCCTCCAGCTACCTACCAAGACCTCATTGCTTCCATGCCAATACACGTTGCCGCTCTTTTCCGTGCCAAAGATGGACATATCGACTATTAGGTTGATGGTCATAATGTTCTGGCTGATCAGTGTATAACCCTTATTGATTGCTTCTCTTAACCTTCGCTAAATTCTGTATTGGATCTCATATTCAGCTAATTTTCTTCTCTTGTTCTGTGTAGTGGCCTAGTGATTTTCGTTCGCGCCTACATTACACCTGGCCAGTATCACATGCATAATAACAAAAGAGTATTTTTCACTTTGTATAAAAATTTAAACGTACCAGGGATAACTTTGAAAAGTGACCCGGGTTATGATTTGTCCCTAAGACACAAAAGTATGAAATTGTTGTAATTGACTTTAGTAATTACCTGTTATATTTCAAATCGTAACTTATAGGTTTTATTTTTGAAGACTTGAAACATGTGCTAAGATGATTTAATAACACCTAATAACAACATCTAAAGATAATTTACACCAATCAAGTAAAATATCTGCAAAATTAAAATCTATAAAATTTGGTACCTCAATTTTGAAGGTGATTCTGAATTGAAACTATGATGAACATCATATGTGAGATTTAAAAAAAAAATCAAAGTAAAAAAAAATTAAAAATTTCAAAAACTTGTGAATGAGAAAATTTTAAATCTTGAAAAAATTAAGCAATAATGCTCAAAGAAAAATTTTAAAATAGTAATAATTTTTTAAAACACTTTTAAAAGTGATCAAGTAATGAAATTGCACCATCACTAGCTTTTCAGGGGGGATCCAGGGGGGCGATTCGCCCCCCCCCCCCCAGAAGAGGAGTCTTTTCTTATTTTATGTATAAATAAAACCCATCCCAGAGTTTGGAGCTCTTAAAAGTAGCTCTAAGTAGCAGTATTACAACCCACCGCCCCCCTCCAGAAGTTCGTCCTGGATTCGCCCCTGTTCACTAGATTATGATTTGTCCTTGGTTTCAAATCCTAAAATTATTCACCAATGATCTTAGACTATGAGCTACTATTACAACTCTACTGTTGAAAAATTTTCAAACTAAAAGCTTAAAACAATTCAAACAGTGATCGAAAACTACTTTAAAGTAAAGATTTTAAACAAAAAAATTTCAATAAACTTCTGAAAAAATTTTAACAGAAATTTGAAAGTGATCATCCAATCAGATTGCACCAAGAATTTTTTTTCATCAGTGACCTTAGACAAGGAGTTGTAACTACAACACTAGTATTCAAATTTTTTTAGACGAAATTTAAAAAAAAAATCAAGACAGAGTCAGGTTTAGGTTTGATTACACTCTTAGCTATTGAAGGTAATGGGGCTTTTATACATATCCATGTGTCTTTTGCCAATATGAAGTTGTTGCTTTTTTTTATGTGTTAAATATATATTACTTCGCAATTGACACGCCCACTGGGCATCTAAACCCATTTTAGGGAGTAGGCTAGGAGTATGGGCTCCATTAATTACAGCAAGAAAATCTATACACCATGAATGACTGTTGTATACCGTATAAGGTACTGTACTTTCGTAATAAAGAAAGAACTGTATAAAGGCGGTCATGTTCTCACATTCAGATGGACGTATACAACATATAGCCGACGTATGTAATATACGAATACTTATGTGATATACATCCAAGTACCACCATATGCAGATGGGCATATATATAAAAATACATAAGACTGTTAGATGTCAGACATCCTGAAGCGGCACTATGTAATATCTAAGGGAAAAAAAGGCAGTACATATGTAGTATATAAATGGATAACGTAAGCTCCGTTAGAGGCCTGCACGGGCCGGAATTTTCAACCCAGCCCTGGTCTGGCCCATGCATTTATGACGTGAGGCCCGACCCGAGTCCGAAATATGTTTTACCGTTTAGGTCTGAGCCCGGCCCGAACTCGTGTGATAATCAAATGAGCCCGAAATAAGCCCGAATTACAGAGAATTAATAATTAACGTAAATTTGTATTTTTATTGACAGCAATTAGAGATTTAAGTTCTCCAGAAAGAACGATCCAATAAATATCATTGTGCAGTATATTTACAAAGTTAGGCCCGAAAAGGACCGAGAAATATGGTTGTAGACCTATATTTAAAACTTTGCCGAGCTCGGGTCCAAAGTAATATATGCTTTGTAGACCCAAGTCCGGCCCGCGGGCTGGGTCGGGCTTAAGCCCGTGGGCTCGGTACTCAGTCTCTGCAGACCTCTATGCTTCGTACAGATTTCCGTAGTAAGCATATGGATTCTGTATATTTGCACAATATACCGCTGTCCGGATAGGGATTTTTTCTGTGTTATATTTTGGAAATGTACAACCAGTTTTCCTCAAATTTATGTGGCCACCAAAAGAGTAAAGAGTTGAACTCCAAGCTATAGCTTGTTTAACTTATACACAGTGGTCGAAGTGAGACGGTATGCGGTGGTATGCCATACCGCCTCTGGTTTTTCAGTAATGAGGACATACCGTCTCTGGTTTTTCAGTGATCAAGACAATATTTAAATAGCCGGTATGTTGAGCCAAAATCATAAAACATACCGCCTCTGCTTTTTTTTCACTTTGAACACTGCTTATATATACACAGAGCGTTCAAAAAGTCTCTATACACCTGAATCGTATACACCTGAATGTTTGGAGGCTCATGGGGGACATTTCCAACATTTGCTGTGAAAATGTCTCTTAAAATGTGTGTATATGCTACGCCCTGTAGGCCTACATAGTGCTTTTATGCCATAAAATATAATAAATTTTGAGTAAAATAATTTTCTCGTTGCTTTGAATATGTGACAATTCAGATGTATAGAGACTTTTTGAACGCTCTGTATATTTCTCCGATATTGGTTAGGGAACTTTAAATTACGCTATCTCTCATATTGCCACTTATGGTTACAGGAACTTACACATCTTGAAGTTATTGCAGATAATGCATATCTTCGCAGGAGTCAATATGTACACTCTTAACTTAGTCTCTCATGTCTTTAGTGCGAGCGGCCCTAAGTTCGATTCCTGGAGAGAATACTCGCTCGAAAAAGTGTCAATATTGACTAGGATTTTCCTCATTCACACCAGGCAAATGCCAGGATGGTACCTCAGATAATGGTTCCAGGTCATTTCGTTCCTTCTCTATTCCCTTCTTCCTCTTCAATTTACCGTGACGCCATCCCTCATACCTGACGGGTTAATATGCCTATAGATGCCGAAGGCCCAAAAGTCTCCTTCCTAATCCCAATTCCTTCGAAGTAATCAAGAGGACTAAGGTAAGTACAGAACGATGTAGGATGACAACACTGTTCAGGTAAAGAAGAAATAGTTTTTCAGATCAATATGCGCAGAGAAGTAGTTTTCGTGGGTTTCTCGAGCAGATTTACCTGTTGTTCTCCTCGGGCAGGAAGGAAACAATATTGATATATCGACTAAACACGCAACAAGTTTATTTTTTTTTTGTTCTTGTTTTTATTGTTTTTTGTTTGTTATTTGTTGGGTCATTTTGCACACTCAGCTCCTCCTTTCCAAGTTTTCCCATTATTGTCACCGCTAAGTAGATCTTTGATTGTAATTTATATTTGCCGCGCTATTGATTCATGTCCTCAAGTCCCTACTTCTGGACTCTTTAACAAAAAGGAACTATTACTTATAGGACGTCGCGTCGCTCAAACTGTGGGTCTTGTGTCCTTGAATAAACGTGAAATAATTCCACAAAATAGGCTTCCAAACTTTGCTATGCACAAGCGATAACTTGTGGAATGATAAGTTATTCCGTCCGCCTGTCTTTCTGTCGACAGGTACCATATCAAGAACGGAAAGAAATAGTGGTAAACATTTTTTATATACGACCGGCTCCGGCGAACATAATGATATGTCATATTTTTTAACTTTCGAGTAAATTGGAACAGAAAGGGTTGAGCATTTTCATGTAATCCAATACAATGACATATACCAAATAAACTTTCCCTACTATTTATAGGCACATTTTCGAAATTAAACTATTTACATACTCTTCTGTGCTTCGATCACAACCCATTCCACCTCATAACTCAATTTACCATTATATTCGCCCGAGCTATTCATATGTAACTAAGCGCTTTAAAAGTAGGTCCTATCTTTTCTGTTAGCCCAGTTTTCAAACCGGAAATTTTTGAAATCAAAATTTTCGGCTTCATCGTTGATCATTATAAAGAAGAAATGGGAAGCATTTTTAAAATTAAATCAGCGTGCCTAGAATAGTTCCATCCCCACATTTACTTCTATACTAAAGCCGAAAGTAATAGATGTCTACTGCTTCCGGTTTCTATATATTTCTTGCTATCCAAACGTAAACTATAATGTAAGTCGACAAACAGCATTTTTGATCTCGTAAAGTTCTGTTTGTGCAGGTATATGTAGAGAGTAGGCAGAGGATATTACAGTTGAGAATCGTTTTCTCGCAGTGCCAGATTTTATTACAAAATTCCTCTATAATACAAATAGATACATATTCTCTAATGTTTGAGTAAAATATGTGTCCACCCGACCTAATTGTTTTGCGAAGGATTCCTCACGATGTAACTTACGTGAAGAGAGGTAGGACACCTAATGCTCTACCGCAAGCACAGAGGGGTTAAAATCCCGAGAAAGCTCCACTGCAAGCTAGGCAGGTGTTGTGATGAGGAATCTCCCTGTGTTCCACCGCAAGCACGGAGGGATTAAAATCCCGAGAAAGCTCCACTGCAAGCTAGGCAGGTATTGTGATGAGAAATCTCACAGTGTTTCACTGCAAGCAGAGAAAGAGAGAGAGAGAGAGAGAGAGAGAGAGAGAGAGAGAGGTAAAGGTCCTTACAAGTAGTGCCGGATGTACGAATAAGCTTAAAAAAAAAAGGCTATAGCTGAGGGCCCCACTCTCTTGGGGGACCAAAAACTTAAACGAAAAAGTTAAATACACATTTCCTAAGTATAAGATAAGCAATAAATGAAATAAAATCTATATATAGCAACAGTTCATCACATTCTACAGGCTTCTATGACGGAAGTAATGGGACCCTTCAGTTAGCCTGCTTCCTAAAATAACACTGGCTTCTTCATTTCTGTATATAGAGTATTTACGTTCATCTGAAAACATAAAGGGCCTCATTAGCTTCAAAAGCTTAGGGTCTCACGAAATCTAAATCCGACACTGCCCACGAGGCTCGGGGGAAAGGAGTCCTAGACCTCCACTGCAAGCTAAAGGCTTGGGTTTAGGTACTTCCAAAGCTCCATTGCAAGCTGTAGAAGAGGATTTGACCAGTCGGAGACTAATGTTTGTCGCTGAAATCCTCTCGGTTATATAAATATTCCAGTTGAGGCGATAGCGTTGTTGTACCTTAGTCGTCGCTAATGTCCTTGTCGTCTGCCGCTATAATAATCCATAGTAAGATGCACATGGTTGATGTTTGCAAATATAGCCACATGTCGGTTGTTTTAAACATAACAATGCGGAGTATTATAATATGGTTGCAGGATCAAAAGAGTAGATACCAACTAGTCTCTTAATTTATTGAAACCGGAATGAGTACAACTCTTCTATTTTTGTGAGACTTATACAACCGTTAGCTCTGGTGCGTAGAGTACTTGGTTTGATTCCCACCCAAGTAAGTTTGTGGTGGACAACACCGTACCCATCGAATTTCTCAGAATACTGCTGTTTCCTCCCATCATCTACTTGCCCTAATCATCAGTCTCCTTTAACATAAAGGGTATAATAGAGGGACGTTAAACTAAAATTTTGATTTTCTTATTCTCTCCTTCTAGATTTTCTCTAAAAACCGACTTACCTCATAATATAGAATTGTTAAAGTGTATTGATGCATAAAATAGAAATAAAAATGTTACATTCGTTTCAGAGGAAAATGTAATTTTCAGTTTTGATTCTTCAGAACGCTGCCCATATTTTTGGAGTTGGGAAGAAAATTTGAAAAACGCAACTAGAGAATTTTAAGTTTGAAGTTTGGTCTAGATACCTTGAACTACTCGGTCTCTACGCGAATGAACACATTTACATCGGAACGAGCTAATGAAGAGACGGGAAGACATCGAAACAACGCTTATTCGAGATGTAGGGATAATGAAGGTCCAAAAATGATCGAAAATGACGAATATTAATGTCGGATCCATAGTTTTTGAGGTCGCTGAGTTGGAAATTGAGAGTTCCGTTTGGCCCTGTTACTTGGGGGAGATACATAAAATTGATCAAAAATGACCAAATATTAGTGTCGAATCCAAATTTTTCGTGGTGGCTAAGGTGAACAGTGATACTTCCGATCCCGTTTAAATGCAAATTCAGCACCGCAACTTGCGGGAGGTGAAGAAAGGAGATGTACACAAATTATCGAAAATGATCATTATCAATGGAATCCATGGTTTCCAAGGTCATTGAGATGAACAGTGACAGTTCTGATGCCGTGCCTCGTGACATGGGGAAGGAGGAGATATATACATTTATTGGAAATGACCGATATTTATAAGTTTTTCAGTTTTCACTCGAATTATTCTAAAATATTAAGAGGTTTCCTTATAATAATTATTTAATTTTTTTCTCTTTTTTTCATGATCACCATGCTTTCTTCCATTGCATAATCGTTTGAAAAATAAAGACTGCACACTGTTTACTAAAATTGATCGGTAAAAAAACGACAGTCATAAAATTGAAGGACCGCAAATCGTGCAAGAAATGGGGCTGTACTTTCTAACCTCATTACACTGACTTTTTCTAATGTCTCTTAATTATGATCTGAGGCTGAGGAAAACAATGATAATGATAATGAACGAAAATGGAGAAAAGAAGAAAGCTGGACGAAAGAAGACAACTCCGAGAGATAATCCGTTTGACTTAGCATTGGACCAGAGATCTCACGCACCAGAGGTGAGAACTCTATCACTTTTTTCATGAATCCTGGCTCTTATTTTCTCTGGGTTTCACTGTTCAGTGCTACTGAATTCGACAGGAACTCGACCACAAAAGCATCGAGGACAGACAGTATTCTGCCCATGAACGATTTGAATCCGTGATAAACTAGTCTCACGATCATCTCTCTAATGCCTCAGATTGATCGACTGCATCCACTACGAATCACGCAGTTAACACGACTCCTACAAATACATCGCAAACAGACAAATAAAAAGAATGTTGTTAGTTCTTGAATAAAGATTGGTTACTTTGGACTTTAGCGTCTTGTACAGCACCACGTGGATGTGGGGTCCGTACCACCTTGATCTAGGATGTTCCCCTTTATTAAAGACTTACAGGAGAAGAACTTTGATGTTTTGTGTTAAATTTTGTACTCAATGGAACAGAAACGGGAACATTACGAAAATGTGACACGAAAAAGGGGACGTTCAAGATATGAGTATGGTGAAGAATGGATTTTGTTTGTTTGTTAACTTTACAAAAGAAATTTAAAAAAATATCTGAACAAAGTTCAGTTTTAATTTTAAGATGTAATAATTGTGAAACAGTTTCGCCAACTAACTAAACCTGGTACTGTGATTCATGAAGCAAAGAGGGTTACAAAATAATTATTTTTCGTTAAAACTTGATTTTTTCAAATATTTTTATTTATTTTGAGAAGTTACTAAAATAAAAACAAAGCTAAGTTGTACCAGAAAGTTATTCTTTATTAAGTTCAGCGTTTCTTTTCTACAAAAAAGCTAAATGAGATGTGGGATAAAGTTTAAGTTAGAATTCGAACCATTATAAGACGTTCGAATTTCAACCTGTCCCACACAAAATCGAACTAGTGACAAGTATACTGAAGGCGCGCACGAAAGTCACTAAACCACCGGAGACAACTAGAGAAGAGTGAAGAAAATAAGCTGAATATGAGATCCTATAAAGAATTTAGCAAAGGGTAAGAGAGAGGCAATCTAGAAGGAATATAATTTAAAACTTGTGGAAAATGACATCCCACTAATGAGAAGATACTCACAGTATGTTTATATATTAAAACGGATCTAGTAGATAGTAAAAAGGATCTTCCAACTTCGTCCGGTAGATGGCAACCGCTAGAGAACCCTAGATGTATAATTTTCACTGCCTTTGCATAAAAACACAATTCAGAGTTGTCTTGTGGATTGACGGGCGTATGAAATAACATTACAACGCTGTAAGTCCCAATTGCGTAATCTTTAAAAAGTCCTAAGGTCAATTGGAAACTATAAGCGGTGCATGCTGACAGTAATCCGGCATAAAAAGTAGAAACTTTGTGGGCAAAATATATCACCTAGCACACTGAGAAAAATAAATTGTAGGTGGCGTACTTAAAAAGATAGGTTACATGCGTAATTCCTGTAGTTTTTGGACTTTACGTACAACAGACGTATAACTGGAAACGCATG
This sequence comes from Thermobia domestica, assembly GCF_964235325.1. Lineage (NCBI taxonomy): Eukaryota > Metazoa > Arthropoda > Insecta > Zygentoma > Lepismatidae > Thermobia > Thermobia domestica. The sequence continues at coordinate 519,801 of NC_137471.1, forward strand.
TTTTATAATACTTTCTGTATAAGTGTTCCATCTATAGGTACTTTCTGTATGAAACAATGTAGGCGGTCAGGATCTAACATACAAATGGACGTATAACATATAGCTGACGAAGGTAACATAAGTATATGCATGTGATATAGGGAAAACTGTTAAATGTCACACATCCTGTAACGGCATTATGTAACATCTAGGGGCAGTGCCTTTGTAGCATACGGATAACGTATGTTCCATACTGATTTCTGTAATAAGCAAGAGGATACCGTATATTTGACAATATACCACTGTCCGGAGAACGGATTTTTCTCTGTGCAATGAAGATATAACACTAACGTATGGAACTTGCATATGTAAGTAGGAAATCGTAATCATAGTTAAAAGATAAGAAGAATAATACAAAAATTGTAATAAGCGTGATTTTTTAATATAAAGTTTCATTAAAAAAAAACGAAAACGAAAACAAAATATAACCTTTAAACTTTATGTGCCACGGTTATGACGTGTAGGGTAAAGGAAACGTTGATAATGAGAAATGAATGAAATGGTGATATGAACAAAGTGGGTGGAAACGGAAGAACCCCGTGAAACCCTAAGTAGCCTATACAGTGTTTCTCCATCACAAGTCCCACTTGGCACGAGATGTGATCAAACCAAGGACCCTACGCATTAGAAGTGAACACTATATCACTGAGCCACAGCGGCTCCCAGCTGTCATGGTAGAAGCACTGCATGCATTCCGACATCTTGTGTGCACTTGTCTAATGTAATTTAAGGCTCAGTAACCACAAGCAATGCTTATTTCTGTGCCATCGGCATCCTAATCCTCTGTGCTATACACCTGCCTTTTTTTTCTGCTATATAAATCCCAGTTGAGCAAGGTATTACGTATTATGTATCATTATTAATATTTGGATACAAACACTTGAAATTATATCAGCTGACGAAGTTCAACCCAGTAACGACACCAGTGGGTGGCAAGGAGGGCGGACACCTACCGGTACCCACCGACCACAACCCTAAACATAATGTATTTTAATACAAGTTAAGGAACATAAAACTACTCTTTTCAGTATACAAAAATAAATAAACAAATAAATAAATAAAAATAAAAAATACTGCCTCCCAAAATGTCCCGCCTTCCTTTTCACTGGTTCAACTCCTTTGGCAAACTATTGTGTACGCCACTGTTTTCTGTATATGTGGGTCATTCTCCAAAAATAGTGAATTTTGATCTTGTTTTCTGAAAAAAAAGTGTTTGAGTAATTGCAGTTTATTATTATTATTATTATTATTATTATTATTATTATTATTATTATTATTATTATTATTATTATTATTATTATTATTATTATTATTATTATTATTATTAAGCATATTGACATAGGGTATTTTCCTGGTCAGCAGAGATCGAAGCTCATTTTTCGCATTTTTACTTCTTTTTTTATTTCGAAATTCCATAAAGCTGACTATACTTCGTCCGGAGTTGATAATCAGCCTTGGAGTAGACAGTAGTGGAATCAGCCTTGGAGTGGACTGATTCTCAATATAGGACAATGAAGTTTCTATACAAAGTCATTTTGACTAACAAAACTTTTTTTTTTTTTTTTAAAGGAAGTTATATGATGAAAAATTACTAGCAATAATGGGCCTCTTGGATGCTAAATGGCATAACTCCAAAGTTGAAATTATTTCAGGATTGAAATTTGAGGTTTAATAAATCATGTACAATTCTACTTCTGTCATCTTGGTAACCGAAACTATATCTATGTGCAGTGGTATATTTAGGGGGGCTTCCGGACTTAAGTCTAACCTCCGAAATCTTATTTACTATATGAAAGTAAATGAAATATCTTGCAGAATTTTTACATTTCCAGACCCAAAGTTAGTAACCCCCCCCCCCGAAACAAAATCGTAAACTCCACTGTCTATGTGATACTGTTTACAGAAACCTCTTTCAAAAAGTATGCATCTATAGAAATATGTGAAAGCATATATTAGAGCACGATGACCACAGATTGCATTTTTAATTTTGGGCACTGGCAACATCCTTTCTTATGAAAAAATGTTGATAATTTACTCTAGGTAAGAGAGTTTCGTTATTAGTGTGTGTAATATGTGGCAGCCCTGAAATCACTAGATTTAATTCACGACGCTAAAGCACAGGATTACCAGAAAGAAAAACTAAACTTCATTACTATACGCTACCAACAATACAAATGAACACCTTAATTGTTGCAATTATGATGCATTGAAAGAAAAAAAATACACTTTCAGGTTCCACCGAGATTTGAACTCGGATCGCTGGATTCAAAGTCCAGAGTGCTAACCATTACACCATGGAACCTTGATGTACGTTGCTGTTTCAGAATTTTACACATGCGTGTAAGTGTTCCACATATAACTATGTAAACGTCAGACAGCATGAAAAGTGCCAGCTCAACTATGCACAATTACTTCTATTATCTAATGTATCATCAAAATGTGTCAAGTAAGAAAATAATGTGTGCACTTGTTTTCAGAGTATCTCCAACAGATGGCGTGGCAATCTTCAATTAATTTCTAAAATCTTGGTCTGGTTTTGACGTTTGAGCTGGGAATTAAAAGAAGAAAGTCGTTCCTCAGTTTGTCCACGGGGCTGGTATGAGACAGTTGTATGGCATATTTGAAGTAAATGAAGATGCTATAAATCATACTACCTGTAAATATTTAAGGAAGTTGTACTCTGTTGAAGTTGCACATTCAATCAATTTTTATCTTTCTTTCTTTTATCTTTCTTGGTGGTTTGGTTCGCATTAGTAAGAATATTTTAAGTAAACTCATTAAAGTATACATTCTTATCTGTTCCATGTCTTGTGTAATCTTGCGAGGATTATAATAAGTCGCAGCTTAAGTAAACCCAGTCGACTATATCGTTAAATATTGTTAAAAGTGAAAATTATTTTTAGAAAATGGCCCGTCCAAGATGGACAAACAGCTCGTTAAAAGTAATTTGTTTTTCACTGTTTGTTATATTTCAGAAAGAGAAGCGAGGTCAAGCATATTTAAAATGTAAAAATATTATTAGGATTGTATTAAACTAAAATTTGTCTAAAGTTAAAATTATTATAAAAAATGAGAGCAAAACTCTCTTATCTTATCTACTTGGACGCAATCTTCTTCCCCACCCTTCAGCGACGCAGCTAGGCTAGATATCACCCGGAATAAGAACATTAGGCATTAATGTTTATATAACCATAGGTTTGTTAAACTTTAAAAAATTAAATGTAAAGAATTAGAAGTTTTACTTAATCACGATGTAGGGATGGTATCGAGACGAGACTTTATACAGTCTCGGTCTCGTCTCGGTTGATAAGTAGCGGTCTCGATCTCGTCTTGAGTCAAAAATCGCCGTCTCGGTCTCGGTCTCGTCTCGGTCAACAGATGCCTGTCTCTATCTCGGTCTCGGTCTCGAAGGCCAAGTCTCGGTCTCGTCTCGAAAGTCTTTGAATTATGGTATGATTAGTGCTCTCAAACGGGTCGGGTCGGGTCAGGTCAACTCGGGTCGGGTTATCGGGTCGGGTCAGTCGGGTCAGCTCGGGTCGGGTTGTCGGGTCAGGCTAATCGGGTCGGGTTGTCGGGTCGGGTCAGCTCGGGTCGGGTTGTCGGGTCGGGTTATTCGGGTCGGGTTGTCGGGTCGGGTCAATCGGGTCAACTCAGGTCGGGTTGTCGGGTCGGGTTATTCGGGTCGGGTTATCGGGTCGGGTAAATCGGGTCAACTCGGGTCGGGTTGTCGGGTCGGGTTATTCGGGTCGGGTTGTCGGGTCGGGTCAATCGGGTCAGCTCGGGTCGGGTCACTCGGGTCGGGTTATCGGGTCGGGTTGTCGGGTCGGGTTGTCGGGTCGGGTCAGTCGGGTCAGTTCACTTTGGTCAACTGAGTTTAGGTTGAGTTTAAACTCGGCTGGAGTCGAAAGCTGCTGTTTTTCACTAGCTGCCTAATTAAAAATAGCAATTTTCAATTGATTTTATAGAAACCATAAATCTATTTTGAACACTTGCAGGTAGTGTTTTTATGATAAATGCTTATTTTTCTACTTGTGTGTACTTTAATTTTTAAATGTGGAAGATTGATTTTACCAATCGACTGTAATATTAATATCTACGCCAATATGGAGTCTGGATTTAGAACAAAACTAGAAGTTGTGCCTAGCGAACAATAGTAGATTTGGTCGACTTGTTTTCTTCTCATTGGATCAACTTCGATTGGAAACAAAAGAAAGGTAAAACCAGTTACGTAACTTGTTTGTATTTGTCCAGGTTTGAAGTTTTCAGTTTCATATTTTGTTTTATTTAAAACTTCTCTTTTCTGAAACATTATTCTCGGCTTCCAATATTGAGAGGATGTGCTTATAACAGCTTAGTTTGCAACTACCAGGGCTTAATTTTTTGAAGGAGATAAAAAGAGTTGTGTTTTCCCTTCCTGCAAATGATAATAAAATTATGGAATGAAATTGATTCCCAATAAAATGTATTGTCAGAGTGCTGATCTTTAGTTAGTAATTGGTTTATACTAGTGCTCCTTTACTTATTTTGTTTCAAAGTACTGACGTGACGTCTACCATATTGACTAGGAACTGCTGAAAAATTCGTAGCCCAACCCAGAAGGAGTGCACGTGGATTGGTGAAGTTTTACTTCTTCTTCTCTTCCCCCGAGAGTCAATATACTACCTTGTACAGTGCTCCAGCTTTTGCAGAAAAGTTAAAAAAAATCTAGATTTCCTCGCACCACTGTTCGTAGCACTACCCCTATCAGATCTAAAATGGCGTCTTTCAAGTGTTATTTAAGTTTGGGAAATAAGTACACGTAATAGTTAGACGGAGCTAAATCTGCGGAATAAGAATGATGATCTAGACATTGAAATCCTGGATTATGCAATGTCAGTTATGTTCGCAGGGGCTTGATGGACAGGTGTATTCTCCTGAAGAAACAGAATTCCTTTCTTTTCATTTTCCGCAGCGTTGAACTTTGAATTTTTCTTTCAGTTTTGTAAGTAATGTAGAGATTCTGGATTAAATATCTGACCATTGAGGAGGTAGTCTACCAGTCCATACTTATACCAGAAGAATGTTCCAAACAGTTTCTCAACCTACTTCTGTGTCTTGAACTTCTTGAGGCGATGGAGAAATGAGTGCTACTGCTCCATTGACTGTTTTTCCGATTCAGGATCATAGTGGTACAACCATATTTCATCTATGGTTACTATTCGTCAGCGAAATTGATCAGCATTACGGTCAAATTGGAAGAATACTTCTCTTAATGCCGTTACCCTTTTATTATCCTGACATATATTTTGGGAACCCATTATGCCGAGAACTTGCGCATACCCAAGCCATTCTGAATTATGCTACCGACGAGTTCCAAAGAAATGCCCAGAATCCCTGACACAAGTTTTTCTGAGAAGGTAAAAACTGAGAAAGCGGGGTGCAGACCTCAGACTATAATAAATATAAATAGCTTAAATTATTTTTGTCACACAAAAACTGGGGTGGCCTAGGCCCTCCTTCCCCGGGCTATATCCCCACTGGCTGAAATGCTGCAATTTTCAAGAATAATGTCACAAATTGCATCCATGATTCCAGGAAGAGTCATTGCTTTTAATCATCCTGGATGTAAAGCATAATTTGTTGAGAAATTGCTACGTTTATACTAAGCCACTTACTTCTTCACCACTACATATAACGGAGGAGAGTCCCGTGGTGTTTCACTGATTTCCTAATTAATTTACTTCGGTGACTTTCCTTGGTGGAACAAAAATGTTATAACAGTAAGAATCTGGATGTTAGTGAAATTATCTGTTTGGGCACACATAATCACTTCAGAGGCCTGAGAAACAATAAGAATTTCCTTATTAATATGAAAATTTATATTTGTACATACAGAGATATGTTTTTCTAAACTACGGTTTCATTTTTCTACCTAGTACCTACACTCCTTCTGGATTGGACTACGACATTTTCAGCAGTTCCTCGTAAATTCTCTCTCTGGCTCTTTCTCTCTCTCTCTCTCTCTACATATATATATACAGTGACGTACTTAGGGGGGTGGCTTCCGGGCTTAAGCCCCCCCCCCCGAAATCTTACTTAGTATAGTAAAGTAAAGTAAATATCTTGCAGAATTTTCACATTTCCACGCAAAGCCCCCCTCCCGAAACAAAATCGTAAATACGCCACTGTATATGTGTCACTGTAGAGAGAGAGAGAGAGAGAGAGAGAGACGTAGCATATAGACGAAATTTATGTTTAGGCTTCAAAAGTTTCATTGAAAAATATTTCATGTGCAGACGTTATTTATTTGTTAGTTACAAATTTTATTTGAAATAAGTTTAATTTATAATCATATAGATCTAACATAAAAACAGCAACGAAATACACAATGTAATGTAAAATAAGTCAAACGTAATAAACAGGGCCCGGATCTTGTTGACCTAAAAAAAATTAAAAAGTGACCTATAAAATGACACTAAAATTCCTGTAAAATGACCATAAAAATCACAAAAATTGACCTTAAAACCTACGTTTTCTCAAACTTTTATTTCATTAAACATTGACATTTTTTAATATTCATTGGATTTTTAATTAACATTTCTCACTCATATTCAAAAAGTATTGTTTCACTTAGTTGCAGTCCATTGATCATTTCTATTGATCAGTCCATTGTACGGCATTGTAAGTATTGAAACCGTCAATTCACTCCCGAGTTGAAACTAGGAAGCACTCTTAAACAATAAGACTTAGCAAGTTTAGACTACATGAAAATAATAGATAAAAACCTTCTAATGCATTTTTAGTTATTCACGTGATCACATTCTTTGTGGTCAATAACCCAAAACTATCTGTTTGGCCACCTACCAACCCCCGCCTTTCGTTAACCAGCTACAGTTTAGTTTTAATTAGCTTGTTAAGGATGCAGCTTTTCCTCCCCAATAGTCAGGATGCAAGAAAAGAGATTATTCAACTTCGTCTTTTCCACATCCGTAAACCGTGTTCATTTTAAGATTTCTTTATGTAGAAGAAAAAGAATAAAAAGACCATAAGTGACCTAAAAGTTACCTTAAAATATTAAAAAATGACCTGAAATTTCAAAACAGCAAAAAGTGACCAAAAGTTGACCCTAAAAAACTATATTTTTAGAACCTAGAGTTAATGAATAAAGTTTTTATTTGAACTTGCCTTGTCCTATGCGTAACAGAAAAAAGTTAACTTGTCAACAAGATCCGAGCCCTGGTAATAAATAAGTTATTTTTGGTATGGCAAATAGCCGCCCCCGAAAATGTATCTGCCCTTCCTTTGCCCCCCTAACAACTTAAAGCTGGCGTTGTCACTCGAACAGTATGGTATGGAGTTCTTGCATACTATTCATTGTTGGCGGAAAAATTTCTTCGTTTACTCTCTTTTCTCCACATCAAAGGATTACACCGAAAAGTTTACAGAAATGAAAATAAGCTTTTCATTGTTGCATTGTTATGTTCTCAATGATTTTGCATTGTAAATATTGGCTTTAAAAAATATTAACACAGTATGTTAAACTTTCAGTTAAAGAGAATTTTCCAAGAATTGTGCTATATATTTTAAATTATGCTTTATGCTTTATTTTCTAAAATAATGCTTTTAAAACTAGTTTCCCAATGTGAGTGCACTTTGGCGTTCACCCAGTGTCGTGACCATAGTGCTCTCAAACGGGTCGGGTCGGGTCGGGTCAACTCGGGTCGGGTTGTCGGGTCGGGTCAGTCGGGTCAGTTCGGGTCGGGTTGTCGGGTCAGGCTACTCGGGTCGGGTTGTCGGGTCGGGTCAATCGGGTCAGCTCGGGTCGGGTTGTCGGGTCGGGTTATTCGGGTCGGGTTATCGGGTCGGGTCAACCGGGTCAGCTCGGGTCGGGTTATCGGGTCAGGTCAATCAGATCGGATCACGGTTCGGGTCAGTCGGGTCGGGTCGGGTCATCGGGTCGGGTCAGTCAATTCGGGTCACGGGTCGGGTCGGGTCGGTCTTCAACCCGACCCGACCCGACCCGTTGAGAGCACTAGGTATGATGTACCTCTTCGTAGCTAATTTGCTAGCGCTAAAGTTTTCCATGTGTGTGTTCCAGGTTCAATCATCAGTGGGTATAACATATCCGGGATAAAACCCTAATAGTAACTCATATTTCACTTTGAGCAATAGACTTTGTCTCAAATAGCTTCAGTACTGCCTATACAATTAAACGATATTAAATTAACCCCAGTACTATACAGTAGTTTATTTCCTTCCTCTGAATCAGAATTGTTTTACAATTTCTTATCCAATACATTCTGAAAACAGAATATAATGTTATTTTAAAAACAGAATATAATATTCATTATCTTAAGAAATAGAGTAAATTATTACTACAATATATTTTGTTTCAAATTGACCAAATGCTTTATTACCGTTTCACATCTCATTGTTTAATTGACACTTTAAAACAGGAACTTCCTTAACCTTGTGGTGGGAGCTACGGCACTCATCTTTGCTATATGTGGTCTCGGGTTGGATCACCAAACAAGTTAGATTTAAAGTCCGATGTTTCGTATAGTTCGCGTCTCATACAAGTTCATAAGGTCGTAATGTATTACATAAGCATATATCCAGTGTCGTAACATAGATTAAGCTTATTCCTGAGCTCTCAACGGTGCATGTGATCTTCATTCGAGAAAACTAATGGTGTGTTCATTATATTGAAATTTTATATTGATTGAAAATTATTTGCGAAACATAAACATACATATTATATAAGTATATAGGCAATTCGAGCTATATGTATATATTTTCTCTGTCCTGGCAATACGAGTTTCTTAACTTTCTAGTTTTCTTTTCTATAAATTTTCGTAGTTTTCCTGCAATATGAAGTCAAAAATATTTTTTTTCGCTGTACGAATTTCGTTAAATTTTGGATCCGTTTTTAGCCTACCTTACCCAGTAAAAGTTTTATATATATACTGTATATATAATATGCATTAACTTTAGAGGTAGATTATGCTAAGTCACTTTTTGGTCGAAATTGATTAACAATACTTTTTAATAGACTATGTTCTTTCTAGTGGTGTAATAATATGTCTAAAAGCATCCCATTACTTTGTAACTACTTAGTATAGTTTGAAAACAGTACTATAGGTCTTACTTAAGGAATCGGTTTTTCGCTTCTGTAAAATTACGAAATTATAACTTGGTTTAGTTTATCTCTGAGGTCCAGATATAGTAAAATCATAACCATAATCATAATCAACCATTATCAACCCACTGCTGGATGAAGGTCTTTCCAAGTCTTCTCTACAACTATTTATCTTGAGCAATTCTTTCTCAGGTTACTCCCCAGTTGTTCTTGATTTCGTCAAACCTTCTTGTAGAAGAACGTTTTCTAGGCTGTTTTTATCTCGTGGTATCCTGTCTAGAATTGTTTTTGTTCATCGATCATAATTTCTTGCAATATGTCCAGCACATTTTCCAGTCCACATATTAAAAATCATTTCATTAGTACCAGTCATTAGTTGCCCAATAATTCATTTCTACTGTATATATTTGTCCTACAAATAGTTCAAATCCGGTACTTGTGGAGCACAGACACGCTAGTTTTTGATCATCGAATGTGACAACACTGACTCAATGATTTAAATCAACACGATGTGAGGGCTCCATTTGGTCTAGTGGCTAGCACGCTTGACTTCGGTTCGCTTGATCCCGAATTCGATTTTCGGTAGGAGTACAGTTGAACGACTGAAGTGGTTCGGATTCCATTATAATCGTTAGCTTCACGTCTCTTTTAGACGCTCTATCATAATCGTGGGACATTAAACTAAAACAAACCACACCAAAAATCAACGCAATGTGTACTACTAACTGTAAGTCCTTGAATAACTGCATACAACTATGGTATGGATCGAGTTTGAGGTGGTCGGTGGTCAAACTAAAACAAATGAAATGTAACTAGGGTGTAATTAGAACCTTGGTTTTTATTAATCTTGGTTTCGTGTACATCACGATTAAGGCTTAGGGGAACACTAGGGTTACTGAAAGTTATCAGTTACATTTAATTTCAGTTAAAATTTGCATTTACATGTATTGCTGGAACCAAAACTTTCACATTATCATTAACATTATAAAGGCTACGAAAAACATCGTCTTTTGTAAACATTCTTGCACCATAAAACAAATTGCGAGTAATTTTAAAATATTTTGCAGTTTAGCTACGTTATTTGCACTATATTTATAATAATATTTAGCAATTTATTTAAGTTGGCAACGCTACTTAAAATAATGCAACTGCGACTTGTAATTAAAACCACTAAAAACTATTGTTGTGATGTTATAGAAACAAACTAAAGCAATAATCATTACAAAAATTTAACACAAATGCGTTATTTTAAGCAGTATAACAATCACTATCCATGTGTTTGGTATCTCTAAAACGGTTTGAAATAACAATTGTTATAAATGACATTATGATTACTTAAGTCTTTTGGAAGCATCTACATGATGAGACGTGATATGTAAGCACGTTTTCGAAGTGAAGTATTTAGAAAAAGTTAAATTTTTCATTTCTTGTAACTTTGATCCTTCATTCATTCGAAATACAATCCCTTTCGGGATCCTATGGTACGATTTGTACCATATGCATTTTTCATGGTACATTACGTTATTTCTCTTCTATTTGAGCTTTTTCGTCCGGGTTTTTTTTTTTTTTGTTGTTGTTGTTGTTTGTTTGTTTTCCAAATCCAGAGGCCTTGTAGAAGACATTACGTATGGTTTCAGACCGTCCTGCGTCCAAACATAGGAGGTGATGACGTCATAAGTCAAAAATTTCTCTTCTCATTTTCTAAGCCTATGTTCAATGTTTTTTGACGGGCTTATTTTTCTACGTAGAAGATTGAAATTTTGCACAAACATTCAGTCCACCGAGTAGTATTTACCAGATTTTTTGTTCCGATGTCAGTGCTTAAACAGGGGGGAACCAGAGGGGCAAAGGGGTAAAAAAAAGGGATCTTTTTACCCTCAAAATCCCGTTTTTTTTCCATTTTCCCGCCTTACATACATGATAGGACCACGTGAGTCATACTGTCTGATAGACAGTTCCATTCTGAAGACAACGATGGTCGAATTATTATTCTAGGGTAAATAGGGCAGTCTCAGTGAATTTTTATCCAAATATACTTCTGTATAGGGTAAAAGTGGGCAAAGTAGGGAAATTTTGCACAAACATTCAGTCCACCGAGTAGTATTTACCAGAAGTTTTTTTTTTCGATTTCTGCCTTAAAACAGGGGGGTCCAGAGGGGTAAAAGTTGAAAAACGGGAAATTTTGCCCCCAAAAATCCCTTTTTTAGGAATTTCCCGCCTTAGATACATGATGGAGACATGTGAATGGTACCTCCTGAAAGACAGTTCTATTCTGAAGAGAATGATTGGCGGATTATAGTCCTAGGGTAATTATGGATGTCTCAGGAATGTTTTTCCCTGAGATCATAGTGTTTTATGGTACTTTGGGGCATTGTGGGAATTTTTGATAAAAATTCTCCCGCCCTTACTATTCAAGATAGAAACTTGAAATTTGGCACACACATTCAGTACACCAAGTACTATTTATCAGATTTTTTTTAGATGGCTACGATCACACAGGGGGGGTCCAGGGGGGGCCAAAGTTCGACAAAAAAATTTCCATCCGAAATTTTTCCTTTGACATTTTTTTCCCGCTTCTGGTATATGGTATGAGCATGCAAGTGGTACCATTTGAAAGCCGAGGCAAAGTATGGTTTAGCCCCGCCTTTGATCATATCCTGGATCCGCGCCAATATATATATATGAGAGAGAGAGAGAGAGAAGATTATATACAACAGCAGTGGATTTTGTTTCGGGAGAAGCTTGAGGAACGGGTAAGAAACATTTGTGTTGTAATTGCAATGCGAAAGAATAATCACAAATTTATTTCGGAAGGGGCTTGAGCCCGACACTTACCCCCTAAATACGCCACTGTACATCAGTCAACCGTTCCCACATTATATTACACAGCAACGAAACAAATTTTGAGTATAGGCAAAATAGCTGTCAATATTCGAGACGAGACCTAGACTTTCGAGACTGACCAAGGTCTCGTCTCGGTATGTAAAAGTCCGTCTCGGTCTCGTCTCGCTAAATAAAAGTCCGTCTCGGTACCATCCCTACCTATATGGTAGAGAAAGCAAAAGGTTTTCTAGGGAGTCAACTAGTATAGGTCTAAGTAAATAGTGTGTTAACTTTGATAATAAGAACGGCAAAATGACTTGTTTGACAACTTCTCAAAAAGCATACTTAACACAGACGTACTACCACGTTTTAGTGGAGAAAAAGGGATGATATCCAGAAAAATTTATTTTCCTTTTTTTTATTTAAAAAATTTTAAAAGAGAGGCATTAAAAACATTAGTAAACAATAAAAAAAATACAAAGCAAACACAATAATTGTTCTTAACACGGAAGAAAATTTTTTGCAAAATTATTAACAGCCACTGCCCAAAAAATCTAACAATTTTTGAGCGACGTTACAGTCAAAAAAAAAGAAATAGATTTTTAACGAAAATATATTTAAGCGTTTTCATTACAAAATGGATGGAAAGCGATGACCGAGTAGAAATATTAAAAATAATATTTTGGCCAAAGTGGAATAGGATACAGGGCTATGACGTAGTTGGGTTAAAGTTACGGTTTGTAATGTAAAAGAAAATTAAAATGGTTTATAACAACTTGTTTTGGTTTATTTGAGGACCAGTACGATTTAGACACATACGTAAGCTGGATTTTTTTGCACAGTTTATTGCGCTTCATAACCCGCGAAGACTCATCCGTGGTTTGTAGAGCAAGTAAATAATTACCGGTAGCTTGAGACTTATTTTACCTAGCTGAATTAACTTACGGCCAAAGTGTATTTGTGTTAAGTCACTTTGTGTAATTGCGAATTTTACTCGTTGTTACATTTTGTTTTATAGTGTAGGAATGGTTGTAATTATGTAAGTACAAATGCTTAGTGTGGGCGTCTTCGGCGTGGGAGATTCAGGTTGGTTTCATGTGAATCGGATCCCACGTTAAGCTATAGGTTCACGTCCCATATAGTCTCGGTTCTTAGAGGAATGCTTAAAACTCTCAATCAACTAACGAACCTTCGCTATAGTGACCGCGACAACTGATGAAGCCTGTGCTCTACCACGAATCATAGAACAGCTTTCTCTCGCGTGTCATGAATCGGAGGAATTTCGTACGATTCGTGGAGCTGCCTTCCGAACGCACGCTTGAGAAAAAGTGAAACAATAGGAATACATAAACAACATTGCCAAACTTACTTAGAGAACATGACAAACAAGCGAAAAAACAGCACTTAAAACACTATACAGGGTGGCCCGAAACTAGGTATACAGTCCCTTACTGATCGGCTCATCGTATTTTATATCATTTACTTAATATTATCCATACAGGTATTGACTGAGTTTCTTCATTATTTGTTCTTAATTTATTTTCACTTATACCTGAAACTCGGAACAGACCAAAACAAATAAATGCATTATCTTAATCAATTATAATGTCATACTTGATCGATGCAGTCTGTATACCTAGTACTTTTGGGCCACCCTGTTTAATGAACACTAACAATTATTCGAATTAAATGATGGCAAAAATATAAAATAATAGCAAAAATAATGACAGCAATAATATTAACAAAACAAAACTTGGCGGCAATCCGACAACACTGCACCCTCAGGAGATAATCTCCGTACTAGGGATGGGCAAAACCGGTTTTTATATTAAAAAACCGGAAACTGGTTTCTAAAAAACCGAAAGCCGACATTTCAGTTTCTCCGAAACCGGTTCGGTTTTCTCTAAAAAAACGGTGTGTTTCGCCGAAACCGGTTTCGGTTTTCTTCAAAACCGGTTCGGTTTTCACCGAAACTGGTTTCGGTGAAAACTTTTGGAAAACACACAAAACTATTTCTGTGGAAACGGAATCGGTTTCCGGAGAACAACGGAACACTGTTCCGGAGAATAACGGAAATAGAACAAATTTTTGGAAGAAACCGAAACCGGATCCGGTGAAAAAGCGAACCGGTTTTTGGAGAAAACCGATAACCAGTTTCGTTGAAAACTGAAACCGGTTTCGGTGAAAAACACCGATTTTTGGAGAAACCCGAAATCGGTTTTGGAGAAAATCGAAACTTTTTTAAAATTTCAAAAATCGGTTTCGGTTTTCCTAAAAACCGAAAACCGGTTTTTGTGCCCACCACTACTCCGTACAGCACGAGAGATGACAATTGGCAACAATTCCGGGATGGGATTGACGACCGGGACAAACCCTCGCGTTCTATTGGGTGCTAAAATTGATAAATCTATGTCAAGCTTCTCGACTCCACACGACTACTATAGAAATAGTAGTAAATTTACACAATTCCAATTCGACCACTGTGCTTTCCAAATACACGATTTATTTTGTTACTCTAATAAATTCATCGATGTGCTATAAGGGGAAATAATTGCATCCTGTTTTCTCCCTGCACTCCCCCTTCATATTGTGAGTAACATGTGAGTCTTTTCTGAAGTAAAAAGATAATGTATATAAAACAATTTTACTTCATTTTCACCTCATCCTTTAAGAAATTAATTTTACCCGCTTCTTGAGTGTTTAATTTGGAGAATGCTCAAACCAATATTTGGTTTCTTTCAATTAAAAGATTACATGGCAATTTTTGACAAAATAGTTGACACTGGGAAACTATATGGAATGGAAATCAACATCAAAAAGACCAAACTCATGAGAATGTCTACTGAAAACTCACCCTTACCGGATCAGAGTAAAACAAAGAGAACTTGAAGAGGTCGATAATTTCAAGTACCTGGGAAGTATTTTGACGAGAGACGCTTACTGCACCAAAGAGATCAGGTCAAGAATTGCCATAGCTAAAGAAGCATTCAACAAGAAAAGATCACTCTTAACTAGCAGGCTCAATATTGGACTTAAGAAGAAGTTGGTTAAGTCCTATATATGGAGCATTGGACTTTATGGTTCAGAGAATTGGACATTAAGGAAATTAGAGAAGAAGTATTTAGAGAGCTTCGAAATGTGGTGTTGGAGGAAGATGGAGAAGGTAAAATGGACATAAAGAGCAACAAACGAAGATATTTTAAAACGGATAGGAAAAAAGAAGATACTTTTAGCCAGCATCCTTCGTAGGAAGGCCAATTGGATTGGACACATTCTGCGAGGAAACTGTCTTCTTCATATCGCCATAGAAGGAAAGGTGGAAGGAAAGCGAGGAATAGGAAGAAGAACACAACTGATCGATGATTTGAAAAATAGAAGAGAATATTGGGAGTTAAAAGAGGAAGGTGAAAATCTACAAACGTGAAAGTAACATTTTCAGGCCAAATCTAAAATTGAAAAAAAAATCTTCACTAGTCCCAGGACCTGACGAAAGACAAATACTTATTATTATTATTATTATTATTATTATTATTATTATTATTATTATTATTATTAATAATAATAATAATAATAATAATAATAATAATAATAATAATAATAATAATAATAATAATAATAATGAGTGATCTGGAGCCACAATTTTGCTACACAGATACATCACCAGATCTAATTGTGTACGAAGCCCTTTTTTATTTTCGACTCGAGAGGAGCTTGGAAGCTGAAAACGTACACAAAAACGTATGTACGTCCTTCTTGGCTTCTAAAAAAATTAGCATTATTTGTTTTGATAAAGCGACAACATGGCAATACGACACGCATATTTTGATTCTCTTCCTTGTCATCAGAGTAGGCACTGCATTTGATAGAAACTTGACAATTAAAGAACGTTTTCCGTTGGTCCTAGGTAGTGTTTTCGGAGGAAAGAAAATATAGCAAACCGAAAAATGACACGACTTCTCTTTCTTTAACGTGTTATTTTTTGTAATGCATGTTGATTTACCTTCTTACAGCCGTGGGGTTAAATACAGTACGTAGTTGAGTATTTTCTTTTTCTGTTGTGTGCGAGGAAAATGGAGACCTTTTGTTTTATCACGTGTCGTATGCGACACTATGAAACCAACCGTTACAAAAGATGACTATCCATAATCTAGATATATCTCATGTTTTCATTCTCTTCACTTCGGTTCTACGAACTTGTGACCGTGTTTGCATATATGGAACGAAAGCATTAGGCTACGAAAACGTAAATTTTACAAGACGAAAGTATTTTGTTCTACTAGTGATACTGAAGAGGTTAAAACACTTCTCACGTACGCAACTCCCATTACATCATGGTTTGTGTAGACTTACAGAATAGCGGATAATAAATAGTTTGGATTGGAGTAAAGCAATTCTCCCACCCTCCTTTTAATCGATTTTATGAATTAAGAATCGCAAGAAAAGGTGCTTACACTTTTTTTTTTTTTTTTTATCTATGTTCTGAATCAAAACCCAAGAACGACGAAAGGTTACAACTAGTTCTTTATAAAATATATTTATTCGTCTTCGCTAAAATTCCAATCAATATAAAGATAATAGAATAAATGAAATCTTGAATTTAACCTTCAACCAATGCCGGACTGGCCACGTTGGCTACTTGGTCATCGCCAAGGGGCTGTTCGCGTATTATGTAACGCTATTTTTGACCAATTTTTACTCCCTCACTCCCTTTTGTCACATTTTGTAACGCAAGGCCGAACCTCTCTCCCCTTTGTTACGTAAGAGTTTTTGATTTTTGTTTTTCAACAATTTTGCTTATTTTAGGGGTTAGGGACTATTGCAATAAAAATATTTTTTTTTTACTAGTAGAACATTTTATTACAAAATGCGTGTATTCTGAATACATTTCTATTCTATTTTCGCCAATAAATCAAAATATTAAAAAATAATAGTACCGTAATAATATTTTAACCCCATAAGAAATTTTAATTCTTCGAAATTGTATAGTGTCATTTTCGTAATGAGATCGACTCATCGTTTACTTTAAACTAGAAATAACATTAACTGAGGAAAGCAACGTTTGTTTTTACTTACATGCGCGCCGACTAGGTGGGTGCCCCGGGGCTCCGGCACCCATACAAATAATCTTGTGTGTGCGCCGCACCCACAAGACTTTAAGTTTGGACCCAAGTTTGAACCAGTTTCTTTTCCGTTTAAGTCAGTCGCGTTACCGACTGAGCTAAGGCAGCACAACTTATCTATATAGTACCGCCTTTGATATGCACCCACACAAATTTTGGAAAGTTGGCGCAATTGTTTACTTTAATAACTGTAAGAGTTTCGCCAATTAATTGAATTTATTGGCTTTATCAGACACTCTGAAGCAGTGGCGTAGCACACTTTTGCGGGGCCCCCCGCAAAGTATAGAGAAGGGGCCCTAGTTGTAAAGCCGATAGAAGTAAGATTGCAGTTCTACTTCTATAAATCTTTATTCATCGTAAGACTTCGGGGCCCCCTATACGTCGGGGCCCCCCGCATTGCGGGGGTTGCGGGGGCAGCTGCTACGCTACTGCTCTGAAGTCAATATGTTCACTTAGTTGGCGAAACTGTTATACATTTATTATTTTATAAATAAACGTTCCTTTCTCAGCGATTTCTATTTTTAGTTTAAATTATTCAAGATAGCAAAACTAGTATGAACCAGTTAATTATTGGATTCCATCCTTTTAAGTCACCGATGATTGGCAAGAAGGAAATATTGCCGGAAGATGCAGAAGAAACAGCATCTCAATCCTGACATCGACCTTTTCGGGATCCAGGATGCTCCGCCAGTTCGCCAGAGTCGACAACGCAAAGTTTTCTTTCTCGTCGACAGCAGATTCGAAGTGGTTGTAAACGTGAAGGAGTAGGGACATCTTGTTTGTGAACTAGCTTTCGAGCATCTTCTTTGGACTTCAGCTTACCTCCTTTCAATTTTTTTGTCCTAAATCAGCACCAGATTGCGAATAAACTCGATTTCTCTAGAAATATTCAAATTGAAAAATCAAAAAAATTTAGTACGAGATGAATATCCGACGAGTTAGGTTTCAAATAACTTATTTTGCGACTACTTTTTAAATAACATTATTATTTAATTTTAGTAACTGTATGCTAAAACTCTTTTGTTTATTATAGTAAATACAATTGTTATGTAAAAAGTAGTTCACAGGATTCCAAGACAACATGATACGTAATCAAATGTAGTTGAGTACGTTCCTCTAGTCACTGCCTTAACTCAGATTTTCGGGGGAAATGTTATTGTGGCAACACTGTAATTTCTATGGATGGCAACACTGATGATTCTTCACGTTCATATTTTCTGTTGTAGAATAACATTATTCATGATTATGGTAAGGTGCATTTGATTATCTCCTTTCACTTACGAAAAACAAGCAAAAGGAAAATGGTAAATTTTGTATTATTTTTAGTAAGGCAGGCTCATGCCTCATCGGTGCAGAGAACAATGTTACACTTCCTGTTGGTCACGAGAGGAAAAGTACATTTTTAAATTCCGGACTTAACGAGAGGTTTCATACAATACATTAGTTCAGACAAATCTTAAGATATCAAACAGTGTTTTAGTGCTAATGATTCATAATATTAAAAGCTTCAAATTGATAAAGTGATGGTACGAACACAATGACGAGCATTTTATTCAACGTCTATAGATGTGCAAGTCCTTTCACAATATTCCAATATCAAACAGGTTTTAAATTGTGTTATTTCACATCTTCCGCCCATTTGTCATGACATGAGAGGATTCTGATATCTTTTAGATGCCATTAATAAAAACTTGGCATAAATTTTTAGGTACTTACACACTAATTTTAAACATAAATCTATAAAACGAGAAAAGAAATCTTCGAGTCGAGACAAGTCATCTTTTCGAGACGAGATTTTACTAAATTTATGAGACGAGATGAGACTAGAAAACGTTATTTTTCGACTCAGTTACACTCCAGTTAATGAAATGAAAAATCTTTCAGTTTAACGTCCTACGATTATACAGGGTGGCCCAAAAGTAGATATACACTCCTGCATTGATCAAGTATAAGATTCTAGCTTATAGGTTTATTTGCTTCGGCTACTCCGAGCTTAAGATATAAGTAAAAAGACATTAAGAATGAATAATAACGAAACTAAGTCTATCTGATAAGAAAAAATCTTTAAATCTTTAAGTTTTACGTCCCACGCTTACGCCGGTTAGGCTAAAGGAGACGGTGATGATGAGAGATGAGTGAAATGGTGGAATGAAGAAAGTGAGAGGAAACGGGAGAACCCCGAGAAAACCCACGAGCGCGGTGTTTGTCCACCACAAAGTCCACACCGCGCGAGCTGGGATCGAACCGGAGGTGAACGCTCTACCACTGAGCCACCGCGCCCCCTACTTGATAAGAAGTGAGATAAAAAGCAATGAGTTGATTAGTACGGGACTGTATACCTACTTTTGAGCCACCCTGTATTCTTTAGGCCAAGAGAGACGACGACTAAGCCAAGCGAACTATGATGGAAGAACTAGTGGAATGAGAATGTGCCCGAAACGGGAGAAACCCCGAGAAAACCCACTGATAGGATGTGGTCCACCACAAGATTACTTGGTTGAGGTTCGAACTAGAGACCATGTGTACCAGAAGTAAGTGCTCTACTGCTGAGCTACTGTGCCGAAATGAAATCAATCCTGTAATCACCCATTACGAATTCCTCGTACCAAAGATGTGTAGGCTAACAATACAACCAAAAGGAATCTGTAATCTAATATTTTATGCCATTGAATCAATTATATTAAACAATAAAGTTAATTTTCGTAAAGACAAATCTTTACTGGTAACTTTGTGAGTTTTGAGTATGAAACACTGACGCAATTGTCCCAAATCTTCAAATACCGTGCATAAGAAACTATTACATCACACCGTAGGCCGGCTAGAAAACAAATTTCGAAGATTAACGAGATATGAACCGTATATCACAAAGTTTTTTGATGTAGTAAGGTCAATACTAATCATTACGCCAGGAAGTTATGGAGGCGACAAGACCTAAAAAGCCCATCGTGGAGCTAAATCCAGCATGAATACCGAGAGACAGAAAGGTGTTACGCGTAAATAACACGAGGTTTTTGCCAGTTGGATCAATATTTAAAAGAGTAAGGTATAACAAACCGTTCTCCTGTCGAGTGAAGCCATACACGTACTCCTGCAGAGGAAAGAAATAATTGAAAGAACATAAAAATAGTTGCTGAGTCTTCTTGGGTTGTCGTGACGAAGTTGCTGAATAAGGAATAGTGAGTCAAAATGGACATTTGTGGGTTACCAATTCTCAAATATCTTCTTATGTTCTTCAATGCAATTCTATTGGTAAGTACTACAACACGCTATCCTTTAATTATTCTTGCACTTACTTAATTCGAATTCCTTTCGTGCTGTATAAATCTGTGTGTACAAAGTGTTTTCAGAAAAAAAAAAACTCATGACGAATTTATAGATCAGTGACGACCATACCAAATTATGATGCATACATGGGGGCCTTTTTTTTAATTTTCCGCTCTCTTTTGGCTGAGGCAATGGTTCGGGTTTTTTTTTTTTTTTTTTTTTTTTTTTTTTTTTTTTTTTTTTGCGAGGAGGTAATGCACATTTAAAGAGTTAATATTACAAACTGGGAGAGCACAATGGGCAAAACTAAAGGGGAAAAAAGTCTTCAAAAGTTTTCTACTCGCAATATATACTTTTTGACACGCAAGTTTAGCAACCGACGGCGTGGCAGAGTGAGTAAAGTGTGCAGTTCACATGCAAAGGGTCCTGAGTTCGATACCCGTTCGAGTTAATCCTTGTTTTGTTTTTTACTTTAACTAATAAACTAAACATTTGTAACTATAAATAAAATATTAATTCACCATATGTTTATAAGAATAAAACAATAGAAAGTTTAAAATCACTTGTAAAATCTTTCAATGTTCCATGTTAACTAACAAGAAAATTCAATCTATTCCGTAAATATACTGATATCACGAGTTGTATTATGGTTACGATAGTCAACGGCGCCGATTTCTCTGTAAGTTTGGGGAGGGGGCATTCATAAAAAATGCATACAACAATACATGTAACAATAAAAAATACGTATTCATAAAAATACATGGGGCCCACATGAGCTTGGGGAAACGCCCCCCATGATCGGCGCCCTTGACGACAGTCGTTGTGTAATAAATGTTTTTGACGCTTGGTGTCTACATCTGGTGACAATGTGCGATTTACAAAGGAGTTGAGGGGGGAAATCCCCTTTGCTAATACTGGATGTTGCTATAACCAAAGCAGATTTCCCCCTCATTCCCCTTGTAATTCTCACACTGTCAACAGATGTAGACACGAAGCTTCAAGAACATTTTTTACACAACGACTGCAGTAAGAATAATATTTACGGAAGAGATTAAATTTTGTTCCTAGTTAGCAAAGAATTTACAAGTGATTGAAAATTTCTATTGTTTTATTCATTATAAACAAATGGTGAATTAATATTTTACTTATAGTTACAAATGCCTACTTTATTGGTTGAAGCAAAAAAACAAGAAAAAAGGTTTAACCCGAACGAGAATCGAACCCGGTGCCCTTTGCACTGAGTCAAAGGTTCTTCTCACTCTGCCAGGTCGTCACTTGATAAATTTGCACGTCGTACGATATATGCGTCAAGTAGAAAACTTTAAGACTGTTTTTCTCCGTCATGTTTACCCATTGCGCTCTCCCAGTTTGTAATATTAACTCTTTAAATGTGCACTAGCACCTCGCAAAAAGTTCACTTACCAAAGTGTGCCTTCTCCTTGTAAGTGAATCTTTGTAGAATCGTGCGTATTCTTCCTACGTGTCATGTGTATTATCCAAATAGAGACCAAGGTATGAACATTTGAAGTTTTGAGGTGTTTCAGTTGAACGTCACACGATTAGGCTAAGGGAGACGTATGATTAAGGCAAGTGAATGATGATGAAAGAATCGGTGGAATGAAATGTGGGAGGAAACGGGAGCATCCTGAGAAAACCCACGGACACGATGTTGTACGAACATTTGAAACTACCTGCATATTTTAAAATAATCGGTCCGACACCAACGGTCTTAATGTTGGCAAATAGGCTTGGAAGCAGAAATATTGAAAAATAAATAATTAGAAATAAAAATAATAAAAGCCAAATCTTAGGGACCGCGGTGGCTCAGTGATAGAGTGTTTGTCTCTGGCGCGTGGATCTCGGGTAGTTTTGTACACGATACGAGAAGTACATTTATAAATTCAAGATAGGGATGCGCACGAGACGAGTTGAGACAGGATTTTCCTGACAAAATTTGAGTCGAGACACGGCTCTTCCAATAGAGAAATATACATTTTTCGAGTCGAGACATCAATTTGACAGCACATTTTCGAGACGAGACAGGCACAAATCTTGTCTCGTGCGCATCCCAAATTCAAAACTAGACGATAATTTTCGACTCGACCAGACGAATAATGACAATCTCGAGGACGAAACGAGAAATTTAATAAATCTCGTAGGCGGCACTAATTCACCCAACCCTTAGTTTTAGTATTACATAATTCATGCTATACAAACTATAAGTTGATAAAATGATTGCACGAACCAGGGGCGCATCCATGGGTGATCCACAGGGTCTAGGCCCCTCCCCCAAGACTTCTTAACTCGACACAGACTTCTACAATTTCTGAATAAAGTTTAGCAGAGAAATACTTGATATAAACTAAAGATTTGATCTTACTCATCACCTGTACTATTTCTATTCTAATAATAATAATCTAATTTTGCCATATTTGGTAAGAATATAAGTGTCGGAACTTAAGAATTATTTATCTTTTTTTTCCTTCGGCTGCAGAACAACACCCGTTGGATACTACATAAACATAGTATCTTGTATTATTGGAAACCCCTCCTATTGGAACTGCAAGTGTGTTCCCTTTGGTCTCGATATTGGTAGCCATATTGCAAAAACAGCCATAACAACAAACTTACATATAGGGGAGAATGGAGGAATGGCGGTCACCTAAGCAATAATCGTTATAATCTAGCTCGTAAAGCACGAAAAGTTTCCGCGATGAGTCAGTCCTATAGGTAATTCTGTCTAGTTTCTTGTGACCAATTTCAAAATACATCTCTTATTTCATTGCCAAGCTAAGAACTAAAATATGAACATACTCAATTGACCGTTATTTACCACATGATTGGACAATGGCATTTAGGGATTTCCCCATGTTTTACATATGAGAAAAAAAGAACTTCAACACCATTAAGGTTTCAAATTTATTCATTAACTTTAGAATAGTTGGGTATCTACATGGACAGACAATAAACCGCAGTTTCGCGTAAAGAAGATTTGAAAAACTACTTATTCATTCAAGTTACATATATTTTTTACTCAACACCTTAATAAATTTGAAATATAAATCTATGGGTATTGCCAAAAAAATCAAATGAATATATATGACTGGATCCAGTGGAAGTTCCTTGTTCAACTTCATCATCTCTGGCCTTTGAGTTAGGTTACACTTGAAGAGTTTTGTTTGGGGGTTGACTGTCAAAACTAATTTATTATTGTTTATTTTAATGTCGGGGAGCCCCGGTCACTGACTGCCATTACCCCATCCGTTTGACCGGGGCTACCCAAAACGCATGTTTTGAGTAAAACACAGTCAACACCAACAAACAAACAAATAAATGTAATAATTTATAGATTACTTTAGAATTACGTAAGCATAGTGTCTACCTAAAAAGTCACTTAATAAAATTATCAAATGGAATAGCATTTACAGTGTCGAATATTTTGCCTAATATTACATCAAACGCAGCGAAAAAAATCAACACGCCTTCATTTAATACCTATCACTCCTACAGTGGCGTCGCGCTCAAAATTAGTTCATCTGACAGCTGCCAGTAAGGCGCCATCATCAGATTCTATTTACGACAAGTTTTTCATGGTATATCGCCCTAACCGGGGCTAACCCTCTCTCCCCTAGTAGCGTCAATTATCCCCTTCGCTGGGTTAAAAAAAAAATGAAAAATTAGCAATATGTTCCGTTAGTCAGTCACTTTTAGTATTACTGAAGCGATTTCTGATTTTGAGAGCAAAATTTGGATTTAAACGACACTGAAAGTGTCACTCCCCAAAGACTATGGATTTCACACTAATATCGCTCATTTTCTATCGATATTTTTTTCTGTATTTTCCTTCCTCCTTCCGAAGGTGCACCGTCAAAGTGAAATTATAAAATGTATCCTAGGCTCGAACCTCATCTATGTTGAAAATTTGATCGAGTTCGGTCCAGTGTTTCAAGAGTAATTAGTCACTTTTATTTTTATTTTTATTTAAATCCGAAGAATAGATAGCAACTTCAGCTCTATCCTTATAGTAAGACATAAATTTATAACCACTTCCGGTTTCAATATACTGTGTTTCATATATTTAAATCAGGAAGAGATAGAGAGAACTTTTTTTCTTTCTTTCTTTCTTTTTCTTTTTTTCTTTTTACATGGACACATCATCCGAAAAATATATTCCATCTTTGCCTTTATTACTCCAGTGAAACCGGAAGAGTAGATCTATCACTTCCGGCTTCCATGTGATGAAGTCTAGGAAGTTTAGAAGTCTACGATATGACACGAGACTTACTTGATTAACTAATCGTGATATTGCATGGTTTTTACATGGTCGATACATATTCTTATCAATTTTAAGAGAAACACTTACATTTGGCAACAAGTTAGGTGTTTGACAAGGAGAAGGCACACTTTGGTAAGTGAACTTCAGGGCCTTTTTTTTTTTTTCTTTCTTTCTTTTGCGAGGTGGTAGTGCACATTTAAAGAGTTAATATTACAAACTGTGAGAGCGCAATGGGCAAAAATTACGGAATAAAACCGTCTTAAAGGTTTCTACTCGCGCATATATCGTACGACGCGCAAACTTAGCAGGTGATCGCGTGGCAGAGAGAGAAGAACTAGCGACTCAAGTGCAAAGAGTCCTGGGTTCGATTCTCGTTCGAGTCAAACTTTTTTTTTCTTTTTTTGCTTCAACCAATAAAGTGGGCATTTGTAACTATAAGTAAAATATTAATTCACCATATGTTTATAATGAATAAAACAATAGAAATTTTCAATCACTTGTAAATTCTTTTGATATCCCATGTTAACTAGGAACAAAATTTAATCTCTTCCATAAATTTTATTGTTACTGCAGTCGTTGTGTACAAAATGTTCTTGAAGCTTCGTGTCTACATCTGTTGACAGTGTGAGAATTACAAAGGGAATGAGGGGGAAATCTGCTTTGGTTATAGCAACATCCAGTATTAGCAAAGGGGATTCCCTCCCTCAACTCCTTTGTAAAACTCCCTCCTCATCTGTCACCAGATGTAGACACCAAGCGTCAAAAACATTTATTACACAACGACTGTCGTCAAGGTCGCCGATCATGGGGGGCGTTTCCCCAAGCTCATGTGGGCCCCATGAATTTTTATAAATATATGTATTTTTATTGTTACATGTATTGTTGTATGCATTTTTTATGAATGCCCCCCCCCCAAAAAAAAATAATAATTACAGAGAAATCGGCGCCGTTGACTGTCGTAACCATAATACAACTCGTGGTATCAGTATATTTACGGAATAGATTAAATTTTCTTGCTAGTTAACATGGAACATTGAAAGATTTTACAAGTGGTTTTATTCATTGTAAACATATGGTGAATTGATATTTTATTTATAGTTACAAATGGTTAGTTTATTAGTTAAAGTAAAAAAATAAAACAAGGATTGACTCGAACGGGACTCAAACCTTTGCATGTGAGTTGCACACTTTACTCACTCTGCCACGCCGTCAGTTAATAAACTTGCGTGTCGAACAGTATATATGGCGAGTAGAAAAGTTTTGAAGACGTTTTTTCTCCCTTATTTTTGCCCATTGCGCTCTTCCAGTTTGTAATATTAACTCTGTAAATGTGCACTACCTCCTCGCAAAAAATGGCTCCGAAGTTTACTTACCAAAGTCTGCCTTCTGCTTGTGAGTGATGTACTGCCCTCAGAATTGTGAAATATTCCATTTGTAACCATTCATAAGCTTTATGACTACATTGCACGTCGCGGGGCTGCGGTACCTCAGTGGTAGAGCATTCACCTCTGCTGCGTGGGGTCCCGGGTTCGATTCCAGTTCCAGCCAAGTAAACTTTGTGGTGGACGAACACCATGCTCGTGGATTTTCTGGGGTTGTCCCGTTTCCTCCCACGTTCTTCATTCCACCATTTCATTCATTTCTCATAATCACCGTCTTCTTTAGCCTAACCGGCATAACCGTGGGGGTACGCAAAACTTAAGATTTCATTTCATTTTTTTTCCCCCATTGTATGTCGCGTCAAAGCTATTCTGAGGGCAAAAACAGGTGCAACGCCATATTTACATCGTCAGATGCACTTCTTTTATAAATGCTTCCACTAAATTGGCAGGTATCTGTATGCATTTCTTTTAAATCAAATCAATATTTTTGTTAGTAGTTTTTCCTTTGTAAACCCATCATATTTCTTGTATTACACTTTCTCACTGCTAAGGATTGACATAGCAATAAATAAATTGCACGAGTTAAATTTATTGGCATCCTTCCAAGAAAGCTGTAATAAATTGAGAGAAAAGAAATGGAAATGTGGCCTGTTGAAGTTTCCTTCGAATAGCGTAAGTACACTTCTGTGAACTTCTGTAGATGTTAGAATTATGATAAGAGAGAAACACGCGAACACTTCTTTAGCAACAAGAAACAAATTTTGTACCTTGACCTTTCAATGAGATTTAAAAATAGATATCCGCCGTCGTTTTTACTTATCAGCTTTTCTAACGTTGAACAAACAAATATTTGCATTTGATTTGCTGAGAAATTCGAATTAGCTGCCATATTCCATAATGGTTTGCGTCAAAGCAAAACCAAATTTTGCGAGTTAGTTTATTATAAACGGCATAGAAGAAGATACAAGTACTTTTTTGCAACTTTTGCGTTGCGTTGCGTTGCTATACGCAAAATTATGCGAAGACTTGTACGGAATGTGGCCAGTAAGACTAATTTAGACAATGCTATATTAGCGTTTAACATGTGAATCTAAATTCTTATAAGTAGTTTTCAAGGTAGTGTGTACTTTTCGTAAACCTATGCACCAGAATTATCACGCCACTTATATTAAGATAAAACTAATGGCGAACTACATACTCAACAACTCTTCCTATAATCGCACTAGCAAGACGGCATTATAAGATATGGTTAATGACATATTGCTCAAATTTGCAATGAACTGTTCAATTTTTATTATATTATTGTATACTAATCGATAGATGATATAGAAATAAACAAAATGAGATACTTGAGGATAAATTGTGATCGAGAAAAAAACGGGAAATGAGGATAAATTCTGAGGAAAATCGAGAAAAACAAATGTTTGAGTCGTTAAAAAGTATGCCATCCTTTGCTAATTATTTTGCCCAAACGGATTCTGTTCCGTTGTCAAATATTTTGCCGAAACAGATTCCAATTATTTTTCCGAAACAGATTGTACTCCGTTACCAATTATTTTGTCAAAACAGGTTATTATGTTCCGTTGCCAATTATTTTGCCGAACGATATTGTGTTCCGTTGTCAATTATTTTGCCGAAACATATTGTGTTCCGTTGTCAATTGTTTTGCCGAAAGAGATTGTACCCTGTTCTCAAATATTTTGTCGAAACGGATTGTGTTTTCTTCCCAATTAATTTGCCGAAAGAGATTGAGTAAAATTTTCTACATACTGCTATGCAAAACAAACAAGAAGAGACAAGAGTAAGGAACGGCAGAGAAAATCAGGGTAGGAAACAAGTTTGTGGGTATATCTAAGAAGATTCAAGAAAGAAGACTGGAGTGGTATGAGCTCTAATGAAAAGAAGAAACGACTACGTGGTCTGAAGATTGATGGCAATGGAACTAGATGGGAAGAGAGGTATTATTGAGATAAAGAAAGAGATACACATATAAGTAGGTATGACTTCCAAGAGAAAACTCTAACAGGGCAAGAATTCCAGGGTAAAATATTATGGAGACTATGAGAAACGCCGACCCCGCTTAAGTGGGAAAAGACGGAAAGAAAGAAGAATATAGCAACATACTTTCGCAACTGGCATATTGTATTTATTGCTGTTTATCTTGTCGTAAAAGTGATACCGATACTTCCAACAGTGACACATTGTCCTAAAAGTGATGCGCACACTACTTCAAAGTTTTAACTTCCTAGATTCATTATCACAGAAACACCGCACTAAACTTTCTCGTTCCTATTACTTGAACTAAATCATGTTCTGCAGCTGTTAATGAACCATTTTGTTGTGAAATACAAACCAAATTCTACTAGGTGTTTTATTAGAAATCTTCACTCAAAGGAAAACTCTTCTCCAAAAAGCAGATACCCCTTCAAGATGTTTCCATATAAAATAACTTATGCCATATGTTAGGGTTATTAATGAAATATTTCTTTGTAAAATAATAACAAAATCGTATGAGCCATATTTTACAAAACTGTGAATTAAAATAAAAAGGACCCCAAGAGTAAGCCGCCCCTTGCTCATATTCTTATCAAAGTGATTTATGGAACATTAAAGAATAATAACGGAATATTTACTTCTAAAATATGAACAAAATCGCCCGGGTCCGTTTTGAAAAAGTAGTCTGTAAAGAAACTGGCCCCAGGTAATCATTTTAGACAGTCCTGGAGAACGTCTAAACCGCATTGAAATGAGAAAAGTGTTTCCCCCTTCCGCAAAATTCAATGTATATTTGGTTCTCAAAGAGGATTTTTAACCCCAAGGCCACTCGGATACACTCCTATACATATATAAAATTGAGCCTCATTTATGTTTTTTGGCATGAGCCGCCACTGATTCAGATCCACTACTTGGATTTGTATTCGAGGCAAGTACCCCCACTGGGAATCATAGGTAGGCATCCTGATGTTATGCTCTGATGGTGTTGGTCCTCATGAAGGCCCATCTGAGCTTAGTCATTATCAAAATCAATGCGTATTAACTCGGGAAGTCCAACCGTCATCCAAGTTTTGGTGAGAATCACATGAGTGCCATCAGTTATATTTTTTTATTCAAAATTTCTTGATTTCATCGAATTCAAACCCAACTTCAATTGCCAATAACTCGAAATTATAGATCGATACACCATCATATGCAATATTATGTTTGGATATGAACAAAGGTCGTCAACGTCTTTCACCATCTCAAGTTTGGTCAAGATATCGAACGCGATTTAGTAAAATTTCTTCATTTCACTAAGTCTAGACGCAAATCCATTGGTCAATAACTCGAGAGCCAATTGAATGCATACTAAACTATTTCATGTACCTCACTAACGTACACTCATGTACAAAATTATTGTCACATGTCTATAAATATATTGTTGTAGGAATATAATTTGATAAGGATTTCGCCAGGTATTTCTTATAACGTTAGTATGTATATAATTGGCAAAGACATGTGTGTGGCAAATTTCATGTCAAAAGAGCAGTAAATAAGAACAATAAAACGAGAATAAAACTTTCTTCTTCATTTAGCAACATTTTGTTTTATTCATTCTAATTTTCGTATTTTTAATTCTTTTCCTACGAAATATCCCACAAATATACATTTCCCGACTACACACATAGTATCAGTATTAAAAGTACCCTGTAAAATCATTATCAAAATATATTCTTACAAGAAGACAGTTATAGATATGCGAAAATCATGAGTGGACATGAGTGTACACGAAATCTACTACTATGTCCAATTTAGTCAAGATGGGATTAATTTGGTCGATAGCATTTCATGCATAATATTCTTTCACTAAATCCAACTTTAATTTTGATGACATGAACGATTCAGGAACTAAAAGCGTGCTTATATTTCATATGCATACTAAACTCGTCAAGTTCTATCACCATCCCAATTTTGGTTACGATTGAATGAATTTAATCGATCGCGTATCTATCACTAAGCAAATTTGGTTAAGATTGGATGAGTTTCATCGATCGCGTATCTATCACTAAGCAAATTTGGTTAAGATTGGATGAGTTTCATCGATCGCGTATCTATCACCAAGCGAATTTGGTTAAGATTGGATGAGTTTCATCGATCGCGTATCTATCACCAAGCGAATTTGGTTAAGATTGGATGAGTTTCATCGATCGCGTATCTATCACCAAGCGAATTTGGTTAAGATTGGATGAGTTTTATTGATCGCGTATCTATCACCAAGCGAATTTGGTTAAGATTGGATGAGTTTTATTGATCGCGTATCTATCACCAAGCGAATTTGGTTAAGATTGGATGAGTTTTATTGATCGCGTATCTATCACCAAGCGAATTTGGTTAAGATTGGATGAGTTTTATTGAACGCGTATCTATCACCAAGCGAATTTGGTTAAGATTGGATGAGTTTTATTGATCGCGTATCTATCACCAAGCGAATTTGGTTAAGATTGGATGAGTTTTATTGATCGCGTATCTATCACCAAGCGAATTTGGTTAAGATTGGATGAGTTTTATTGATCGCGTATCTATCACCAAGCGAATTTGGTTAAGATTGGATGAGTTTTATTGATCGCGTATCTATCACCAAGCGAATTTGGTTAAGATTGGATGAGTTTTATTGATCGCGTATCTATCACCAAACGAATTTGGTTAAGATTGGATGAGTTTTATTGATCGCGTATCTATCACCAAGCGAATTTGGTTAAGATTGGATGAGTTTTATTGATCGCGTATCTATCACCAAGCGAATTTGGTTAAGATTGGATGAGTTTTATTGATCGCGTATCTATCACCAAGCGAATTTGGTTAAGATTGGATGAGTTTTATTGATCGCGTATCTATCACCAAGCAAATTTGGTTAAGATTGGATGAGTTTTATTGATCGCGTATCTATCACCAAGCGAATTTGGTTAAGATTGGATGAGTTTTATTGATCGCGTATCTATCACCAAGCGAATTTGGTTAAGATTGGATGAGTTTTATTGATCGCGTATCTATCACCAAGCGAATTTGGTTAAGATTGGATGAGTTTTATTGATCGCGTATCTATCACCAAGCGAATTTGGTTAAGATTGGATGAGTTTTATTGATCGCGTATCTATCACCAAGCAATTTTGGTTAAGATTGGATGAGTTTTATTGATCGCGTATCTATCACCAAGCAATTTTGGTTAAGATTGGATGAGTTTTATTGATCGCGTATCTATCACCAAGCGAATTTGGTTAAGATTGGATGAGTTTTATTGATCGCGTATCTATCACCAAACGAATTTGGTTAAGATTGGATGAGTTTTATTGATCGCGTATCTATCACCAAACGAATTTGGTTAAGATTGGATGAGTTTTATTGATCGCGTATCTATCACCAAGCAATTTTGGTTAAGATTGGATGAGTTTTATTGATCGCGTATCTATCACCAAGCGAATTTGGTTAAGATTGGATGAGTTTTATTGATCGCGTATCTATCACCAAGCGAATTTGGTTAAGATTGGATGAGTTTTATTGATCGCGTATCTATCACCAAGCGAATTTGGTTAAGATTGGATGAGTTTTATTGATCGCGTATCTATCACCAAGCGAATTTGGTTAAGATTGGATGAGTTTCATCGATCGCGTATCTATCACCAAGCGAATTTGGTTAAGATTGGATGAGTTTTATTGATCGCGTATCTATCACCAAGCGAATTTGGTTAAGATTGGATGAGTTTTATTGATCGCGTATCTATCACCAAGCGAATTTGGTTAAGATTGGATGAGTTTTATTGATCGCGTATCTATCACCAAGCGAATTTGGTTAAGATTGGATGAGTTTTATTGATCGCGTATCTATCACCAAGCGAATTTGGTTAAGATTGGATGAGTTTTATTGAACGCGTATCTATCACCAAGCGAATTTGGTTAAGATTGGATGAGTTTTATTGAACGCGTATCTATCACCAAGCGAATTTGGTTAAGATTGGATGAGTTTTATTGAACGCGTA
This sequence comes from Thermobia domestica, assembly GCF_964235325.1. Lineage (NCBI taxonomy): Eukaryota > Metazoa > Arthropoda > Insecta > Zygentoma > Lepismatidae > Thermobia > Thermobia domestica. Next base: position 551,834 of record NC_137471.1, read on the forward strand.
TCTATCACCAAGCGAATTTGGTTAAGATTGGATGAGTTTTATTGATCGCGTATCTATCACCAAGCGAATTTGGTTAAGATTGGATGAGTTTTATTGATCGCGTATCTATCACCAAGCGAATTTGGTTAAGATTGGATGAGTTTTATTGATCGCGTATCTATCACCAAGCGAATTTGGTTAAGATTGGATGAGTTTTATTGATCGCGTATCTATCACCAAGCGAATTTGGTTAAGATTGGATGAGTTTTATTGATCGCGTATCTATCACCAAGCGAATTTGGTTAAGATTGGATGAGTTTTATTGATCGCGTATCTATCACCAAGCGAATTTGGTTAAGATTGGATGAATTTTATTGATCGCGTATCTATCACCAAACGAATTTGGTTAAGATTGGATGAGTTTTATTGATCGCGTATCTATCACCAAGCGAATTTGGTTAAGATTGGATGAGTTTTATTGATCGCGTATCTATCACCAAGCGAATTTGGTTAAGATTGGATGAGTTTTATTGATCGCGTATCTATCACCAAGCAAATTTGGTTAAGATTGGATGAGTTTTATTGATCGCGTATCTATCACCAAGCGAATTTGGTTAAGATTGGATGAGTTTTATTGATCGCTTATCTATCACCAAGCGAATTTGGTTAAGATTGGATGAGTTTTATTGATCGCTTATCTATCACCAAGCAAATTTGGTTAAGATTGGATGAGTTTTATTGATCGCGTATCTATCACCAAGCGAATTTGGTTAAGATTGGATGAGTTTTATTGATCGCGTATCTATCACCAAGCGAATTTGGTTAAGATTGGATGAGTTTTATTGATCGCGTATCTATCACCAAGCGAATTTGGTTAAGATTGGATGAGTTTTATTGATCGCGTATCTATCACCAAGCGAATTTGGTTAAGATTGGATGAGTTTTATTGATCGCGTATCTATCACCAAGCGAATTTGGTTAAGATTGGATGAGTTTTATTGATCGCGTATCTATCACCAAGCGAATTTGGTTAAGATTGGATGAGTTTTATTGAACGCGTATCTATCACCAAGCGAATTTGGTTAAGATTGGATGAGTTTTATTGAACGCGTATCTATCACCAAGCGAATTTGGTTAAGATTGGATGAGTTTTATTGAACGCGTATCTATCACCAAGTGAATTTGGTTAAGATTGGATGAGTTTTATTGATCGCGTATCTATCACCAAGCGAATTTGGTTAAGATTGGATGAGTTTTATTGATCGCGTATCTATCACCAAGCGAATTTGGTTAAGATTGGATGAGTTTTATTGATCGCGTATCTATCACCAAGCGAATTTGGTTAAGATTGGATGAGTTTTATTGATCGCGTATCTATCACCAAGCGAATTTGGTTAAGATTGGATGAGTTTTATTGATCGCGTATCTATCACCAAGCGAATTTGGTTAAGATTGGATGAGTTTTATTGATCGCGTATCTATCACCAAGCGAATTTGGTTAAGATTGGATGAGTTTTATTGATCGCGTATCTATCACCAAGCGAATTTGGTTAAGATTGGATGAGTTTTATTGATCGCGTATCTATCACCAAGCGAATTTGGTTAAGATTGGATGAGTTTTATTGAACGCGTATCTATCACCAAGCGAATTTGGTTAAGATTGGATGAGTTTTATTGATCGCGTATCTATCACCAAGCGAATTTGGTTAAGATTGGATGAGTTTTATTGATCGCGTATCTATCACCAAGCGAATTTGGTTAAGATTGGATGAGTTTTATTGATCGCGTATCTATCACCAAGCGAATTTGGTTAAGATTGGATGAGTTTTATTGATCGCGTATCTATCACCAAGCGAATTTGGTTAAGATTGGATGAGTTTTATTGATCGCGTATCTATCACATCCCATTTTTTGTTAAGATTGGATTAGTGTTGTTGATGGATTATCTATCACCATCCCAATTTCGGTTGAGATTGGATAAGTTTCGTTGATCTCGTATACGCTTTTGGTGTACGTGGTGGGAAAGGAATTCTATTTCACCATCATTCGCTTCTAATATTTATTCGACTCCTTTAACCTAAAAGATTTAATCGTGGGACGTTAAACTAAAGAATATCCTTCTGATATTGGTTTTGTTTTACAGAAATCAAATGAACAACAAAAAAATCATAATTTAAAATAAACAGGAAAGATAACAATTGATTTGAATAAGAAAATTTCTTAACATCCGTTTCTTTGTGTTTGCTTTTCTACATACTTGTCTTTTAATTCTGTAAACACCCAGAGAGAAAATCAATGACATGCTTATTGATATCCGGAAACAACAGACTGTGCGTGAGAACAAAGGCTTCATTCTTCACATACAATAGATGATCGCAGCATTAATGTTCGATCGACAACAAACTACATATATATGTCCTTGTGCCACTAATGTAAAACAACAACCATAATCACCGAGCGTCTCGGAAAACCAATATACTAAATTGTGAGGGTGGGAATGGCATATTTCAACTGCTTGTCGCCACAAAATCTGGTTTTTCGGATTTTAGAAAAAACAAACAAACCAAGTTTTGAAAACTTTCAAAAAAGCTTTTTTTTTTCAAAGCAAGTTTCGTTTTCTATTAAAAATCGGTTTCAAGTTTTCAAAACCGGTTTCGGCTTTCTATCAAAAAAACAGTTTTTCTTTAAAATCAGTCCTGTTTTCTATCAAATCGGTTTCGTAGACAAACTTAACCGGTTTTGAAAAAGGTTGAAATGTCAGTTTTTCGGTTGTTTATTTTTAACAAGTTTAACGGAACAATTTATTTATTTATTTTTTTTTTTAGTTTAACGTCCCGTTCTTCTGAACGGAATAGTTGACACTGGAAAACAATATTATAATGTACCACGTGCTTGTGTTTATAAACAATCACACGTCCTCCTGTTTCTAAACATCAACCACATATATTTTATGATGCAATACTACACCTCACGTTGTATTACTACAAGAAGCAGACACAGGGCACCAGCACCACTTACAAGTCACATGACAAGGGAGCAGCAGCGCCATCGCCGCCCAGAGAGCATATATAATGAAAAGGATTCAACGGATAGTGACCAGTTTGTGATTGATCTCTCCTCTAGCTTGTATGGAGCTCTAGGAGAAACCCAACCTCAGTAGCTTAGCCTGTTTCGGGGCTTTGAGACTCTTAATCCCCTCACTGCGGAGCATTAGGGTTTTCTACACACACTATCTAGCTTGATCGGAGCTGTGTAGAGATCCTGCTTCAAGGCTGTAAAGTCTCGATCGTTATACATACCTGGGAAACATTTTGATGAGAGACGGTAACGGCACCAAAGAGATCAGGTCAAGAATTCCATAGCCAAAGAGGCATTCAAGAAGGAAAAATCATTCTTAATAGCAGGTTTAATATTGGAAAAAACTGGTCAAGTGCTATGTATGGAGCATTGGACTGTATGGTTCAGAGACTTAGACATTAAGAAAGTTAGAGAAGAAATATTTAGAGAACTTCGAAATGTGGTGTTGGAGGAAGATGGAGAAGATGAAGTGGACGGAGAGAATAACAAAGGAAGATATTTTAAAAAGGATAGGAGAGAAGAGGGAACGTTTAGCCAGCATCCTTCATAGGAAGGCCGATTGAATTGGAAATATCTTGCGAAGAAATTTTCTGGTTCATTTCCAGACTCTAATCTAACTGCCTATTAGTCCTATTAGGGAACTGCCTATTAGTCCTATTAGGGAACTGCCTATTAGTCCTATTAGGGAACTGCCTATTAGTCCTATTAGGAAACTGCCTATTAGTCCTAATTGCCTGCCTATTAGAGAACATCCTATTAGTCCTAGGAACTGCCAAGAGAAGGAATACTTGATAATAATAATAATAATAAATCTATTCTTCCCTTGAAAAGAACAGCATTGTTCATTATTTATTCTACTCATTTCTTCTTTATTATTTACTAATATTTTGCATAAATATTATTCTTCCGTTGCGAAGAAACATCTGGAGCAATTTCAACCAAACTTGGTAGACGTATGTCTTATGTATTACAATCTGGAAGAAAACAGTGTGTGGATAAAACATACATAGCATTCCTAGAAGATCGGAATAGAGCGATATGTAAATGTAATAAAAATGTCGTATATTAATATCAAATTCATAGCTTTCGGGTTAGTTGAGATGAATAGTGACACTCCTGAAGCAGTTAAAATCATACTTCAGTCCTATTGTCATGGGGTGAGAAGAGGTTAAAAATAAAATGTACAAAATAACAGATTAGTGTTGAAATCCATAGTTTTCGGAGTAAGTAAGGTGATTGAAGGTAGTCACGTGACCGGTAAAAGACTGAACCGTTTAGAATTAATTTTGAAATAGTTGTAATGGCCTGTTCTTCACGAACCATTACATAATTATTTTGTTACGAATTATTAATTTTTTTATGAGGTCAATTTTAAGATGAAGCTTCTTCACTTCAACTTGTTTTAAGTTGAATGTAGGTAATAAAGTCTTTGCTCTGTATCATAAAATTCTAAAACTAATTAGAAGACAAATAACTAAAATTTACTTCAAATGTTTATGTCGGACAAATTATGCATGGAACTTTCGAAATAAAACAATAAAAATCGATTTCCCTATTTTTAAGTACAAGAAGATATTATTTTCCTATTTAATATTGAAATATCTGGATTTTTTGGTCATGTATCGTGGCAGACACAAGTCATTGATCAGGTAATGGCGATTGCTTTGAAACAAATGCAGAGTATGAGAATGAAATCTGTCATATCTGTAGCTTCGTGTGGAGAAGAAACAAACTTGTGAACCAAAGGTTTAAGAACAACGCAAGTTATTAATATAAACTATGCCGAAAATTATTGAATTATATCATCATAAAAGAAATACAAAAGACGTTTTGAAGCGAAGAAATATAACATACAACTTCCCAAGCGGAGGCAAAGAAACCTAACGTAACCAGGCTAAAGACGATTCACTTACCACGTAGTGCTCGTGGTTCAATGGTCAAGGCGCTCGAGCAGTAATTTGGAGGTTCTTGCATCGAATCCAACTCGAGCAAGTATTTGGTTTTACTTTAAGATTTTTGATGGCGATTAATCGGCGATGACATACGTTTTATTATACTCAGATATTTGAATACGCGGATATTTCAATACTTGAACTATCAAATCTTCAGGAATAATAATAGTAAATATAATAAATTAATAATAATAATTATCTCGTAGAAGATTAAACGCTAGGAGCTTATTATCGCTCAGGTCATACCATTACAAGCAGAAACGTGACATTTGGCAAAAAATATTTCGGTTTTCTTTAATGTTGCTCACAAGAAGAGGAATTTCTCATCTCGTTTCTAAAACAAAACAAAAAAATCGGGATGAGAATTAACATTTTACATTCGAGACGGGACAAGACTAACTCAAATTATCGTCTCGCTTTGGAGATGAGAATCGAGACGAGGCGAAAAGTATCGTAAAAATTTCTCGCCTTATCTCGATTCTCGAAATAGTGTATGTCACTCTTTAAGTAGCAATTGCTCTATAGACTGAATCTTATACGCTATTTTCTTTCGTCGAGAGCTCCTAGAAAAACACTATTGTGTTGATAAACAATCTTTGGCATGAGTTATTGGCATGGCCATTCCCTGTCGACGAGTTACCTGCAAATCATTGCGTTTTATCTTGCATATTTATTAATCTCATCGAATATGGAAGAAATATGATTCCCTTGTTAGAAATTTTGCAAGAGAAAGTTTCAACGGAAGACTTTGAAACTCCTGCAGTTATGTATTAGTACACTTACGACTACAAAATATACAGATATTAGTTCTTCCTGAACTAGAGAAGTTTGAGAAGGCACCACCAGATCGTGATGATGGGAAGAAGTGAGGAGACTGAAGAAACATATTTTATTGTTACAGGAGTTAATTCAGCGAAACAACTCGCTGATATACTTCAACCTAAATAAGATTGCTACAAATGATATTTTGTTGACAGTTGGACGAACATGTCACCACCTTCAGTTCTTACAAGGGAGGGTCATGAAGTGACTCCGCTGAAATCCGAAAGACATAATTGTGTTCGCATTTGATATAACTACACGAATCCCAAAATTATACGTGCCACCGGGCGAGATTTCGTGAGTTACAATATATTTTGTGATGTAAAAGCTACAAAGCTAGCAGAATAGTTTGGACGGGGTCATTTTTTCGGAAACGGTTGGGTAAATGGAAACCTCGGCGAACACGTATTCCATCATTTTCAAGTGCACACTTTTTGGGGTGAAAAGTTTGCCCAAGGGTTTCCCGCAGAATCCCAGACGGAGTCCAACTCAAAAGTTTCAAATGGCAAGGGATTAAGTAGCACATCTTTTGAAAGCTGTTGTGAAATGAAAGAAAACGTAGCAAGTCTCAACTCGCTACGACAACCCTGTGCAAAATAGCGGCGGGTCAAAATGTAAACAAAAATGTAATTGAAAGGTCCATGGCCACCCCTATAAATCGGAAACGGTGAGACAAATGTGATAACATTAAAGGACGTGTGGCATCATTTTCAAAGTGCAACGATTTAAGTTAAAACTTATTGTTCCTGGGCCCCCACAGGATCTCAGGTAGGGTCCAAGTCAAAAGTTTAAAATAGCAAAGGGGTTAAGTAGCCATCGTTTGAAAGCTGTTGTTTAGCGTCTTTGTTTAACGTTAAAATCTCTAAAATTTGAACGATACTGATGTATCACCTCAATGTTTAGTTATGACACTGGTTGTTCTGAAAAACTTGGGAAAGCTGGCAACTACCATAACAGATGAAGTACTAGAATATTTGAAGAGACGTTTGAAGGAAAAAGGTGAAAGTGTTTAGTATCCAATTTTTAGTCTGACGTCTATAAAGTTCGGAATTGTACTACCAGAACATATTGATTTGTTGAAACTTACTTTTTCCTATATCCGTCAGCTGAGGATGTATCTGTTAGTAATTGGAAAGTAAATAACATTTAATGATCAATTTGAGCAGTAGGCCTATATAAGTTATATTGGAATTAATTTCAGCAAGTTGAGAATTCGTCACGGATTAAAATCATAAGATTTATGGTTTTATTTGAAATATTGACTTAATTTGGAAGAATTCAGAGTCCTTGGTGAAGGCTTAGAATTAATATGGAGCAACGTGAATGAAATGAAAAATGAAATGAAATTTTGAGTTTTACGTCCCACGGTTATGCCGCTTAGGCTAAAGGAGACGGTGATAATGAGTAATGAATGAAATGGTGAAATGAAGAAAGTGGGAAGAAACGGGAGAACCCCGAGAAAACCCACGCACACGGTGTTTAGCAACGTGAATGAGTTGGTGCCACATCTGAAAGTAAAAAACGCAAAATTCTTCTGTAAATTGTGTACGAAAGCAGCTGAATTATTTCTCGAAAGTACTCCTTCGTTGGAAGAGGTGATATTTGTATATACTACTCATGAATACTTCTTTTTCGATCTTTATGCTACTCCTATGTCCAGTAAATTAACCCACTTTTTCACTTTCAGTCCCACAGTCTTAATATTTTGGCAATGCAACAGATTAAAGTTATGGGATATTTCGATTTTGGAGTGAAATATTTGGGATTGGGCGGAAACATTGACCTCGTTTTGAAAACACCTTCAACGTACAAAGCGTTTTAAATGGAGTACATTATCTCTTGTGTTGATTTAAAGAAGGTTGTTGTTGAGGAATCACCTTATGATGGAATAATTTAATACGGTAATTTGATCTTAAACAGGAATCTTGTTACATATTTTAGAATAGATAAAATCTTGTCAGTTGTACAGTATAAATTCATATATGGAAACAGTCCAGAAGTAAAGTATTTTTAGACTACTTTTTTCATTAAAGTACTGTAATTACAAATAAATACATTTTTAACCATGACAATTTGCTTTCATCCATACAATATGGTATAAAGCCTCGTTTCTTTTTTAGGTATTCAAATTGTCGCTATAGATTTTAAAACTAAACAAAGATGGTAATATTGTTTAGTATTAGGGAAGCTTTTTTAAAAAATCTCTTAATGTCACTTTGTGAGTTCAGTAAATGTCAGAGATGAACGTAGAGCGCGTTCTCGATCGATTAAAACATTTAGCAAGTAGCCTTCGTCTTGGGTTGCGGAATCTAACAACGGAAACATTTCCAGTTCGAAAATCTTTTAAAAGAATCTGTGAAAATAGGGAACGGAAGATGAAGTTATATTCATAAAAGCCAGAACGAATGATGATTGTAAGAAAGGATATGGAAACAGTAGAAAGGTCAGAAATGGAAGAACATGTGACTTGTTTTCCGACTTCCATTTGTGAGATTACAATCCTAAGATGACAGATGGAATCCCACTGACTGTATATATATATATATATATATATATATATATATATATATATATATATATATATATATATCTGGAAAGAAAAGTAGGACACAAGTTGGATATTGAAATGTTGAAACATCAGAAGGAGAGATATTTGTTTGAAATATAAAAGAAAAATATATCAGTTGAGAGAAAGTAGATACAGGAACAAACTAGTTGTAGGAATATTTTGAACTTCGCGAGTAGAGGTACGGTAACGTGAAGATAGCACAGCAAAGAAACATAGATTCTAGAAGAAGCTTTACAGAACTAGGGAAATGAAAGCATGGGAAAAAATGTTGCACTCAAAAATCTAAAATAATTTGTATGAAGTTGAACTGGCAATTGAGAAATGAAATTCAACAAAGACAGCTACTATACAATAGACATAAAGGGACCCCGACATTCCTATATAGAAACTTCTAAATATGTAACAAGTGACTGTCCACTGATGGAAGAATATGATTAATTATACTCAGTGGTGCTATTCTAATTTTTTTAACAACCGGTTTTCTATATACAGGGTGTTACAAAAAATTTTCACACTATTTTGAGAATCTATTCCTCACATCATAATAACAAAAAAGTTCTTATGGGCCTGTAGTCCGAAGTGCATAGTTTTGTAGAAAAAAAAAAACTTTAAAACTACATAGTTGCACTACTATACGACCGATTGTAGTCAGGTCGACATCACTGAGGAACTGGTGTGTTGACTAACGTTAACAATGTCTATCATATCTGTGAAATATTAAAATTTTTTGTTGTATTATCCAACTATGAAAAACTTTTGTATAAGTATGTACAGGACAACTTCATTAACTTGCAATCACGCACCCACTTCCAGTTTGCAGCATCAAAGTTCCAAGCTATTATTAGATACTCTTTCTACAAAACTGAGTATCTGCAAACACCACCTAGCTCATTCATGATACCTGCCCACTACTGCTTCAATTTCAATACCGGCGACAGCTGTGACGAGGCCGATTGTCCATCTTTATCGTTTTTCAAATGTGCCCACTGTTGTCTCTATTTTTGTATCAAAAACACAATCATTCTTAAGGTCCATAACAGTTGCAATTAAACAGAGGTCTCAAACCGTATTGGCCATTATTGATTTCAATACACGGTGTGCGTCAAGAGCCATACATCACATGACCCCCTTCCCGTATATTCTTCTTGCGTTAAGTCCAACATGGCGGCTTTCCAAATGTCCCCCATGATTCACATTACGCCTATTCAGTGGAGATCTACATACATTCCTCATATCCAACATTTGGCCTCAATCCCTCTACTCGTTTCAAAATTAGCATGGCATTTCTAGACATTTTCTACGTCCTATCTTCTCACTTTGCCCTCACTTATCTTCCACCCTGTATACGGTCTGCCACTAAACACCCTCTGCTTCTCTGTTTCTTTTGATGCTAAATCCAGTGCTACCAATCATTTTCAGCAATTGAATTCACCAAATCGGAATGGTCCCTTATTAGAACCATTAACATTGTTCTACGAATCCATCAACCAGTTGCATCGATTGTTACACCCATAAGTGGTGTTAGTGTCAACGTCTATTGACTGGCAAGAGTAGATGTAACGATTTCATGGATTGGTAGATCTATGCTATGGTTCTTTATCTGCGACGTTGCCACATGGTGCAATTCGTGTCTATAAACGAGGATCTGAAAAGTATATAATTATATATTTTATTTTTATTTTAACTTGTAGACTGGAATAGCGCTCTTAGTCCATGGGTGCCATCTTCAGGACACCCGATATTTTCCGCATACATATTTCCTTCCTACAATCACTTATTATATAAACTCGAATCAACATGGCATGGTGAAAGCAAAGCTCAAGGTATAATTTTCTCATGATGTGATTAATTGGTGATCTTTAAGGTAAATTTGAAATAATTTTGTTGTCATTTTGCTGGTCAGTCTTCTGTAATTTTTAAGTCAACTAAAGAAAATAATAATAATAATAATAATAATAATAATAATAATAATAATAATAATAATAATAATAATAATAATAATAATAATAATAATAATAATAAGAGCTATTATTTAAAATACACCCGGGAAGGTACAGAGTAGGGATGGTACCGAGACCGAGACTAGTCTCGGTCTCGTCTCGGTATCGTCTCGAATTATCGAGACGAGACCGAGATGGCCTTTTATATACCGAGACGAGACCGAAACGGCCTTTTATTTACCGAGACGAGACTTAGGTCAGTCTCGAAAGTCTCGGTCTCGTCTCGAATATTGATATAGACAACTATTAAGATTGACCTTTACTCAGAATTTCTTTCGTTGCTGTATTAGGTAATATGGGAAGAGTTGACTAATGTTCAGTGGTGTATTTAGGGAATAACTATCGGACTGAAGCCCCTCCCGAAATAGATTTGTGATCATTTTTTCGCATTGCACGTACAACACAAATATTTCTTACTCGTTCTCAAGCCTCTCCCGAAACAAAATCTACTGCTGATGTGTATAGTCATCTCTGTCTCTCTCTCCCTCTCTCAATATATATATATATATATATATATATATATATATATATATATATATATATATATATATATATATATACCAGCGGATCCAGGATATGATCGAGGGAGGGGCTAAACCATAGTTTGACATGTTATCCAGTGTAAAGAAAGAAGTAGGATTGAAGCCCATTTTATACAGTGTATAGCTGAGCGTCAAGGGGAGGTATAACCCCTTTAACACTCCCCTTGGATCCTCGCCTGTATATCATATCCAATATAAGTAAAAGAAAGAGTTTGTTTGTCTGTGTTTCTGCGTGCCTGTCTTTCTGATTGCCTGTGTGCGGCCTGGGGACCAGACGAGGGTCCAAGAGTTACGAAAATTTGGGTGACAAGTATCATGTCCCAGGCCTCAGACCAAGAAGAAGCGTTTTTTAAAATTTTGAATCAGGAGGGGCGTTTACCGGGACATGTAAAAGTAGTAGAAAATGACTGATATTAGTGTCGAATACATAGTTTTCGCAGTCGCTGAGATCAATGATGATACTTCCATTAGCGATGACTTTCAAAGTCAACTTCCAGTGCATGCGGGCCGTGGTTCACTTGCGGGGGAGGGGAGTACCGAGACGTAAAAATAATACAAAATGACCGATATTAGTGTCAAATAGTGTTCGCGTTTTCTGAGGTCAATGGTGAAACTCCGATCGCATTAACCTCCAAATTCACCCCCATTCAGCTGCGGGCCGGAGTTCACAGGAGGGATACCGAGACATGTAAAAGTAATCCAAAATGGCCGATATTAGTGTCAAAGTATAGTTTTTGCGGTCGCTGAGATCAATGGTGTCACTTCCATTAGCGATGACTTTCAAATTCAGTTACCAGTGCATGCGGGCTGGGGTTCATCTGCTGGAGAGGGGGTACCGATTCATGTAAAAATAATACAAAATGACCGATATTAGTGTCAAATACATGGTTTTCGCGGTTGCTGAGAAGTGATACTACCACAGGCCTTGACTTCCAAATACTGGTCCCATGCGAAAAATGGGTATTTCATCAAGTTATATATAATAGTCATAAATATTTAAAATGCTGATTTTTTTTAACATACTGTGTGAAATATGGAAGGGGAAATTATTCTAGATACTCTGCAATACCACTAGATAAACAAGCAATGTTGCCAACGCAACATAAAGTTCTAATTTCTCAAATTACACTACGTTTGATATTACATATTTCTGTTCAGTTAATTTAGTTTAGTGAGTGGGTTTTCTCGGGGTTGTCCCGTTTCCTCTCACTTTCTTCATTCCACCATTTCATTCATCTCTCATCATCACAGTCTCCTTTAGCCTAACCGGCATAACCGTGGGATGTAAAACTCAAAAATTTCATTTCATTTTCTAATTGAGTTTAACGCCTCTTTCAGCAGCGAGGTTATATGAGACTGAACCTACTGATTAACGTTGAATCTAAACCACATGAGCTCCTGCCGGGAATCTAACCCGGGTCTCTCACGCCATAGGCTAACTGCTTAGCCACGAAAGAGTTCTACATATTTCTAATTTAGATATTAAATTAAACCACAAAAGCACATATATTATTCAGTGTAACAAAGGACAATACATATCACTAACATCAACATTTTGGAGATCTCTAATAACTCAAATGGCAGGAACATTATAACACTAGTGTTGAGTAGTTTTAATTACAAGTCGCAGTTACATTAATTTAAGCAGTGTTGCGAACTTAAATAAATTGCTAAATATTGTTATAAATATAGTGCAAATAACGTAGCTAAAGTACAAAATATTTTAAAATTACTCGTAATTTGTTTTATGGTGCAAGAATGTTTTCAAAACACGATGTTTTTCATAGTCTTTGGGCTACTTATAATGTTAATGTCAAAGTTTTCGTTCCAGTAATACATGTAAAAAGCAAATTGTAACTGAAATTAAACGTAACTGGCAACTTTTCAGTAGCACTATAGTTTATTCAAGGAACGTTCAGTACCTCATTTAAACAAATACACGTGGTGATTGTTTCATTTCATTGGTTAAAGAGCCTTGGAACATCCATGCGGCAGAAGAAAATAGTTCATTGTCAAGTAAGCTGTTTTACAATATTTTTTGGTTGCTTATAAGGCTCATTACCAGAAATTCAATTTCTTTAAATCAAATAACAGAAACAACACTGTATTTAACAACTAAATTGAATTAACGCAATAAAAGAGAACACGCATGCGTAGAAAGTGGCTTTGATCCACCTTACGCGCCAGTTTACAATGTGGCCGCATGCGGGGAATATATAGAACATCGACAAGGTACAAGCACGTGTTTCTCGAAAGAAGCGCTGACCGATAGCCAATCATCTGATGACTGACGGAGTAATACCATTCTGTAATGTTTACATCAGGATCAGAAGGTTCGTTGAATGAACTTTAGTTGTTTTCCCTAAGCCTTAGGCCTGGTGTATTTTTTTAGATGCTGCTTTATTAAAATTTTAATTACACCCTAACTGCATTTCATTTGTTATAGTTTGACCACCGACCACCTCAAACTCGATCCATGCCATATAGCTATATGCAATTATTCAAAGACTTACAGTTAGTAATACACATTGTGTTGATTTTTGGTTTGTTTTGTGTTAGTTTAACGTCTCACGATTATGCTAGGGCGGCTAAAGGAGACGTGGAGTTACTGATTATAGTGGAATCCGAAAAACTTCGGTCGTTGAACATTACCGGAACTCGGGACCATGCGAACCAAAATCAAGCGTACTAGCCATTACAGCAAATGGGGTTTTTTACATTGTGTTGATTTAAACAATAGAGTCAGTGTTGCCAGATCCGAAGATCAAAAAGTAGCGTGTCTGTGCTCCAAAAGTAGAGGATATGAACTATTTGTAGCCCAAATATATAGAAATGAATTATTTGGCAACTAATGACTGGTACTAATGAAATAATGTTTAAAATAGACCGGAAAATGTGATGGACATATTGCAAGACGAAATTATTATCGATAGCCGAAAACAATTTTAGATTGGATACCACGTGACGAAAACACCCTGGGAAATGTCCGCATATAAGAAATTGTGACAAAATCAGGAACCACTGGGGAGTAACCCGGAAAAGAATTACCCAAGATGGATAGTTGTAGAGAAAACTTGGGAAGACTTCATCCAGCAGTGGATTGATAATGCTTGATTATGATGATGGTGATGATTTTATATCGAGACCTCAGAGGAAAACTAAACCAAGTCATAATTTCGTAATTTTACAGGAGAAGCGAAAAACCGGTTCCTTAACTAAGATCTATAATACTGTTTTTCAAAGTATACTAAGTAATTACAAAGTAGTAAGACGGCTTTAGACTCACATTATTACACCACTAGAAAGAGCATAGTCTATTTAAAAAAAGTATTCTAACTCAATTTGACCAAAAAGTGACTTAACATAATCTACCACTAATGTTTATATATATTAGGTAAGGTAGGGTAAAATTGGATCCAAAATTTAACGAAAGTCATACAGCGAAAAAAAAAAATATATTTTTGACTATTTAATGCTTCATGTTGCTGCAAAACTACGAAAATGAATACAAAAGAAAACTAGAAAGTTAAGAATCACTTGTTTTGGCGAGAGAGAGAAAATAGATACAGCTAGCTCGAATTACCTATATACTTATATAATATGTATGTTCATGTTTCGCAAGTAATTTTCAATCAATATAAAATTTCAACGTAATGAACGCATGATTGGTTTTCTCGAATAAAGATCACATGCACCGCTAAGAGCTCAGGAATAAGCTTAATCTATGTTACGGCAGTGGATATACGTATGCGTATGTAATGCATTACAACTTTAGGAACTTGCATAAGAAACAGAATGTACTTAAATTTAGACGCGAACTATGCGAAACATCTGACTTTGAATCTAACTTGTTTCGTGATGCAACCCGAGGCCACACATAACAAAGATGAGTGCCGTAGCTCCCACCACAAAGTTCAGGAATTTCGTGTTATAAGGTGTCAATTAATCACGTAGATGTGAAACGGTAATAAAGCATTTGATCAATTTTAAACAAAATATATTGTAGTAATAATTTACCCTATTTGTTCAGACAATGAACGTTATATTATGTTTTTAAAATGACAGTCAAAACAGAACGTATTGGATAATAAATGAGAAATTGTAAAATTTCAATTTCGGTACGATTAAATACATTCATGCTGCTATGTGTTGCGTTATCCGTTAGAATGTATTGAACAATTCTTATTCTAAGGAAGGAAATAAACTACTGTATAGTACTGAAGATAATTTAATAGAGTTTAATTGTATAGGCAGTACTGAAGCCATATGAGAAAGTCTTTTTGCTGAAAGTGAAATATGGGTTACTATTAGAATTTTATCCCAGATATGATATACCCACTGATGATTGAAACAGGAACACACGCATGGAAGGCATCAGCACTAGCAAATTAGCTGTGAAGAAGTACACCATACTATAATTCTAAGTCAAGAATAAGGCCAAAAATAAGAAGCAGAAACGACAGACTTTACAATAATATTATTTTTACAATTTTAATTTCACCTATTTATTTCGAGACTTTCGAGACGAGACCGAGACGAGACCGAGATTTGGCCTTCGAGACCGAGATCGAGACAAGCATTTGTTGACCGAGACGAGACCGAGACGGTGATTTTTGACTCGAGACGAGACCGAGACCGAGACAGCTATTTTTAAACCGAGACGAGACCGAGATTGTACAAAGTCTCGTCTCGATACCATCCCTAGTACGGAGCGAGGCCGTTGTAGATTTAGAAAACAACTTAGAGCCGTATTTACGAATGACCACGGCCACCATGGCTCAGGTGGCAACTATTAGGAGGCGTCCAACTTTCTCGGACCAGTTATTATTATTATTATTATTATTATTATTATTATTATTATTATTATTATTATTATTATTATTATTATTATTATTATTATTATTATTATTATTTTGGACACTACATAAATTTGGCGCAAACCTGAGGGTGGAGGCATTTTCTAATGCTCCGAGGCGGTAAATATGTTAGATACGGTCGTGTATAATAGAAAAAATAAAGTTCAGTTTTGTTAATTACTTGCGCCTTTATATCTTCCTTTTTCTTATCAGTTAGGTCATTCAAAATAAAATTCAGTCTACAATACATAAAACTGAAGTTCATTTTATTTCTTACAGATTATTGGTATTGGACTAGTGGCAGCTGGCTCTAGTGTTATTGAGGATCTTAGGGACTACAATTACTTTCTAAACGCCGAGATAAGAGCACCTGCGATTCTTATCATATTTGTTGGTCTTTTTGTCCTTGGAGTGGTTGCATTTGGTGTATTCAGTACCCACGTCGAAGATTATAACAAACTTATCATCGTAAGTACAGATTTCTTTCGTTTCCTATTTAGTGTTTTAAATTCATATTAAGAATCCTTGCCAAATGATAATAATGGTTAAAGTTACGTTCTGTGGTCCAAATACATTTAGAACACTTTTCTCCTTGGTGAATGACCACCAAGAGTGCATGGATTAATAACACGAGTAAAAACAAGGAATAACAACATATGCCCTAAACTCTGTTATTCCTGTGCCCACTGGTCACTTTTACGTGGTATGCCAGCACAAAGAAACTTGTTACATGACCATAGGCGCCGACTTGAAGAAAATATTGGGGGGGCCAAAACAATGAATAAATATATAGTCATATTCAACCGTTTTCTATCAACTGCTAGATAAAGGCCCCCTTCCCTCCAGATCTCCGTCTGCTGCATCCGCTCCACTGCTAAATTCATGACCTAAGTAAAATTTGTGTAAACACATTAAAACAAATTCAAGTTCAAATTCTGGGAACTTCACTGCACCACATTGATCTTCACTTCTCATATCAGTGTTACCATAGTGTTGGTTGAAGCTTCAGTGCTCCTTTTAGGATTTTTGGTAACTTTTGTTACCATAGCGTACTATTGTCATTGATCTCTTATTTAGGTTCTATAACAGGTTCTTAAGTCGCGTTTTTATTAGTCAAGTCAAGAATGGACCAAAGAACACCCCAGATGCGTTTTGGAACCGAATGGTCAACTTGGCTGCGTCAAGTGGGTGCGAAAGGGCGTGACTTTTTACTTTTTCTTAAGGCAAATTTCAAAAATTTTTCACGCCTGTAGTTTTCACGATATCAGATTAGAATTGTGTGTACCTTTGGATATTTCTCAAATTTTTCTGAGATTATGTGAAGCCGAGTCCGGACACGAGGGCCGCAAATGTTCCGAGGGGCTGAGTTTTTCAGAAAAAATGCAGTTTTCCCGATTTTTCTGGTTCAGGAATACGATACGTACATGTGTCTGGCACCGTTGGAAAGGGCTTGTTATACTAAAGAAAATAACGTTTAAGTCCTGACTCTAGCCTAAATAATAATGACGCAGTAAATTTTTATAATAAGTATATACTGTACGTATGTGTGTGTATAAAGAGAGAGCTTAAATTCAGACTTTCAACAATTTTTCTGCTCTTGATATTTAAGATACAAGATTGGAATTTTGCACACGTATTATGTACATAACAATGTATTTTTAGAAAAAAAAATCAGATCCCTACGTCAACCCAGACCTAGGCCAGAGGGGCAAAATGTTTTGGTTGGATTTGCAAAAATACTTCCGAGTTTTTCCCTAATTATCTGGTTTAGGTGTGTGATACGGACATGTGAGTGATACCGTTGGAAAGGGCTTATTATACTGAAGAAAATGGCGTTTGAACCATGACTCCAGGCTAAATAGGAATGACGCAGTACATTTTTTAAAATATTTCATACCTAGGTATATATAGAGGAAGTTCGGGTATTATGGAATACCATTTTTGTTTCGCTTGTAACTCAGTTAATAATCGTACATATTGCAACAAAAAGGAAAACAAGTATACACCTTACATATTTGGCTTTATTTATGTATATCGACAAAGAAGTTTCGTTACAGGGGTGGGTAAAATTTATAATTTGTAAAGAAACCACTTTGGAGAGTAATATGGAATACAAATGCTATATAGAAAAGAAAAAAGTTTTCTGTTGAACATACGATGAATATAGTGACAATACATGAAAATTCTGAATGCCAAGCCATAACTGATTGTGATTACTTGCAAAAGTCATAAATATAATACTCTGCTTCAGAATCGTCACAGTCATTATGTGCTCACATTAAACATGATGCACGCTGGACCCAAGCTCACCCCTTGTATCATCAAACAATTTGCTGTAATAAAAAATACAATTAGCATTGTTGTCATCATAAATGTATGTTTAATTGCTCAATACCGATAGATATTTTTGTAATTGGAATACCATATCGAATACGGAATACCATGCTTTTCTTGCTGGTATCCCATATTGCCCTCCACGCCAGCTTGGAAACGAAAAAGCTGTTAAACGCATTCGAAGGCGTATAGGATAATGGCGCTTATCAAACTACCACTCTGTATATCCAAGGTCATAGTAAATAAAGAATTGTTGTTCTATTACATTTCAATAAGAAAATACAGGTTGTAAACCACTTACCTGTAAGAAATCAGATTTTCACATCTACCAACACAACGAATGTCACAATCACATGGAGACTGATTGTAGAGCATCATGGGGACGTGAGGTAGTAGTTTCTTTCCTCTCCGCTTGGAAGCAACACATCACAGGCGAGCTAATGAGGTATTCCATATTATCCGACTATTCCATAATACCCGAACTTCCTCTATTTATATACATATAAAGAAAGATGGGTCACCTTCAGACTTTCAAAAATTTCTCCCGACCTCAGTTTTCAAGATACAAGAACGAAATTTTGCGCACGTATTATGTATATAACAAGATTTTTTAAAAAGATTCAGATCCCTACGTGAACCCAGGCCCGGGCCAGAGGAGCACAAAAATTTCGATTTTTTTTCGAAAAAGCTCATGTTTTTTCCAATTTTATTATTTTTGGTGTATAATACGGACAAGAGAGTGGTACCGTTGGAAAGTATGATGTATCCTGAGAAAAACGAGGTATGAACCATGATCCTACGATAAACAGTAAGGAAGCAGTAGCTGTTTGAGTGAAAGTCTAAAATTTACCTCAAAAAATGGAAATCTTAAAAGGGTTAAACGCCGATTTGAAAACGGTGCTTTTTATCGAATAAAAAGACTGTTCCTAGTATTGAATTAAAGGCACGACGTAATTTACGACAGAAATTCTTGCTCCTCTCTGGTAATTCTTCCTCAACTGAATTATATTGGGGGGGCGAGGACCCCACCTTTAAATATTGATGGGGGGCCAAAAGTGCCCTGGCCCCCCAAAGTCGGCGCCTATGTACATGACCCACTGGGAAGTGTGGGTGCTGAGTAAGCGATAGAGAATAGAGGCTGGCGAGTAATACGGTTATGTCGCTAAAGGCTCAGAAAAGGGCGCTGGTCAGGCCGGTAGCCAGTCCGAAAATGTAGGGGGCCGCTGAAGTTAGGGGGGGCGATCCAACCTTATTATAGTTTATCACCATATTATAGTTCATTTGCAAGCCTTCCATAGAAATTTTACAGGGCCAGCAAAAAATTAGGGGGGTCGGCCCGTTTGGATACGGGCCTGGAGCTGGTCGCTATCACAAACGTTAGCCAAAGAAAACCGAAATTATTTTTCAGTAATTGGACCAAATAGGGATCTGCCTTTGAACGTGTTTTCTGGGTATGAAAAAAATATGGTTTCCTTTTATAAAGATAACAAAACATGGCTACAGGCTGTCTGAAACGCATTTATTATCTCTATATTTAAATGCTCCCAATAATTAGGCAGGTTTCTACTTCAGTGAGTGACTATCGCACTTCACGTCTCTTTTCTACTGATGTTCACTGTTGAATGAATTTCTCTTTTTCTCACAACAGCATTGGAATCTTCTGTCTGAAGATACAAAAATTATCGCCACATGAATTCGACGTTTAAAAGTTGGAAAGCTGTTCCTACCTTGTTTAAATGCACATGGATTGTGATTAAATATATTTATTTATTATTAAATACTAGTCTAATTTCTGACTATAATTCCCATCACAATTGCAAAGAAAATATTTAAGATCATAATTTAGATAGGGTAGTATTACATTATCATCAAATATAAGTTTCTGCTTAATGACAAAAAGAAGCTATATTATTATAATCTATAATAAAGAAATAATTCACTCCTTACAGTTACGTTAACTTGTTACGACGAAATTCGTTTGGTCTATATGGAGTCATGCGCGCCGACTACGTGGGTGCTCCGGGTCTCCGGCACCCATAAGATTTTTAGTTTGTACCGGTATTTTACTTCATCATAGCACATCCCTTTATTACAATGTTCATAAAAGATTTTAACTAAAAGTAAATCAATCAAATATCGAGGTTTCCCTGAAAACATATAGACTAACATGTCCCGCCATTGATATGCACCCACCAGTGACGATGCTAGCTGTAATTTCTTAGGCGGGCAAAGGAGGGGCAGAGACATTTTGGGGGGCGGTTATCTTTGCATACCAAAAATGAAGTAACGTCTGCATATGAAGTATTCGATTCCTAGTGGGAGAATATTGACATTTGAACCCATTAGAGTGGTTCGAATTTCACGTTAAATGCTCTGCCTGCATTTTAATAGCCTCAATGCTAAGAAAGACACTAAATTCCTATCTAACTAATGAAATTGAAGATACTTTAATAAACCTAGACTTAACTGATTACACCATAACCTATCAGAGTCCGAAAAAAATGTTTTAAATAAAATTTACGTATTTCCCCTCTAAAACCCTAATCTGCAATTAAAATTAGGGTGTTTTCATATTATTTTCAGTTTACCCCGTCCCCTTCCGGGGTAAAGTGGGGAAGTCGGTTAAAAAGGGAGCATGAGCGGTCAATTTTTTAAGATTGTCTGTAAGTTACAGCAGTGGCTAATATCCACTGCAAATGTCTTCAGTACCTAATATCTCTAATTACATTGCGAAAGAAAAATTGAATAATACAGCTGTAAGTACTTTTAGTCAGGTACAATATTCAACCTGGCCGTGTAAAATACTATATACGCTGTAAACATATATTATAAGTGAGTAATTTCAACGGTTTTGGTTTAAAATCAGGACTTTTAGACTTTTGAATTGGCTCCTCCAGATTTTGTGCGTTGCTTCCGAAGTTCGTTAAACCGAGGTCCGTAAAATTGAGAAATGAGTATATAGGCTATAATTTGACACACAATCATAGTCAACGTCTTGCGAATAAAATCAGAAAAATAAACACACTGCTGAAGAAGACTGCACTTATTTAATATAAAAACACATTTACACGTGACGTTTCGATCTTCTAGCCAAGATCCTCATCAGGCGTACACTCATGAGGATCTTGGCTAGAAGATCGAAACGTCACGTGTAAACAAGTGCAGTCTTGTTCAGCGGTTTGTTTAATTTTCAGGCTATAATTTTAATTGTTATTTTCATATTCTTTGAAAATGCGATTAGCGAAAAATAAAATAATATTACCGCTGGGCTGGTATACTTGACAAAAGATCTCCCCTGCCTATTCGTCAATTTGAAAATATGTAATATTGATACCGAAATAAATTCATGAGGAAATCAGTTAAACACTACGGGACTCTCTTCCGCCATATGCATTGATGAAATAGTGAGTGGTAGTTTAAAGGAGGTGATTTCTCAACAGATGGTGCTTTACGTCCAGGATGACCAAAAGCAATGATTGTCCTCGAAATCATGGATAAAATTCATGACATTATTCTTGAAATTTGCAGAATTTCAACAAAACTTTGGCAGAGATTTTGGACATTTCTCTGAAATATATAGGTAAGATAATTCATGACTTGGGCATATGGAAGTAATGGGTTCTCAAAAATCTGTCTGGGAATCAAAAGAGTGACGGCATCAAGGGAAGTCTACTCTCATTTTTACCACAATGCTGATCAATTTCTGTCATATATACTAACCATGGAGGAAAGATGGTTGTACCACTACGATCCTGAAACGAAACATGTCAGTGAGTGACAGCATTCATTTTCCCCTCGCCCCATGAAGTTCAAGAGAGAAAAGTCTCCTGGGAAAGTGTTTGCAGTATTCTTCTGGGATAACGATGGAGACTTCCTGCCCAAGGATAGACATTGAATGCAGAATCTCTGTATTAATCAAAAAACTGAAAGACAAATTGATCTGCTCAATATGGTAGACGCAGAGTCGGATTTAGGCATGGGCCGCATAGACCTGGGACCAGGGCTGCAATTTTTGAGTAGCGGCGATTTAAAAAAATATATTTAAAAACCGATAAAACTCTTGAAAATATTATTTCACCAACGACTCAATAACGTAAGCGAAAGCCATTTTTTTTAAATGCCCATGACTACGGTAATATTGTATCAGATTAGTTTCAGCAAATATTGTCATAAGTCGATTAGTTATTATGATGGTTTGATCAGTTGTCTGTGGGTGCTGAAAAGAGCGGCAGTAAGCAGCTTGACACTCGTACTTTCACAAATTGACGTGTATTTATTTATTTATTCAACAAATACCAGATACAGCCCGAAGGCCATTTTACACTGGATACATAACAAGGGAAAAATAGGGAAATTCCCAGTTAGGATGGTCGGCGGTGACGATCGAACCCACGACCTTCCGAATACGAACCCAACGCTCTAGCAAGAGAGCTATTTCGCTCGGTTTGAAGCAGTATGGCCTACATTGCACCATTTAGCTTCGGATAGAAAAACCAATTACATTCATTTAAATTAGGGGGGGCGCGGTGGCTCAGTGGTAGAGCGTTCACCTCTGGTGCTTGGGGTCCCGGGTTCGATCCCAGCCCCCGCCAAGTGAACTTTGTGGTGGACAAACACCGTGCTCGTGGGTTTTCTCGGGGTTCTCCCGTTTCCTCCCACTTTCTTCATTCCACCATTTCACTCATCTCTCATAATCACCGTCTCCTTTAGCCTAACCGGCATAACCGTGGGACGTAAAACTCAAAGATTTCATTTCATTTCATTCATTTAAATTACTGCTCTTAAGAAAAGGAAGACATTCTTGAACGTAGTTATCCTTCTCTCCCTCTCTCTACAGCCGTAGACGTAGAATTGTAGCGGACAATCGTTCGATAGTGCATTAAATATGCCCCGAATATATTCTGGGTTACAAACTAGACTAAAAGAAGCAAATCCATTGACATTTTATGTGCCATGCTCTGCCCATTCCCTTAGTTTTGTAGGATCTGATGCGGCAGAATGTTGTTATATCTCAATATTATTTTTTTTTATTTTTTTATTTTTATTTATTTATTTATTTATTTATTTATTTATTTATTTATTTATTTATTTATTTGACTTGTTACAAGAACCCTCTTCTTCTTCGGTCCATCGATGGAAAATTTTAGAATCATTTTTCAAGCCTGACGACAAGAATATTTCTATTAAATTACTGAACATAACAAGATGGTCCGCCGGGGAAGATGCATGCAAAAGCTTCAACAGAGATTTCAAGGCAATTGCAAAGGCTCTAAAATGTATGATTCTCAGCTAAGATGAAAATGAAGAAACAAAGACCGAAGTTAAAGGGCTTTCAAGAAAAATTGTTTCTCCTGAAACTTCATTTATGGTAGCCTTATGGAGAGACATTCTCAGTAGATTTAAGTCTGTGAATGAAAAGACACAATCCCATAATATGGTTGTAACTATAGTTGTGAGTGTGTATACATCTCTCATTACATTTCTGGATGAACTGAAAGGTATGTATAAGTTCTATAAAATGGCTGGTGAGAAAACTGATGTCCAAACTGTTCTTAAAACTGATGGTGAATGCATAGAAAATACTCCTAAGAGAATAAGAAAAAGGAAGAAATTCTTTGGTGAATCAGAGGAAAAGAAGATGGAAAAAACTAGATCATCGTCTTCAAGAAACCTTTGTTGTGGTCATTGACAAGCTCCTTTCCGAATTGAACAAGAGAATTGCGGTCTACAGTAAATTTCTCAGGAGATTTTCCTTCTTAGCAAATCTATACAACTTGAGCGCCGAAGAAATCACTACAGCAGCAACTTCTCTGCAGGAAGTGTATGCAGCTGACATCGAGGAATCTTCGATTGTTGTTGAGTGGTTTCATTTAAAAGGACTTCTAGCTCAAGAGAAGTTGGGAAG
Source organism: Thermobia domestica (assembly GCF_964235325.1). Taxonomy (NCBI): domain Eukaryota; kingdom Metazoa; phylum Arthropoda; class Insecta; order Zygentoma; family Lepismatidae; genus Thermobia; species Thermobia domestica. The sequence goes on from NC_137471.1 coordinate 575,871, forward strand.
TGCTGAAGAAATGTCATTATCGGAACTTAACCGATTTCTCATATCGAAAAATCTTAAGGGCTTACACCCTAACATAAGTATTTACCTTAAAGTGTTTTTATGTATACCAGCAACTAACAGGCGGAAAGATCGTTTTCCACACTGTCAAGAATCTAAAACTATTTGAGATCTACTCTTTCTCAGAAGAACAAACACCGCGCTCGTGGGTTTTCTCGGGGTTCTCCCGTTTCACCTCACTTTCTTCATTTCACCATTTCATTCATTTCTCATAATCACCGTCTCCTTTAGCCTAACCGGCATAACCGTGGGACGTAAAACTTAAAAATTTCATTTTCTTTCTCAGAAGAGACTGGTTCATCTAGCTGTTTTAGCCATCGAAAATGACTTGACTGTTAAACTTGATTTTAGTGACGTTATTAATGATTTTGCCAATGTGAAAGCAAGACGTAAACAGTTTTGATACACAAAAGTTCCAGAAACATTTTGTAAATTTTTAGGTACAATAATATAACTCTTTATATCATTTAAGATTTTTTTATATTTTGCCGTCTTTTACACCATTTAATGCTAAATAGGTTAGGCAGAAGCGAGGTAAGTTTTAATGAATCTACTTCAAATGCTGACCAGATATAGGAATTAAAATATATTACATAAAATGAGTAATAAGAAATAAGAACAGTAATAACTAGTAATAGTAATAATTATAATTTAGTAACAAAAGTAAAAGTAATATTTTAAGAAGTGGATCCAACAGAATGCAAGTTTTGGAGAGCGATGCGATTGGTGTGCTTAGGGGCGGTAATTTCGCTAGGGCCCATTAGCGCGAAACATGGAAATCCGGCCCTGGATAGACGTCACATTAGTGCTTTGAAGCAAAAGGGAGCACTAGTGCATACCAATTACTAATTAAAGCTCAGCACTCTGACAATAAATTTTATTTGGAGCTAATCAATTTAATCCCATACATTTATTATTATGATTATTATAATTAACATTATAATTATTATTAAGAGAAAACAAAACGCTATTAATATCCTGTAAAAATCAAACTCTGATACTCACAAATTAAGTTGTTATAAGACCATCCCATGAATACTGGATGTCAAGAATAATGTTTCACAAAGAAAAATATAGAACCTTTAAATAAAACCAAATGTGTAACCATGGGTGCCCGAAGGGGAGAGCAGGGTGGGGCACGAGCCCCCTCTGGCTCACGAAAATGTATTAAATTTCTTACGATTTTCTTAATACAAAAACAAAATACCAAACTTAATATAGCAACCAGGGAGATGAGCCGCCCTAGAATTTTTTTTCGGGCGTTCATTTGTATGTAATTCTCCAAGTACATTCTGGATTATACTACTACTAACATTATCTTTCTGTTTCGGTTGGAGTGAAGTGGTGTGGCATCACGAATATTTTTCACGCTTATTATAGATCTCAATGAGAGAAACACAACGATACAAAGATTTTCCCAAGTCGACTTTCGTAACTTTAGAGAATCGCTTCTCAAGTGTCAGTGAAATTATCGTAAATTGTCATTATTTCAAGTTACGAAATTCGCATTGAATTATATATATATATATCCGGTTGTGTTCCTCTCATCGATAATATATATTTTATGTTTATAAGTAATGTAATTACTCTGAAACCATTACAAGTGCTATAGAAACTCGTATTACTGCGAAAACCCACATATTTTCACTACTCTTGCTTACGTGTATATCATCTTCGTTGACGCGGCTGTCCCCGTCGGACGCACCATCACACTACCACACGGGCCCCCAGCTTTGCCCTGCCCTGACTCAATTACATAACATTCGTGCTTTAGTGACCAGCTAGCACATGTTTCTTTCTGTTTTTCGCACTGTAGTTTTATCGCATACGTGTGGACGCTGTTTTTATACCCAAATTGTGAATGAATTCTAATTTTTCAACAATTACTTATAGTGGCCTCGTTGAATTTCATCTACCCTAGGTCGAATATTACCATGTTACCCAGTCCAAATCTTTTCTAGAATAACAAGAAGGAAATTAGTGAAGAAAAAGCTATAATTTTGCAACAAATATTCCGAGTGATATCCCTAAACTTGACCTGTACGCTATAAAGCGTCTGAAGAGGAATTAAAAGTGAAAGTTCCAAACAACTGCGATTAATTGCAGTTCCGAAAGTCGGATTGCATTTGTGTGTGTGTGTGTGTGTGTGTGTGTAGGTGTGTGTGTGTGTGTAGGTGTGTGTGTGTGTGCGTGTGTGTGTGTGTGTGTGTGTGTGTGTGTGTGTGTGTGTGTGTGTGTGTGTGTGTGTGTGTGTGTGTGTGTGTGTGTGTCATTGTGTTCCTCTCATAGAAATCTATGGTAATTGTGAAAAACATTTTTGATGCCACGATGCTTGTGGAAGTGAAACTACCAAGGAACTGCAATTATCTGAAGTTCCGAAAGTCCAATCACAAAATTTGTTGTACCATTGGGATCCTCTCCTCGAGATTTATAATAACCGGGAAAAATATTTGTCATATCACAACTTTTCACCTAAATCTCTTTCTTTTCCCCCTTTAAATCAGTTTTTCGTTCCGATACTCTACAATAAATATAGGGTTTAATAAATTGAAAATTGTATTAAACTTCGAATAATATAAGATTTATTATTTCTTTTTAAAAATAATATAAGAAAATATTTTCTTGGATGGAGTTCGCCAATATGATTCGATTTCGATTAAGAATGGTCCGTGATGTAACTTCTATTGTACCACCACAAACCCTACATTGTGTGGTGGTCGTGAGGCTAGGGGAATACTTACAGAGGCTTCACAAGCATGTATATGGAGTTAAATTCAAGAGTGAGAGATTGACTTTCCCTTCCTTCCTCGATGTTCTAGAAAACAATAATAATAATAATAATAATTCCATGATAACTTTTGTGAAATTATTCTATTTTATGCAATGGGAAGTGCATATATTCTTTTAATTCTTTTCAATTAAAATCAGTTCAAAATGAGGTAAATTTGTTGTAATCAAGGGCGAATTACACCTTGCAACTTAAAAGTATGTTCTACGGTAACTTTCGTAAAAATTATTCGAATTTGGTGCAATACACATATGTGTGTGCCGTATATTATTTCTGAGGCTTCATAGTCATCACAATGACTTAGATTTAAAATTAAGCTAGGGTCAGGGACGAACTACCGCGATATCTTTCGGTGAAAATGTTCGATTTTTGTACAGTACGGTGTATATGACATTTGGGTTTTTATTTTATTAAAGTCCTTAAAATCAGTCAAGAATAGGGAGAAATTTGATCCGATGAAATCACATATCCTTCTGGTTTAAAAATATGTTTTGCGATTTCTTTCGTATTCAGTTTGGATGATACGTTGATTGAGGCTTTCACATATTACCCCTGCCTTTAGAATTGAAATCAGACAAACATGGGAATTCGCTTAGTAGTCCCTCCCAGAATTTTAGAAATAAATTTGTTTCATATAAACTTTAGTAAAATAATAATAATAATAATCACAATAATAATAATAATAATAATAATAATAATAATAATAATAATAATAATCTAGCGTATTTTTTCTGATTATCCCCAGTCGTCTGTATTACTTGCGATGAAGTTGAAATGTATTAACGATGAAGAAATGAATCCTCCTTGATTTTAAATAAAATATTTTTAACAGACATTTTATTAAAAACATCCCGATCGATTTTTATACAGTATACTCTGTATCTACAGGACACTGTAGTCTAATAGTTGGACTCACGTCCGTGTGATCCCAGGTTCGATTCTCGACCGGTGCTTCCCAATTTTTTCAGCGTCGTGATTCAAACTGGGGAGTCACGTAAATAAAAGAAATGACGACCACTGTTTCTATAAAGCTCCTGATATGCCTGTTAGAAACAGGTTGATGCAGCTCGTGCTAGTCGCTAGACTGGACATACTTCAGCAGGTCGTTAATAGATGGAGCGGCTCGGGCCCACAAAGGGGTGTCACGCCGGACGGTTTGGTTTAGTTTTTGTATACTATGTGTGTTGCAGATTATAGACTTCCTTCTATTGTTTTGGGGGTTAACATTAGTGAAGGGAAAAATGGGAGGATCGTTGTTTCAACGATGCCTGACAGCATCACTAGTTATCAATATATTTTACCTAACTTTGGTAGAGAAAAAGGATGTGAGTGGGCTTTTCGAGATTCCCCCATTTCCTCCCACTTTCTTCTTCACCATACTCACTCATCGGATTATCACCGTTTCCCTTTGCTTGAAGCACAATCATTTAAAGTTAACCTTAATAGACCGTTCCAGAAGAAAATCTATGATTAACATTATTAGTGTCAGTAGTATTTTAATTTCACAAACATCCACATTCATTAGCCATCATGTGTAACCTTTAGCCTAAAGGTCATAAGAGTGAGATGTTAACCTAAAATAAATTCAGCTCATTTTATTTTTCTCAGTAAGTTCTATCCATTCTATGTCTCATCTTTGAACTTTTTTTCGTTAAACGATAATAATGTTGTAGAAATAAATAAATAAATAAATAAATAAATACACTACTTAAATTTCATTATGACAAGATGTTTACTTAAATTATTATATTTTGTATCTTTCTCTTATTACTTTATTTTAATTTCTGTTACAGTTCGCAATTCTCCTGTTCGTTATTTTTATTTTGGAACTCATCGTTGGGAGTCTGGCCTTCGACGCCCGAAAGAGATTTGCAGACCCAATGAGAAGCTGTATGTTTAACTCTATCAAAAATTACAAAAACTTCGGAGATGAAGATCAATCGTGGGAAAACGTTCAATTATCTGTAAGTTATTTACATATTTATTCATGTGAATTAGACTGCTTATTACTACGGAGTTATTATCATAATAATTTTGAAATTGATTTCTACATGCTCCCTTATCTCTAAAAGAACCTTGAAGTTATTTCCAGAAGAACCTTAAAGTTATTATTCCTAGAAGATCCTTAAAGTTATTATTTCTAGAAGATCCTTAAAGTTATTATTTCTAGAAGAACTTTCTAGAAGAACCTTAAAGTTATTATTTCTAGAAGAACCTTAAAGTTATTATTTCTAGAAGAACGTAAATTTATTATTCTTAGAAGAACCTTAAAGTTATTATTCCTAGAAGATCCTTAAAGTTATTATTTCTAGAAGAACTTTATAGAAGAACCTTAAAGTTATTATTTCTAGAAAAACCTTAAAGTTATTATTTCTAGAAGAACGTAAATTTATTATTCTTAGAAGAACCTTAAAGTTATTATTCCTAGAATATCCTTAAAGTTATTATTCCTAGAAGATCCTTAAAGTTATTATTTCTAGAAGAACTTTCTAGAAGAACCTTAAAGTTATTATTTCTAGAAGAACCTTAAAGTTATTATTTCTAGAAGAACGTAAATTTATTATTCTTAGAAGAACCTTAAAGTTATTATTCCTAGAAGATCCTTAAAGTTATTATTTCTAGAAGAACTTTATAGAAGAACCTTAAAGTTATTATTTCTAGAAGAACCTTCTAGAAGAACCTTAAAGTTATTATTTCTAGAAAAACCTTAAAGTTATTATTTCTAGAAGAACGTAAAGTTATTATTTCTAGAACCTTAACATTACTTCTAAAAATTTATTAAATTCATTTGCATGAGAAATTTTGATGTGAATAAGAATTACAATAAGCATTTCCAATCTAATTTCTTTTAAAATTTTCTAATACCGATACTGTAAAAGTTCAAAACTAATGTTCTATAAATTTTGTTACTTCCTGTAAGAACTCAGTAAACTTCAAGAACTTCTAAAGCTATTTTCATAGTCATTTTTAAATTTATTTTTTTAAGAATTTCTAAAGCTGTTTCAATAACAATTTAGAAAATAAACTCTATAAACTTTGTTAAGATTATTTCCATAAAAATTCAGCAAACAGTAAGAATTTATAAAGCACGTCTATATTATTTATTTATTTATTTATTTATTTATTACTCTAAGCATTTTTAATGATGATGTTTCTGCAAGAATATAAAAATCATTTTCTATAAATCTTTCTACGTTTATTTTAATAAGTATGCTATAAACTATAATCATTTCTGTACATATTTGTATAAACATCGTCTAAATTTATTTCTTTATGAAAACCAATTTGTGTCAGTTTTGTTAAGTTTCCTTATGAGAAATCACTTAACTCCAAGAATTCTTGAACTTATTTCTGTAAGTATTGTTAAGCTTATTTCCCAAGAATTTGTAATACTGCCTCTGCAAGAAATGAATATATATACGGCAAATTGTGGATGCGTTAAAATATTAAATAATACTTTTGATAAAGTGGATAGTTTCAAATATTTAGGATCAATATTAACAGACGAAAATCATATTCACGAAGAAATTAAATGTCGACTAAAAGCAGGGAATTCGTGTTACTATTCGGTTCAAAATCTCTTGTCGTCGCGAATTCTGTCGAGGAATTTGAAGCTTAAAATATATAAAACGATAATCATGCCTGTTGTTCTGTATGGTTGCGAAACATGGTCGCTTACTCTGAGGGAAGAACATAGACTGAAAGTATTTGAGAACAGGATCCTGAGAAGAATATTCGGACCCAAGAGGAACGAGAATGGGGAATGGCGGAAGCTTCATAACGAGGAACTACATAGTTTATACGGTTTACCCAACATTGTTAGGGTCGTCAAGTCTAGGGGGCTTAGGTGGGCAGGTCATGTAGCTAGAATGGAAGAAAGTAGAAACGCTTTCAAAGTCTTGACTGGTAGACCCATAGGAAAGCGACCATTAGGAAGACCTAGGCGCAGATGGGAGGATAATATTAAGATGGATCTCGCAGAGATAGGAATACAAAGTAGAAACTGGATCCAATTAGCTAAGGATAGAAGTCAGTGGAGAGCTTTTGTGAACGCGGCACTGAACCTCCGGGTTCCATAGGCCATATATATATATATATATATATATATATATATATATATATATATATATATATATGTGTGTGTGTGTGTGTGTGTGTGTGTGTGTGTGTGTGTGTGTGTGTGTGTGTGTGTTTTCTATAAGCTTCAGTAAATTAATTCTCATACGAACTCAGTAAACTATAAGAATTTCTAAAAATATTTATATTAATATTGTTAGTATTTGATTCCATAAAAAATCCTGATGTTGCTTCCGTAAGAATATGAGGAGCGTTTTCTCAAAACTCGATAGAGCACAAAATATCTTTTCTACAACGACTGCATTTTTATTCTTATTGTGCATAACCTCTATCGAGTTCTGATAAAACGTTTATGATTTAGTATTCTATACACATGGCACATTTCGATATCTGTCAGCTCTGATTTAACAGCTCAATTGGTAGCATAAAAAGCATACCAGAAAAAAAAAACATATCTCCGTTTCTTAAAATTTTCTCTATCTAGTTTTGAAAAACGGTCCTCACATATATATCAAAATGATAGGTTTATATGTGTGTCTGCAAAGAAAAGTTCATTTGTCTCCAATCCTTTCGACAATAAGATCTCGAAAACCAGAAGTGCTACAAACGAGCCGTTTCCATTGATCGATTTCAAATTTTGTGTAGACTATCCAGTTTTAATTGAATATTTAAGAAACATTTCCGTTATTTCGTTGTTACATTTTTTAGGGGCACACTGGAAACGTTGATTTTTTAAAAAAGCTTATATACTATGAGTTATGCATTCCAACACCACATAGTTGTATACAGGAGGTTGTATATCTCTCTGGCGTTTCTTTCATGCCCAAATGATAATTCAAAACAAAGAATAACATTTCTCCAGTCTAAGATCAATCTTTATTGTTTGGAGTGTTTTACCCAATGAATACCATATATCACTGACATTATAATTAATTGTGCATGTAATACATTTGCTTATTACATACTGCATGCAAGAAGAAATAAAACCCTGATCATAAATTAATTAGAAACTCCAACCGGAAGTAGGCTGAAATCTTGCACATGTTGCGAGATATTGAAAAAAATAATCAAAACAGTCTCTTCTTTCTGGTACCCCTTGCCGATTTTTATGAAGATGTGCTTCACTTTTGTCTGTAAAAGGACATGTACAGATGTTGTGAGGAATGACAAGGAGATTCATGCTCATATGTAAATGATGTGCTGTGTAGAGAGCGCAGGTTCAGCTAGTTTAAAAGTTAATTGCTATAAGCTTCGCTAATTTCAAATTTCTGCACATATGTTTATCAAGCATGTCTATATTTATGTTGGAAGTAACCAAAACTAATTAATTACAATCTGCTGCAAATAAATTTATCAGTCTTTAGGAGGTTTACTTGAGTTATGTAGTAAGATTCTGAAATTTAACAGGACGTTTTCTGATAACAAATCTGAACTAAACTGAGTTGTATGTTTTTATATCATACAGAGTCTGCCAAAAATTATCAAGACTTCATTCAAGAAATATAAATTATGCAAGATATATGTACAATTGTTTAAAATTCTTCAAAATAAGATCCTTTTGTGTAAATGCACTGTTGCCAGCTCTTTTGCCACGTTCGACACACTTCCTAGAAATTTGCAACCGGAATCTCCATCAAGCTCTGTGTCGAAGTGCTTGCACTCTTTCCATCGTCTCATAATGTTGTTCTTTCAGGTTCTATTTCTTCCAAAAGATAAGAAAGAGGTCAGGCGTGACCAAAGCTGAACTGTAGAGAGACTGAGGAAGAGTCACCACGTTATGTTCCGGCAGAAACTCATCATCACATTGCCCAAAAAATGAGGCTTAAAGCTGCACACATTCCAACAGTTCATGACAAATCAACATTCTAGTTTCCTTTTTCGTCCGAGAAAAACTTGAAAACCAATTTGGAATATTCTTTCCTCATGTCCAAATCACCTTACATCTGGATTTCTGACAACACCAAAAACAACTGCCCAATCCGGGTGCGATCCACATTGTGAATGTTCAGTGGCAGCTGAACCTAATCGCGTCGTATAAATGACATTCCCCACCAACATCCTTTCTAATGGATACCATATCACTCTTTCCTCTTGGCTACGAAAGATCATTATCAATACTTTCTGGACAGACCTGTACACCATTGATTACCATTTATGTACAATATATTGTAGGGAGAGGATAAAATAAAAACTATACTTTTGGGGGCATTTTTTATATTCCTTGTCCCCCTTTCCACCGTGCTCCAACGGTTAACTGAATATGCATAATTTTACATTTTCTGAATCATTGTTCTATTGTGTGTGTTCTGTTGTTTTTTTTCTCATATGTCTAGGGTAATTAGGGCCTGAATTACTAACATTTCAAAATAACTATGAAGTCGACATTTTAAAAAATCGGCCTAATACTAACAAGGGACATTCGCGAAGTGTCCCCTCGGTATTCATGTAAAATTGATTCAAATGCAAATTACTCTGCGACCCAATGTATATTATACTAATTTCAGCGGCCCATTCCGGTAATTTTCATATTTATGGACCTTCATATATCCGGAATTCAATCATACACTATAACACTCAGACACAAAATTGCTTTTAGTTTTTTTTAGATGTAACTGGACATGAATGTGGGATTATGCAAAACAAATCGTATCAAGTACTGCTTCTCTGACACATAGGAACAGTTTATGACTGAAAGTTGTAGTGGAATAAAGATTTTACATTCCTACATTTAAAGAATGATTAAGTTTGTCTCGAAAAGTACACTATATGTAACATACATTTAAATCAGCATTTAAGAAAAACCATATGAGTAAATTTCCCGCATTTGAAATGAAATCTTTCAGTTTTATATCCAACGGTTATGCCTGCTAGGTTAAAACAGACGGTGATGATGAGAAATGCGTAAAAGGGTGGAATGAAGAAAGCGGGAAGAAACGGGAGAACCCCGAGAAAACCCACGCACACGGTGCTTGTCCACCACAAAGCTCACTTGGCGCGAGCTGGGATCGAACCTAGGACTCCATGCACCAGAGGTGAGCCCTTTACCACTGAACCACCGCGGCCCCAATTTTCCGCATTTAACGAAAAAAATGCGGGTAGTAAATATGTAGAAATAAATTGGTATGCATCTCTCACAAGACGTCATATTTACTTGAAATCGATTATCACATAATTTATGGCATATAGCACATTTATTCAATTTATAGTTCTTTTTGCATTCAAACAGTCCCGTTTATAATTACGATATAAGTTCCACATTAATTAGTTAATCAGTTTACTTCCTTCTAATTTTTTGTGGAATCTGCAAAGTGATTGGTTCCTTAGTAATATTTTAATAGCAATTTTTATTGGTGTTCCATTGGCAACATGTAAAATAAATAATTATAACAAAGCATATTAACTTTGTAACTGAATATGTTAGATGAAAGGGAAGTTCGAAATGTTAATTTGTGTTTTTAATTAGCAAAAATTATTGTTATAGTTTTCTTCTCGTTGGAATAAGTTTAGTTAATCATGTAGGTTGATTGCAACATAGACTTACTGTATGGACATAAGATTGATTTTTAAAATAGTAACGTTCAATATTAAAACTGGTTAGATCAGGCTTGCTTTACTATCTTTTTGATGTAAACTGCTCCAAAAATGAATCTTATACTCTGAAAGATATATAAATAGGTATGTACCTATCGGTAGGTATATATTTTTAAAATTTATCGCTTAATAGTTGAGTGTCTATTGGGTAATTTTCCTATACACTGGTCCAATTACTTTGATTTGCTAACATGGCTCTTCACGTACTCAAATCACTTGTAATGAGAACATTGAATCGTGTGTGCCATAAACTATAATTGTTCCATAATCTGTTAAGTTCATTTGCCATATATCGATGAGTATTTTTATAATTATCGACCAAAACAAGTGCTAATATTTCGATATTGTTAATATGTAACAATAATGTTAACCCTAGGAAGTCCAGGGGCTGGGGGCTTCTCGAACCCACTCGTATGTATTTCTTGTAAAAATCCCGTCGTAAGTCTTGATTAAAATATTGAGAATTTTGTTTATTGTGTATTATTACTTCTTTGATAAATCCACATCATTAATGTGCATCTGTATTTAGTAACTTGTAAGTTAAAAATTATTTCAAAGTAGTGGGCTCATCGAACCCCCTCCTTGGACTTCCATGTGACATATTTTCTACAACTGTATTTCCTGAAGTTAGATATTTTTCGTTTGTATTTAACAAGGGTTGTGTTCTTATGTTGGGAAACAGCATATCAACCACGAGTAAGTTCTGAATGCTTATTCTATATTCATTTCTTGTTACATGGCATTATGTGAGTTATAGTATGTTATACTGTGGGTTCGAGAAGCCCCCCCTTCCCTTCGACCAACTTGAGACAAAAAAAAATCTTGGACTTCCTAGGATTAAAAAATTCAATTCTTTCTCTGCAGATTTTTGTTAATTTTTACTTTGATAAGTTTGAACATTTTCGCTCTTAACTTTAGTATGGTACTTTTAATTTTAGGAAGATGAAAAGAGTGATCAATGATAAAATTTTGAAACCAGTAGATTAGATTCAGTTGTTTGTCATTTAAAACAATATTTGAATACTAGCTGAACCTGCACTCTCTACACAGCGCATCATTCAATATGAGCATGAATCTCTGTGTCATTCCTCACATCTGTGCATGCCCCTTCACAGACACAAATGAAAGCCGTCTTGATTTTAAAAAATTGGCCAGAGGTACTATGAAGGGGAGATTTTATTCGATTATTTCTTCAATATCACGCACCGTTTCCTAGATTTGAGCCTACTTCCGGTTGAAGTTTCTAATTCATTTATGATCAGTGTTTTCTTTCTTCTCACCCTGAAGAATAAGCAAATACATTACACAGACAATTAATTTAATGTCAGTAAAATATGGTTTTCATGAGGGAAAACACTCCAAACAGTAAAGATTCATCTTAAACTGGAGAAATGGTTATTCTTCGCTTTTCATTATGAATTGGCCATGAAACAACCCCTGTATGCAACTATGTTGTGTTGGAATGTACTTTGTATAATTCGTAGGATATGTTATTTTTTAATTTCAACACTTCCATTATACCCATAAAAAATGTAATAAAGAAATAATGGCCATCTTTTTTTAAAATATTCTATTAGAACTGGACAATGTATATAAAATTTGCAATCGATCAGTGAAAACGCTATCTTTCTAGAGCCTATGGTTCCCGAGAATTCACTGTCGAAAGAACTGTCCAACATCATATGAACGTTTACAAATATATAAATTTTTCTTTACCACAAACATATAAACCTAGTATTTTAATGTATAGATGTTAGTTTTGTTATCTTTTTAAGTGAACTTTAAAAATTAGAAACTAAATCATTCAGATGCACTGTTTTGAAAACATGACATGAGTTAACCGCTTCCCGGATTAACCCGAGTTATTTCATTTTACTAAGTAGGTCGGTTCTGGTCGAAATTTCTTCCCAAATGTCACAATGTTCTACACGAAATATCTCGCAATAAATCACAAAAGAACGGTCGACGAAACAAATTGCGAATTTACTCGCCCTGGTCCAAATCGAAGCAAATGCGGAAATCTTCATAACTCCGGTTGCTCCGCTAGGACCTGGTTACTTCGGATAAAGTGGACCGGGAAGTGGTTAAACTGTTAAAGTTTCATATTGTACACCTCAGTGAAACTCTTTTTTTTATGATGCGTGCTTCTTTTATATTTACTGAAAAGTCCCATAAAAAAACAAGCAATACATTAAATAAGAGCTACAGATAGAGAATAATATAGTAAAGAGAAATTTACAAATATTTTAGGATTTTTTTTTAAAAAAATGAACTACTTCTATTGAATAACCATTCAAGCAGACGTCATTTTTTGTATTCCTTCCAGCTGGAATGTTGTGGAGTTGACAGTCCTAATGACTGGAACAACACATTTGGAGAATATCTTCCTCTGTCTTGTTGTAAAATGGACTCCAGGGTGTGTTTTGCCACAGACAACGCTACCCTCGTTTATCAGAAAGGATGCTACGATGATCTAGAGATGTATGTATCAGAAAAAGCCAGGTCCATTGGAGGATTTGGTATTGGCATCTCCTTCCTTCAGGTACAAATAAAATTCAACTCTTAAATTCGTCTTTATTTTCTTATAAAGTTAATTTTGGTAGACTGAAAACAATAGTCTGAATTATTCAGTTGTCGTAGAGTGTTCTGTGTATATATGCACAGGATGAAGCGGAAGTATCATTATCCCCTAGTAAGATTCGGATATGCATATTGATAATTCTGAAGTAAGTAAAGTATAATAACATAAGATAAATGTTACCTGAGAAGACTATAGTCAATACTTTATTCCAAAGTGTCTGGTATGTATTGTACATCATTTGCACAACAGAGAATTATTTGCCTCTAGGTACGGTGTAAAATTGTCTTCATCATCGGTGGAGTGATAGAAGCAAATGTATTTCAAACGGTTTCGTTAAGTTCGTCTGTCGTGTAGTAATGTGTACGGGCAACTTTCTGTTTCATATACCTCCACAGTGTATTATCATACAATGGGAGATTGGGTCTCATAGAAGGCCAGTCCAGACGTGCTGGTAATTGTGAAGAACCTTGGCCTATCCATCTGAAGGAAAATATTCCATTGAAATATTCTCTAATGGAAAGTGATTAATATCGTGGTACTCCGTATTGCTGAAAACATACTCGGTCGATAAGTCCTCAAGCTTGCAGTTGAACAATAAATCATAGAGTAATGTAACTTTCGGCTCACCCTGTACGAACCCTTATAACTTTAGTAGGATAACACCATCATGAGCCTGACAGTGCCGTTCTTTTGATATCTGGAGAAAAAGGTGGTATAAACTGCACTTTAATAATGGAGCTTGGATATATGAACAGGAAACTTGCGGGAAAACATCGATATGTCTTGTAAAGATCAAAGTGTCCGATATAAATAAACAAACTGTTGAATATAACGAACTTCTTGAAGCGCGAACAAGGCACGCCACCACCACCACCTTAAACTGCAGGTGTATTTCTCATATAGCTTCGGTGCTAAACTCCAAACCAACCGGCCAACCAATTACAGTCATAATTGTATTGAAGCAGTAAGTAGATATAACTGAGCGCGGTGAAAAACGTGCAAGGACCGCGCAATGCAACAATAATATAGGATGATAGATGTTTTGTCCACATGGCTACGACAGACCGCATAATTTAGTTCATCGTTAACTCGACGCTGGACCAAAACGATAGGTGTAAAATTATCTGAGTCGACAATTCAACAGCGTGTGCTGAATACTGAACTGTCTGTACTCATTCCTTCGAATAGGCTTTCATATCGACAACCAACTCAAATTGTTATTGGAGCAGTCGCTGGGGTGCCGAGTGGAAGCAGAACCTGTCCTGCAGTAATGCTTGTATGCTGTTAGACTATAGTCAGAAAGCGCTAGCTGACAGCGTAGTGGCCGAACGACAGATATCATGGGTATAGCGCCATTACTTAGAATATGTGACTTTTGGCTGCTACATATCGAGGGTAACTTTACAAGTAGCTGCTATATTAGGGAAGTGTACGGGTCATACCTTTCCTTCCGACACCTTCGAACACAAAGTTTCAGCAAGATCATGTACAGCTGCATTTACAAGCCTTCTTCAAAGAAGAAGCGTATTGCTACTTCCATAGTCTGCACATCGCTTGACATGCCGCCATCAACGTGTGGAATATCTTTGCTGAACACCATGTTCTTCGCGGCCGTGCAGTAAACAGTCACCATGTCTTCTAGATTCGCACACAAGCAGTACATCATGTGATTCTTTAGAAGCACACCCAGCGCGTGTTCGATTTGATGCAGTAACTTATAGAGGTTCAAATTGAAGCACTTCAAGGTTTCACCATACTAAATTATTATGGTTACAAATGATGTTCAGGTTTGACATGTTGATTATTTCGTTATAGTGATATAAGAACTTTGTGGTAGACCTATACTTTCAGTCTTCTAGCATGAATCAATTTTAGTCAGAGGCGTACAGAAGGTAAGTTTAAGATTTAAATCTCCTTCCTTCAGCAAGATATGAAAAATAAAAAAAAATACTACATCAAGATTAATATATAAAAATCATGTTGGTCCTGAAAGGATATGGAATTGAGTCTGAACCTCTCCTTAATGAAAATCTGCCTACACCACTATTTTTATTTATGTAATTTTCACAAACTGTAGTGTATGTTGTGTGACTTTTTAGAGATACTGTATTTCATAATTCATGTACCTATAGCAGCTCAGAACAAGCAATTAAAGCATCTATGAAAACTTGTTAAAAGCAGTTATTAGTTCATATAATAGTGTTTTGTAACTATACTTTCTGGTTTAACTTCTATATCAGATATTCTTCATTGTATTTAATTTATTGACTAAATTATTTTTAAGCAAGTGGTGTTGAGCATATCGTATGGCTCCCACACGTTCCACTTTAGCCAGAATAGTCCCGAAGTTTCATCATCTGTGACTCAAAAGTTGCTGAAAACTTTCAGTGTGATGTTTTTTCTCCAAAAACATAAGTTAACATTATTCGTTAAAAAAATATCACTTTTATTAGTCAAAAGTACTCAATTGATAGGAATAATCTACTCTTATTAGTCATCGGTACTTAAGTGATAGGAATAATCTACTATTTTATTAGTCATCAATACTTAATAACTATAATCTACTATGTCACTCACTTTTTGTAATTGTTAAACTATTATTTAATTACTTCTGACATATCAACAGAAAGCTATGAGTGTACTTTAAATTTTCATAGGGTGTCCTGAGCTTTAGTCTAAAAATCTGGGAGCCCTATCATTAACGGAACGTTTGAACGACATCACAATATATTACATTTATTTTCAACAAGTACTATGTATTTGTTCTTAAGTATTTTATTTTTTAAAATAGGTGATTGGCATCGCTCTGGCCATTTGCATGGCAACTGCAAAGAAGAAAGAATCTACCACAGCTACAGTGGACACTTAGTTCCTTTGGTGATCGACTTTGTATTTTAATTAACGTCATGAGAAAAATTTCCTCAGGACTTTCTAAGAAGAAACAATGAAGTGTTGTTTGTATAGTTAAAAAAAACAATTATTATTTATTTTTATGTAGGAATCCGATACTTGTATTGTCCTTAACTCTAGATGTTCCTAATAGCTTCTCGAATGATTTCTTTATAATAAATTTGTAGGTTCAACGTGGCATTGTCAATGATACACTACGGTTTTATTTAAAAAGACATTTCTTTATATTCATCTCTGCTTTTGTAAATTTTCTTGGAATTCTGAAATATTTCGATAAGTTTATGTCTGTGTGTGTGTTGAAAAAAAGAATGAGATTAGTTTCCATTCAGCAAACATTTCTACTTTCTACTCACAATTTCTCTAAACTTACAATTATATGTTTTTAAAATATAACTTTACTGCAGTACCCAGTTACTTGCTCTTTGTAATATGTATGTAGTATAGAAGAAATGTAAAAAAATTCCGGATTATAAAGAAAATGCTCACTAGTTTCCCTATTCCTAGAAACACACTTCCTATTCCTATTCGTATTAAAAGTCAGTGATCGAAGTTTATTTTATGTGTGTTTTTTCATATTTGATTCATTTGCACATAGAGTACACTGAAAATGTGTGAAAATTTTTTTCATGTTTATATAAAGAATAAGAGATAACAAAGAATGTTCATGATATGAATTTATTCTGGCTTAGCTCATTGTTTATTGAAAGTGTACATTGTTTTAATAAGCAATAATTGGAAGAACTGTCTATCACTGACCACTATAAAGCTTCACAGAAATACTTATAACCTTTTTTAAAATAAAGATAAAGGGAAATATATTATTTCAACTTATGAGGATGTAATAGGTACATTCAATGATAAAAGTTAAACGAAACAGATTTATACAAGTGAAAAATGCCAGAAAACAGATTTATTCAAATGATAAAAATGTAAGGAAATAGATTTATTAAAATAAGGAACTTAAAGAAAATAGATTAATTCAAGTTATAAAAACTGTAGGTGAATAATAGATTTATTCAAGTGATAAAAATTTAAAGAAATATAGGTATATATGATAAAAAATACATTAAAATATTGTGGTTCAAATCATAAAAAGAAGAAAAGTTAATGCTATTGACCTGAGTGTCTTAAATAACAAAAAATAGTGACGGCAATAAAATGAAAAAATTGTAAAAATTCACAAGTATGGTAATATGCATTACGAAAAGGCAAAGTAGAATGATTCTAATTGTGTAAAAGTGCTAAAAGGTAAATTAATAGAGCTTGTAACAATGCAAGAAAATAGAGTAATAACAAACATAATATACAAAATGAATTGTGATTCAAATGTTAAAAGAATTGAAGAGAGTAGAACGATTCAACTAATAGATAACGAATCAAGTATCCAAGTAGAACCATTCAACTAGTAAGTAAAGATTCAACTATGCAAGAAGAATGATTTAGTTAATAAGTAATGATTCAACTATGCAAGTAATAAAATTAATTGCAATTGTAACTGTGCAAGATGATAAAATTAATCATTATATCAATCTAGACTTCAATTATGGAACTGGTATTGTTGATTTAGTAACACAGTTATTAAAAATACTAAAACAAAGTCTTTGTGTTGTACTTTCTCAAAATGTTCCACCTTGAGAAACCCCGTTTGTCTTATCCTTGTAATGATAATCTTTGCTGTTGTTCATATATTCTGAGTCGAAATAAATTATTATCAATTAAGTTGTTTCTAGCTAACCCTAAGCAGCACACGTTTTAAACCAAACATAGGCTAAATAGTAGACACGGTTAGAAAGTAGAAATTGCAAAAGTGAAGTTGAAAAATACGCTGACCCAACGTTGTTTAGAATATATGTTGGGTAGCCAACAATTTGCCATCACTTGCCCAACAGTTTTTGTCCTCGTATTGCTAATGGAATTTTCTTCTTTCATAAGTGCTACCTTGACAAATGGTCGGCAAATTACTATGTATTGTCAAAGTTGAGAGTTGGTTATTCCACTATTTCCCAACTTCACTTAGGTCTAAAGTCTGTGCTGCTTAAAGGAAGATAGCAATGTAATAATAATAATAATAATAATAATAATAATAATAATAATAATAATAATAATAATAATAATAATAATAATAAATGTTAATTGTTGTTATGTTACTGTATATATATTGTTGTTATTGCTATAAGAACCATTTCATTGAAGAAAACACATGTTGTTTTAAGTAGTGAAGCTCATAGACGTTTCCATTCAACAAATTTTGATGAAAGATTTGTAGAAAACTTAGTATTACGTACTGTAATCTTTATAAAATATGAAACCTAGAAGTAAAATTAAATTCATTATGTAACAAGTGTCATTAAAGATTGAGCCTAGTTTAGAGAACAAGATGAAACCAATGCATATAAGATTTTAAAGATACTGAACATGATGAGATTCCTTTGGAAGACAGTGGAAACGTTCTAACCGAGGTTCCATACCACTAAGATGTAGTTATGCTAAAAAGTGGTACTGATTGATATTTGTAAATCATCCGTACATTTGTAAATCAGTAAATCATTGCACTTTCGATTGTTAATTTTGTGGCATTAAAGAAAAGCCTTTATAGAAAAGAAGTAAAATTTATTTCAATAATATTGTCTCCATTTTTTTCTTATCGGCACATTATAGTCTTTCTCTTAACAGCAAAACACTTAAACACTTAAGTTAAACTTTGTGCACGTTCAATTTAGGTATTGTACAAATAATACCTCCTTCGAAGAAATATACTTCGTATATTTTAACAAGAATTTTTGGAATGATCAAAAATGGATTAAAAGATTGTGATCTTGTCCAATAATTACTTTTTGGATCAGGGACCACAAAATTTTTGAACGGTCTAAATCGAGTTTTTGTATTTTGTACTGAATAAGCACATCATACTGAATTAAGTGATAGTTTGGGTTTGGCTTCACTATATGTAGTTCTCCAGATATAAGTCGTACAAGAAAAATTTTAATTGAACGAAATATATTAGTTCTTTGATTAGGGTGCCACAAAATTTTTGAACGGCCTCTAAATCGAGTTTTCGTTTCTATGTTTACGGAATAAACACACCGTACTGAGTTAAGTGATAGTTTGAGTTTGGCTACACTATATGTATTTCTCCAGACATAAGGACTACAAGAAAAATTTTTGATTGAACCAAGTATATTGGATTTTTGGGATCAGGGGCCACAAAATTTTTGAACAGTCCCTAAATCGAGTTTTCGCACTTTTTGTGCAATAACCACATCATACTGAGGTAAGTGATAGTTAGGTTTGGCTACACTATATGTAGTTCTCCAGACATAGAGCCTACAAGAAAATTTTTGTCTGAAATATATTGGATCTTCTGATCCAAAAAATTAAAGAAAAGAAAAGTCGTTTTCTGTAAGCCTCTTCACATCTTCACGTGTCGGTAATGACTCGAAACATAGTTACATCTTTTTTTAATGCCATTTAATTCCTTATAAGAAATGCTATTTTGTTTAGCTACTACCTGTGTTGATTCAAGAGGAGTGCGGTACTAAATGTGCAGTACCGACCCGTGTGCACCCCCTCCTCCCCCGTACATATGAGTGGTGTCAACAGAACATATGCAAAGCTCCACCATGGTTGGCGCGAAGGGTAAGAAAATCTTCAAAGTTAAACGCTGTATTTCCTTGATTTTGAGCTTCCTTCCATTTTATATTGTAAAACTCTGTCCCATATAGGTATATGTATAGGTAGAGGTTAATAGAAAGAGTGTGCGGAATCGATCTCGCACTACCAATTTTATTATAAAATTTCTCTATAAAAAGTATTTCCACAAAATACTGTACAAATTAATCTCTCTAATATCAAAGGTTAATTATAGGTGGTCTTTGACCGTAAGGTCACAGACAGGATCTCTGCAGAGTCCCGTGCAGGCTAAGCGGCTGAGGTTGGATTTCCCAGTCAGAGCCCCGAGCAGGCTAAGCCAGGAGAAAGGATAGGCGTAGTCCCAAAGCAGACTAGTGGCCCTGGGGTTAGGTTACTACTAAAGTCCCGAAGCAGACAGTAGAGGGTCACCAGTTTTTTTGCCTTTCTCCATCCAATTTATAGGATTCCTTGGGTGGCGGTGGCGCTGCTGCTCCGATGTCGTCTTCTGCTCCGTGGGAGGGGCTAGAAGCCGTCGTCCGCAAGTGATTGTAGGTCCCTCTGGTGTGAAGTCTTTTTGCCGAACCACGTGGGGGGTGTTTGTAAACACTGACATGTGCAATTGTTTGTTTACATCACATGGAATATTACAATATATATCTTTTATCTTTTCCTCCCGAATTTTGCAGCCCCTTACTACGGCGCCCGGGACCATCGCCCCCTCTCCACGGCACGGTACTGTAGAGGTTGCAGAAGAGTCTAGTAGGACAGAGAAGAAGCGTCGAAGTATTGTCGAAGAAGCTGGGGCGAGCATTTTATTAATTTAACGCTTTCCTCATTAGCAACTACTATTAGTCCAGGAAAATATAAAATCAGAATTAAAGAAGGGAAAAAACTGGTAGAAAGCTATTTTTTGATAGATATGATCTTTAGGATCCCCTTATTCACGTGACAAAAAAAATCCTACATGGAAAATATGCCATCATCTTTTAAAATGTTGTAGAGTTTGAAATTTAGTTTATTTCCGCTTAAGACACTATTTTCACGTAAAGAAAATTTCAAACATGTTCATCATTCACTAGCTAGAAGAAAATATAACCACATAAAATGAATTAAACCATTCTTATACTATTTATGTAGGGGAAGATGGGGTAATAAGATACAATGCAATTGGGATAATAAGATACAATGCAATTGGGGTAATAAGAGCCAGAAGTAATTTAAAGTGTTATCAGTTTTCAAGTCACAAGTAATATAAAATGTTATCAGTTTTCAAGTATTACCCGTATGGGGTAATAAGAGACGCTGCCCAGATTTCTTTCATGCTGTGCCTTATTATTAAACTGGGGTTGTAAGAGACATGCCTAAGATATATTCTATTGCTCTACCTTTTTACGTGTTTTTATTCTGGCTACTTTTCTGTTAATTGCCATGTGAAAATTAAGGTTAGTGAAAGTCGTACTTCAAAGTTGAATGCTTTTAATTACAAACTATACAATTTACAGCCTTTCATAATTTGTGAAGTTTCTCACTCATTCTGAACAATTTGAAATAACAAAATTACACATTGTAGTCACAACAACCTTTTTTTTATTATTAAAAGGATAGGGCCTATATTGTAAAGCAACTCTTTATGCTGTGACGTCTTACACAGTAGGCTATTCAACATTAAATAGGCTATACCAAAATGATAAATAGCATGTGTGAATACTTTTAACAATAATGGAATGAAACTTTGAGCTCTAAAACAGAAAATAGCCCTAGACCAAAACTTTCTAAACCAAATATTCTCTCTTTTTAATAGAATAAAGCCTCTTAATATTTACAAGTTCTGCTCTTTTAACAATGAACGGATCATTTCCTAATAAAACTACAGGACCACAAAAGATAAACACTATTCACTTCCTGAATATCATCATGAGGAGGCCAATGGAATTTTAATATTCAGTTCGTGAACCTGGAAAGACAAAATGGATATGTCATATTTCCCCGACAAAACAAAGAAAAAAATGGTAGTAAGGGACACGCATAGTCTGGTAAGCTCATTTATGAGTGAAAAACGAACAATTCCAATTTGAAATATCACTAGTGCTGTACAAATTTATGGAACAATTTTGTTAAGGAAACACTTATAACCAAGATGTAAACTAAACTAAGTTCTTCACGAAAAAAATTGACTTTAGATGCCTAAAGATTTTGGTAGACTCTTTTCGTAAAGCAGAAAGGAAGGTAAAGAAGTTGCCTAAAAGCAATGATTTTTTAGGCTTTTACACAGAAAAATACAGTAAGCTGTGGATTTTTTTTCAGTTTTTTCTGATGATAAACCAAAGTACCAGCCATTTTGTCTATTATGTCTCTTATTACCCCATCTTCCCCTATATAGAATATATAATTAATATAATATACAAGCTTAATTTAATGTATATTCCTTGTTATTTAGTTGTTATAAAAGTGTTAGAACATTTAGCAACTTGATTATTATAAAACCCCGGTCACACACATGATGCCAGGACAAGCATATGCTCGAGGTACTCGTGCACACACCAACTGACGCAAAAAGCTATAAGAATGTCGTTGCTTCTTGAAAAATGTTTGAGTGGTCGTATAACAGCTGGAGATGTGGAATACTTGGTTACAATATACAAGAAGGTAACTGAAAATAAAGAAATCAGATCTGTTACAGAAATGAGCATTTGGAAATTATTTTGTTGTAAATAAGCCAAACTATAACCAACTTTCAACAATTTTCTTGTACAGAAAAATATGGGTTCAGTATCATCGTCAGGATTAAATTATTTATAATTTTGTTCGAGCAGAAAAAACAGGAAATTGAAAGCTGCATTTTTTCTGAATTCGATGAATGATCATGCCGCTGGCCCCAAATTCGCTGGATACGCTGGAAGTGGAATCAGTGCACTTCTATCTTCAAGGCATGGTAAAAACAGAATCTATAATGAATGAAATAGAATTACGCAGATTTGTTTGAGACGGAAAATAGACAAGATCTGGAGTGGTATTTGGACTGATCTCACAAGTAGGGGTGTTCGATAAGGCTGAAGACCTATCGAACTTCGGGAGTGAAAATTTATCGAGTTGTCATCGGTTACTCGAAACCGTTCGAGTATTTGAAATTATCGAAGTTTCGGGTATTATCGAAGTTTCGGGTATTATCGACATTTCGAGTATTATCGAAGTTTCGGGTACTATCGACATTTCGAGTATTATCGAAGTTTCGGGTACTATCGACATTTCGAGTATTATCGAAGTTTCGGGTATTATCAAAAGTAGTGATGAACAGTTCGGTTCCTTCACCTCTCCAATGATTCCTTCTTGCAGCCAAACTAGTCAAACAACTTTTTTCATCTGATAAGTTATTGCAAAGTTGTATTTGTCGAAATCATATGTAAAATTATTTTTCTGCCTGCTCCGTTATTGGCGCAATGGGCAAAGTGACTATTAGTAGACTAATGTTGTCTTGGATTCCAATTCCATTCGGGTGATGCCTAATTTCTCTTCCTCTTTCTCTCTTTTGACAGACTGCTTAAACCTTGTACAGATCTGTGGGGATAAAACTTTTCCTTCACTACATTGCTAAGGAGAGAAGTTTTAAAATGAACACTCTGCATATATGTAATACATATTATATACAACTATGATAACCTATAATACATCGTTTCTTTCGAACACTCCAATAATCCCGAACTTTTCTAAATATTCAAGCGACTCGACAAATGCGATCATATTGATATATTTCTGTATTTGCTGTTTTCAAGCAATTCGAGATTCTCGAACAGTTCGAGTGTCTCGAAGTTGTCTAATGTTTCTTACATTTCGAGTACCTCGAACACTTCGAGAGTCCCGAACATTTCGGGAGTCTCGAACATTTCGAGAGTCTCGAACATTTCGGGAGTCTCGATCATTTCGTGAGTCTCGAAAGTTCGATAATTCGATAAAATTAAAATTCTTTATCGATGAAACGGTTTTGAAATTTTATCGAATTGTTATCGATTACTCGATTATCGGAACAGCCCTACTCACAAGTGCTAGTAACAAAATTAAAGATATTTGAAGACATTACTCTTGGATGTGAAATAACAGAAACCGTTGTGCTAGGTGTTTGCAATTTATGTAAGTGTCATTAATGGTAACCGAAGATTAGAAATCTTTGGTTTAGTCATATACAACTTATCTGATCAGCATAAACAATTGTCAGTATCTTGGCAGAAATGTGATACCACCAATGTGCACAAATTAAGACTATGGCTATACGAGAATGCATTTCCGATTCATTACCCCCCGCAGCGAACGTGACCTAGGTGGCTACTCGGTAAGTTTACTTTCGCTAGAGTTATACTTTCAGCCAGTCAGAGTTTCCAGGCCATACTGCCACACCCTTATTCTAATTAATGCGAATCACGATACATAATGCTATTATGTTACATAGATTTTTTCTGTGATCAGCTAATTTTTTGGAATTTCCTTGTATTTTTGTGAATTTTCTTTTGTTATACATTCACATACTTTATAACATTCTAGTTCCAATTCTCTGCACAAAGCATCTTCCAAGCAGCCCTTTCTTGCTAAAATTTCCTTAACTGGAAACACGTCTTTACTTTTTTTTTCCGCCTTCGTGTAGATATATTTTACTGATTCCGAAACAGCAGTCGGTCTATTGTTCCGAAACGCACTAAATACACTCGAGCCGACGTATTCTGCGCGTTTATATTGCTTTTGCGTTTGCAGTGCATTGTTACTAGCCATCCTTATTTAAATACATGGTCAGCGTATTCCAAGCGTACTCATGAGCCATAAAAACGCGTTGCAAACACATCGAAAAGCCATGCAGTTAAGAACGGTTGCTATGAGGTGTTCTATTTAGCCATTTGCTATCTCTTATGCAGTGTTGCCAACAACCTCTCGAGGAAGTAGGCTAGATGATCTTCAGAAATAAGCTTTTTCACACAAAATATGGCTAGATTTTGAACTGCTAATCTATAACCCATATTGTAGATTTAAAACCCCTTTTTTGGATTTGTAGGATTAGAAGTGAGTTATAGTACAATTTGAAATGTTGAATTTTATTCGCTGAAGACTAACAAGGAACATACATGACCTTAAATTACAATAAAATCCATAAACTCATCTGATTTGTGAAAATCAACAGCCATATTATCAGTTTAATTGAAATAAGTGATCATCGATAACATCGCATTTAGCCTAGGCGCTGGAACTGGATGCACTATCGTTGGATTGTGGATTGGTTGTGTTTATATAGCCTGCCATTGTCCCAATTTTTAGTAGTACTTCTTTCCGCAGGTCATAGTTCTTACAAACACTTCTTATTACCCCGTACATCCACATGAATCATCATGATTGCATTGAGAGTTTTAAATTTAATTAGATACCCTATTTGTTTCCTTAATAAACAAATACAATCTTTGTAGCTTGCAGAAACAAACAGTTTACTAAATTTGTATTAGAAAACTTTCATACTTGTAATGAAATGTGAAAATTAAGATAATTAAATAGTAGCAAATAATGGGGCCATTACAGGAGGGACATTGAAATTCTGAGTCAATAAATATTGTTAAATATTTGTAAATCTGTGGGTGGGGAAAAAGAAGAAGAATGAAAAAAATGTTTTTTGGGTAATAAAATACCTTCTGTCTAGAGAAATCAATACGATGATATTAATGACAAATAGGCTAATTAAAAAAAAAATATTTTCAAAGAAAAAAGTTATTTTAGAATTTATTTAACGGTTAATAAAAAGGACAAAAATTGCAAAAGAGTTTCATAAATTAAGCTATATTTGAAGCTATAAGCATTTCGTGAATTTGTATGGCTAAATGCCTCTCCAAATAAGCTAGATTTAGCAAAAAAAATAAGCTAAATTGGCATCACTGCTCTTACGTTGTAATAAGTAAAGTAAATTTATCAACATATATGTACTGTATGTACGAGCAAAACTTTAACGTCGTTTCACCTTCGCAGAAGTCAAGTAAAAAAGATCTCAATAAATATAACGACAGACTTGTTAGAGAAAATGTGTGTTATGAAACATGTAAAGAGTTCTTTGTTTGCGAAATCTACTTTTTGTACGAAAAATCAATGAATTCATGTAATTTAACAGAGCTTACAAAACGTCGAATACGTTTTTTCCTTTTTCTTTAAATTATAAAACGGTTCTTCCTATCTCTTATCCTTGTTCATCTAGCTTCTACGCTGGACTATTGGCTAGCACGCGGGGTTTGATGAATGGCGTTCCGGGTTCGATTCCTGCTGCAACAGACTTGAAATTTGAGTGTAAAACTGTGATTTGGATTACACCTTAAATTGAAGTTCCATGTTCCATATAGCTGCGGTGCTGAAAGGAACACTAAACACCAACCAATCTTCTTCCTTTATAGTATTCAGACCAGAAGTGATAGATTTTTGCTACATAAGGTAATAATAAAAGAATTATATCCAACACTCAACCTACACTAAATTCCTTTTACACCTAATTCTTTTCATACTATTTTTTACTACTAAATTCTTTTTGCACCAAATTCTTTTTATATCAAATTATATCTTTAAACTAAATTCTTTTTGCACCAAATTCATTTTACACTAAATTATTTTATACTAAATTCTTTCTTTAAACTAAATACTTTTTGCACTAAATTCTTTTTATACTAAATTGTTTATTTAAAGTAAATTCTTTTTACATCAAATTCTTTTTACACTAAATTTTTCTTTAAACTAAATTCTTCCTACAATAAATTCTTTATATATTAAATTATTTCTTTAAACTAAATTATTTTTACATCAAATTCCATTTTACATTAAATTCCTTTTACAATAAATTCTTTCTTTAAACTAAATACTTTTTACACTAAATTGTTTATTTAAAGTAAATTCTTTTTACATCAAATTCTTTTTTACACTAAATTTTTCTTTAAACTAAATTCTTCCTACAATAAATTCTTTATATATTAAATTATTTCTTTAAACTAAATTCTTTTTACATCAAATTCCATTTTACATTAAATTCCTTTTACAATAAATTCTTTCTTTAAATTAATACTTTTTACACTAAATTCTTTTGTACTAAATTATTTATATAAATTAAATTATTTTTACACCAAATCCTTTTTACACTAAACTCTTTTTACATTAAATTTTTCTTTAAACTAATTTTTTTCTACACAATTCCTTTTATACTAAATTATTTATTTAAAGTAAATTCTTTTTACATCAAATTCCTTTTTACACTAAATTCTTTCTACATTATTTTTTCTTTAAACTAAATTCTTTCTACAATAAATTCTTTTTATATTAAATTATTTTTTAAACTAAATTCTTTCTAATCAAATTACTTTTTTACACTAAATTCTTTTATACTATTTTTTCTTTAAACAAAACCCTTTTTACACTAAATTCTTTTATACTAAATTATTTATATAAATTAAATTCTTTTACACTAAATTTTTCTTTAAACTAAATTTTTCTACACTAAATTCTTGTTATACTAAATTATTTCTTTAAACTAAATTCTTTTTACACCAAATTCCTTTCTACACTAAATTCTTTTTACACTATTTTTTCTAAACTAAATACTTTTTACACTAAATTCCCTTTTATACTAAATTATTTATCTAAAGTAAAATTTTTACATCAAATTCCTCTTTACACTAATTTTTTTACACTATTTTTTTCTAAACTAATTTTTTTCTACAATAAATTCTTTTTATACTAAATTATTTCTTTAAACTAAATTCTTTTTCACCAAATTCGTATTTACACTAAATTCATTTTATACTAAATTCTATCTTTAAACTAAAAACTTTTTACACTATACACTTTTTATACTAAATTCTTTTTTTTTTAACACTAAATTCATCTCAAAGGAACTTTTTCTTGCTTTCTTTCACCATTTTTGCTCTTTCGCAATTATCATTGAAACCGGAAATTGTATATTCCGGTGGATACGTCTAAGGGTGGACAATTCATCTTGATCATCCGTTATAACGGACAAATCAAAACAGAGAAAAGCGAAACTTTGCACGAAGCAAGTATAACGAGGGGAACATCTATGTATGTATTAAACAGAAAGACCCAGCAAACAGTGTTGCCAAACCAATATAAAGTTTTTTTTTCAAATGGCACTACGGCAGATTATTACATGTGTCAAACGTAAACTTAAAATATCACTTTAACATTCAGTGTAGCAAACTAAGGATGTTATAGTATCACAAACATTCAAAGTTCGGAAACCTCTAACACAAATACAGCATAACGGAGATGCACAGATTAATGCACATCGAAAGTACTTTAGTCTTGGATACCATGATTATGGTATGACTTGCTTCGAACGAATAGGAACGAAGTTACCATGGCTTGAAACTTTTAATTTTTAAACACAAACAAACTATTTGCTGAGCAAAACAATATATTCACATAAAAAACTACATACGTGTTACAGTTTCGCCAACTAATACTTTGGCTTCATCAGACACTATCTTTTAATTTTTGTTGAAAGTCTTTATTTCGAAAAAAAATTGAAGTAAGTATTATATCTAGTTACTTGTATGGTTTATAATGGATATGTAAATTATTTTGCCGTTTACAACACTTCGATATCTAAAATCATTTCGAAGATATAATAAATATTGCTGAAATTTGCAACACTGCTTAAATAGTGTAATTGCGAGAACTTGCTGTAATTAAAGCTATTAAAAGTTATTGCTGTAATGCTATAGAAGAGAAGGGAAACAACAATCATTTTAAATATTTTCCACAAATACACCATTTTCAGCAGGATAGGATAGATAGGTGTAACGCAACATTGTGAACACATTAACTTCCGTAACTGGGATTGGATTTTAATGATACTTTGCTGATACATTAAGTGCCTTAATACAGCAGTCCAGTTTGACGATGGATGTCGTGGGTGCAAGGGGGAGCTAAATCCATTACCATATAAATGTGGTAACGATCATGGAGCTAGAAAGATGGAACAAAGGCCACTTGCAAGCTTTTGCACAACTGAACACAAACAAAAGCGCGCCTAATTGCTGAACAATCCGTAGGTTTTGAGATCTAGCATGAAACATATCAAAGCATTTAAATTTTTCCCGGCTATGACCATCGTTACGCACGTGCTTTCTTCGCGTTTTTACCATGTCCTTACTTCTTTTTCCATGTTATATCAGTTATGATTTTTTTTGCAATAGTTTATTCACATACAGAATTTCTTTGTGGCCTAAGCAGAAATTTTTAGCACTTTGCCCTCCTGAGATGTTACGCCCCAAACATGGCATCAAAATCACAAACTTACACTTTCGAACCCCCATAAATCGATGGTGCCAGTAGTATCATGGGTGTTGATATTTCCGCAGACTCCTTACATGCAATAGTATTCAGCTCAAAACTTATGAACCCCCCACTTTATGCCATTCCAAAATACAGCCCCTTTAAAAGTGTAATTTTCTGTATTTTTCTAGGGATTTAATGTGTTGGTTTGCAACCCTGCATATTTATTTAGAAGCAAGTGTATATCTTCTTCGTGTACCTTATTCTCTTCTCTAGAGATTCGTTTTTGTTTGGTGTTCGTCTGATTCGTACATCCTTAGCAACTGTAGTTTTCGTAAACGCTTGCAAATGCAAAATATGGCACTCCACCGACAACAAAGATGGCTGCCATTCACTAATACTTGTACATACGACAACGTAAATGATGTTATTGACCTTCTCATACACAGGATGTATGACATCTAATAGTCTCCGTATATTACATATATATTCGTATGTTACATACGTCAGCTATATGTATGTGAGATCCTCACTGCCTATAATATATAGTTCTTTCGTTCGTACGGAAAATACGTTTATTCGGAATCAGTGACGGCTCGTGAGTATATGATATGGTAGTGCCAAAACGTACACAAAAAATAAGCGCATATCCGTAAAAAAGAGTACATGTAAAGGCACGAGTAACAATATTTTATTACAGTCACACACACACACATTATATATATATATATATATATATATATATATATATATATATATATATATATATAGAGAGAGAGAGAGAGAGAGAGAGAGAGAGTTATCTAGAATGAAGTTGTTTGTGCCTACAGTAAACTTATTATAAACATAAAACAGATTTTGTCCAGCTTGCGAACCCCCCCCCCCAAAAAAAAAAAACACACACGGAAAACAAAATAAAGGATTATCTACATCACACCACAAATTCGAACTGTTTTTCAAATATATGTTCATGTTAAATTGATGCGATCTTTCCTTATTACAGATCACTTGCTTAACACATAATTTTAAATTAGGCATTTGCTTTCCTAAATTTCCTGCTTCCAGTTAGTTTGTCGTCATATGATAGAGATGAAAACGGATATTTTACTAAATTACTTGCCGCATTCATTGTAATGTATTGTTCTGGTTTCATGGAAAATAGTTACAAATATAGAGAAAGAAGAAAACAGCACTACACTTAAATACTCAGCATCAAAACTTCTCAAAAATATATTATAGGTCTACACACACCACATTCAACACCACAAACACTCAGGAGCACAATGTGTTTAGGTTTCAATCAGGGGGGGATCATACCTGGGTTGACAAGACAATAACGAAATAAATTGCAAATCGATTTTTGGGAGGGTCAAATCTAGATGGTACATATTGGCATGAAATAAGTAACTAGTTTGGAAACACTGCAATAGGAACAAGTGAATCAGGAGTCACGTGTTAGATTTCGAGGCGACTTAACTCCAAACCAAAGCCCCCTTTCCTAGAGCATCAAAACATAAGACGAAGCAAATCTCCCGCTTCGAGGCACCTTTGATCGTGGCACAAGACGCTGCTTATTTCTCCGTGCTTTCCTCCTGCTCGCCAACTAACGAGCATGCGCACAAACCATTTTTAGAACAGTCGGGAGAGCACGGGAGAACTTGGCACAACTGTACTGCTAGCGTGCGAGTAATTCTGAGCGCATTCAATCACTCATCACTGAGCGCGACTCAAACCAGCTTCTCGTGAGCAATGATGACGTTGCAAGTAAAGTATTGTGCATAAAATTAAAAAGTTTATTATTTAGTAAGATACAAATATTATTTATATTATTTTTTGTATTATTTGTGGTAGTGGCACGGCACATTGGTTCCCCTTCAGCGGCCGCCGCTGTTCGGAATACTTAAACGGAAAGTACGTATGAAATATACTTTTTCAGTTACACGTTTGCTGTACGTAAAGTCCAAAAAGTACAGGATTTACACATGTGTTTAATTTAATAATATAAATTTATTACAAAGAATAAAATGTTACTTTACAATATGCAGACATAATAAATCAAATGTTAATAATAAATGAGCTCAAGTTAGTCTGCAGTGATTTACAATAAAGAAATTAACAAATAAAGCAAAGTTTAAGAATCTGTTATTAATGAGGCCTTTAGCAGGAGACTGCCATAGAAGAAATTACTTCTTCTTAGAGACTGAAATTATTCAAAAGGATGAAACTTACATGTGTAGTTCGGAGGTCTCTCTCTCAACTCAATGTTGACCATCTTCGTCGTGGCTTCTAGTCCAAATGCGAGACGCAAAGTATGATGTAAGATCTGAGTCGATGTCTGTTTGAGAGATTCATAAAAGTTCTAATTTTCCGAAGCTTATATACTGGTTGGAGAGAGTGAACTACGTGACAAACAACTTATTTGTTTTATGACGTATTTTGTTATTTGTCTCATGACGTATTTTGTTATTCTTCTCTAGTACCACACTATTGAAAAGTTCGTGTTCGTACATTCATATAAAAAAGTTTTTTTAATATTTCAATAAAATAATCATAACATAGCATCTTCTGCTAAAATTGTTCTTTCATTTGAATGTTTTAGCATCAAATTAAAAAAAGAATAATATTTTTAATATTTCAAAAATTTCGAAGTGATGAATGTATACTGTATATAGTGAGTACACTGGGAAGAGAAAACGAAAATGAAAACACATTCACTTTCTGAAAAGCACTTCACTAGTGTTTATAAACATAGAAGCATAAAGGTTAACGGTGACTTGAAAACCGAGTTCATTGTCTTGGAGAAAGTTGACCTTGACAGTGAAGAAACAGCAAAGTGGATCGGCTGAGAAGGAACGTCTTCCTTTGATGATAAACTGTGATGATCGGTGACATGAGAAATGGAGCATCTGGTAAGAGACGAAACCATTGGACAGGAGCGTGCTGATTCTCATGGTCGCGACTCCATAGAATCACGCTGACTGCGTATCAGGCAGGGGCGACGTAACAGGGAGCATCCTTGTTGAGAGGCCAGCTCTTCGTGGGATGACTGCACTGAACACCATGTCGGATGACGGAAACCCTGGCTGCGAACTGGTGTCTTAAGATGTCAATACTGCCGCTGGTCATCTGCAAGGGTGCTAGCTACCAAACCATGATGCTGGAGAGAGATGATGATCACAAGATGTAACACAAACGATAGTCGAAGACGATAGTTTGTGGCGTCTTGTTGTGAATGTAATGAGTGAAACACATGGGGGTGGGGTGGGAAATTGAACTGGGGTCCATCAGGTGGGACTGGATCACTGGAGATGACTGGTTCGTGTCCATGCTGAGTCCACTTCGATGAGGCGTCTGCTGGAGAACCACTGGAAACACCTGCTGGTTACTGGAACGTTGACTGCCTGGTATGCTGCTGATGACAATTGAAGTATCAGGAATGCTGTGTAGATTGCTGTCTGCGGTCAATCATCGTGACTGGTCGTCCTTATTACGTAGACATCTGTGATCTCTGGAAGCGAGATCATCTCGGAGGCTGGATACAGCTGAGCGATGGCATGGAGCCGTGTAGAATGAGGAGAGATGAGAGAGAGATTAATGACTGATATTTTAAATAATATATATACATGAGTGAGAGGGATTAGGATATAGGGTGTGAAAACGCGAATATAATGGGATAAGGGGAAAGAGGATTTATTACATACATACGTTATTCAACAGATCTGAAAGAAAACTGGCTCTGAAATAAACCACGCACACTTCGGAGAAATTTCATTGAAGTATATGCATAACGGGAAATGCCGTTATAGAAATAGAAATATAGAAATAACAGAATTGAAGTGACGTGAGTGGGAAACTATATATAAGAAGAAGGAATAACCTTTATTGACATGTTAAGTTCCGCAATATGATGAATATGGAAGAACTGAAGGACTTTCTGTCATATTATTGAAAATAAATAAATTGAGATATGTAATACCTTTAAAAATTCCTTTTAGGAAGTAATGTTAACCTAATTTCGATTCTTTGAACCAAATTTCTTTTTAGACCTAAAATACCCATAAACTTGTCAATCAAACTCTGTTGTTTGAGTCATAGGAAAGATTGAAGAATAGAGTAGGTACTAGATCTATATTGGGGTGGGTGGTACTAATTATAGGGGAGAGGATTGTAAGAGTAGGGGGGAGGATGTTATTACACCTATATTCTAAACTATTTATAGACATATTTTATGTATGAACTAAATATATTACTAAATATACAAATACTAAATATAAATATATATATATTGAAATAAGTATGTCTGTGCATTAAAATATTGCAATTAGAAAGAAAGCATATGAAACAATAACGTAACAGAATAACTAACTTTTTTTCATCTCTCATCTCAACCTAAAGGAAATGTATAACATTTCAATGTTACATGTAAATATACATATATATAGCAATTATAAGAGATATAAGAAGTACTCATAGAAATGAGATATATGTATCTACTATGTACATTATAGTTATAATACTACTTGGGTACACTATTAGCCATGTATTTTCTATATTTGGCTTGAAAAATAGGATCTGGAGATGTATCAGGGATGTAAAGCTTTAAACGATCTATGGCTATGGGTTGCAATGTACCATTAATGTCTATAATATACTCATTTTTGTGATAGGACTTAGCTTTCACTGTATGTGGTCCTGTATAGAGTGCAGACATTGATGGTGACTCACCCTTCTTTGTGTGCATTTTGTTAACCATAACCTGACTTCCTAAATAATAATCCCTGGGCTTATTTTGAGCTTTGGATTTTAATTGCTGAAAGATCCTATGTTTATGGAAATGAACCAAAGACATGAGTTCATCAATTTGTAATAGTCTATTGTCTTGGTCCTCTTTATTTGTAGGTATCTGTAAGATATTATCTATGGGAAATCTGTATTGTTGGCCATAAAGTAATGTGAAAGGAGGTGTACCTGATTGTGTCAGTGGCGTATTGTTACAAACACTTACAGCTTGTTGGACATACTGAGACCATGTGGAATGGTCTAATTTAGATAAAAACCTAATGGCAGATTGAATTTTGGAGATTGCTGCCTCTACAGAGCCAATGGAGCGATGTGATGCGGGAAGCGCATATCTTGCCTGAATATTTAGTGATTTAAAAAATTCCTGTACTTTAATGGCGGTGTGGTTCGGAGCTTTATCCATATGTATGCATTTTGGCGAACCATACTGCAAAATGATATTCTCATATATAAATTGGAGAAATGTATCAGTAGTCATATCTTTGACAGGTTTAGCCACTACATAGGAGGTTACTGCTTCTGTAGCCACATAAATATAATTGTAACCATTTGACATGGGTAATTTGCCTATAGCATCCACAAACCAGGTGTCAAAGAGTACTGACGGCTGATGTGTTTGTATGTGAATATCATTAGGGCGAAAATTTCGCTTAAATTTATTGCATTCTATGCATCCATTTAATTTTGAACGGAGCCAATTTTGTAAGTTAGGTATATAATATCTATCTTTGATTAGAAATTTTAACTTATGAAAACCAGGATGGGTGTCTGAATGAAATTCTTGAAAGACTGTATCTTTCAATGAATCTGGAATGCATAGTCGTAATTTAGTTTCTGCTGGTGTATAAATGATTCTGTATAATTTATGATCTTGTATTTGATATTGCTTGGACCAAAGTGCATACTTAGGATGAGTGGTCTCCTTATTTTGTAACACCCTGTATATTTTAGAAAATTTCGGATCTGAACGTTGTAATTGAGCTATATCAGTATTACTATCTAAAACCAAGAAAGCATAGGGATGTTCTTCCGGTTCTATTTCTTCATATTCTTCCGGGGATAAATCTAAAGGATGGCGTGAAAGATAATCACAAAGGGCATTCTGCTTGGATTTAATGTGGCGAATAGTGAAATCAAAAATTTGTATGTAACTTAACCACCTGACCATTTGTGCTGTGAGATTTGTAGTTTTCTTGACAGCCACTAATGCCAAATTGTCTGTCAAAATAGTAAAGTGTCCACCTATGAGATATCTGTAAAACTTACGAAGAGCGAAAAACACTGCAAAAAGTTCAGCATAATAAATAGGGTATGCTTTTACTCTAGGTGGGAGAGTAGCGCTAGCAAATTGCACAATAGACCAATGTTTTTCATTAGGAAGTTTCTGCAGAAGCGCCGCAGCACAGCCAATGGAACTGGAATCTGTGACGAGCATATGTTCAGCGGACGGGTTGTAAATTTGTAACATGGGGGCTGAAGTGACCATTTGTTTTAATTTCTCAAAGGCTTCAATTAATTCTGGGGTCCACTTCAACAGCTTTTCTTTTGTTGCAGCAAATTTGTGTAATGGGGCGGCAACTATTGACAGTTTGTTATAAAACATTCTGTTATACTGCAATGCAGCTAAGAATGCTTTTAACTGCTTGGGAGTTTTCGGACGTTCCAATGAAGTTAATGCCTTGACTTTGTCAGGGTCCTGTGAAATAGTGCCCTGATCTATTATGTATCCAAGAAATTTAAATTTCTGTACTCCAAATTGAGTTTTGTTTAGACTAAATAAAAGACCAAATTTTTCTGCAGTTTGCAATGCTTTTTCTAAGACTCTAAGCATTCCGTCAAACGTATTTCCAAAGAAAATTAAATCGTCCACATACGAAAGAAATTCTTTGGGGGAGAAATCTCTAAACATATCTTTAACTATCCTATGTAAAATTAAAGTTGATGTCCGAAAACCTTGGGGTAAAGTGTTCATTTTAAAGAGACTGTGAGGTAACCCTAATTGATGCACGCTGAAACTGGTTAATTCTTGATCTGCCTCGTCTAATTTGACCTGATGAAAGCTTTGCTCCATGTCAGTTTTTATACAGTAACGAGCCTGTGCTAATTGGTCTAATATGTCCTGAACACCAGGGGATAATTCGCTGACCGGTTTTGAACGGGATGAAAGTTCTCTGAGATCTAAGACGAGACGTACTTGGTTCGAATCTCGTTTAGGAACTGCAATGAGATTGTTT
The DNA here is from genome assembly GCF_964235325.1 of Thermobia domestica. NCBI lineage: Eukaryota > Metazoa > Arthropoda > Insecta > Zygentoma > Lepismatidae > Thermobia > Thermobia domestica. Next base: position 611,833 of record NC_137471.1, read on the forward strand.
CTATAAAAACTGTCTGATTTTGATATAATTCCATTGTCAATCATTTCTTGTATCTTTTCTTTGACTTTAGCACGAAGACGAAAAGGAATGGTATATGTAGGAACTGTCCACGGTTCTCTGTCTACTACATTAAGTGTAGCAGAGTAGCAGTCTATAACTTGGAAATCCTTATTATGCCAAGAAAAACATGTTGGATGTCTTTTTAAAACTGAAAGTATTTTCTCTTGTTGATCTGGCGTTAAATCAGGATTAATATTAAACTTACTGTAGTCTATGTATGGTTTGATTTTTTCAAGACGTTTGGCCACCTTTCACGTGTTTGTTTTTTCGTTGGTTCGTAAAGTTTACGTATGAGATATACATGAGCCTTCTGTGTGTCCTTTGGTAATAAAGCGCCCTGAGCTATATGTGTTCCTTTCTGCAAATATTTCTTAGTATTTCCCGGATTTACTATCGGTAAATACATATTATTGGAATTTACTGCTGTTTGCATGAATACACAACCTTGCATATTTCTAATGATTGGATTTTGAACAATAAATTCAGTATTCGAGACTGGAGTATCAAGAGTAAGAGGAACATACCGTATTGAATTTGGAGGAATGGCTGTACCTTGTCTAACATAAAAATTGAATTTGCAGTTTCTACTCACTTTAGCTGACAATGATGTTTCTTTGTCACTTTCCCTAGGAAATCTATGGGTGTCCCCATAATGGGGAAGAGTAACAGTGTTAGCTTTATATGAAATATTAGCCTCATGATTTGTCAAAAATCTGTTAGAAAGTAAAATAGGAATATTGGCAATCGGGGAAATACGGAATAAAACTTGAAAAGTTTTACCCGCTATAACTATCGGAATGTATGCTGCTTTTGTTAAATGTAACGGAGTAGAACTGATGCCATATACTTTAGTAGTTAGTTGAAATATCTTACAATTACGCGGCACTAAGGAGTAATGTATCAGAGATGTCATAGCGCCTGTGTCCAGTAAGAAGTTATACTGTTGATTCGATATGGTACCAGTTACATACGGTAGTTGATTCCTAAATACTAAAGGGACTGTTACTTTAGTATGTGATTGCTGAGGCTGAACGGCATGTGTATCATGCTTGTTTTGTTTCATACATATAGTAGTAGCTTTAGGTATATCACTTGCAAGGGAATTAGTTTGTGAGTATAATAAACTGGTATGTGACTCTTGACTTGCTGTTGCCTTGGACGGCAAGTGAAATGATTGCCTTTCATGAAAAGTATCGATACTTTCTCTAGGAACGTGCAAGCTTGTGTGTGCAGTAGGTATAAAAGATGGTGCTTCCGGATTTAAATTTGAGGGGGAATATACAGAATTTGTTCTAGTGGGCAGAGAATATATTGGGATTAATTCATTAAATTGCGGGGTGGGAGTCCGAAAAAACATACTATGCCCATCCCCTATTGATTCCCGTTTTTTTGATAATGGTCCACATTCTAACGCAGGATAGTTATTTTGTGGAGTAAAAGATGGAAAGTAGGAACCATATGGCTGTCCAAAAGGTTGCATGTAATATGGAAAAAGGGAAACAGCATAATATTGTTGATAAAACCTCTTAGAATTTTTTTTCCATTGGAAAACTTATGTTTCTTCTTATTTTTGTTTTGTGAGTTATTTTGCCTACCTTGACCATTGTTTTGATTTTTATTCTTGTAAGGAGAAACACTACGGGATTTCCTGAAATACTGTTTGTGATTTCCTTGTTGTTGAGAAACTGAAGCAATAACCTGACTGTCCTCTGCACGCGTTGCTAAATTTACCTGCAATGCCTCAAGTTGTTTTGATATTTTTTTTAATTGTTCATCCGTGGAAGACAAAGCGGAAGGATAGGAGGTAACAGAGTCTTGGAATGCAACGTGTTTGTGTTCCTGTTCCGTCCTGTATCTTAATAAAGTATCTGAATGTTCTATAATCTGTGCTTTGTTTATTAACTGTGAAAAATTTTCAAACTGATGTTGAGCAAACAAAGGAACAAATCTAGGCTGCAGAGATATAATTGTTTGCAATAAGAACGATTTAAAAGGCATGGGAGATGTAATGCGTTGTGAGAGGTCATATTTCTCATACAAAAACGGAATGAGTTTTTCATCTTTTTCTTGTTGCCGTTTCTGAAACAAAAGTGTGGCCTCAAGAGAGGAAGAAGAAGGGGAAAACTGTTCCAAAAACTTGGCTTTCAAGGCTGACCACGATAAATTTAGAAATTGCTCATTTCTGTTAAGCCAAAGTGCTGGGAATTGGGTCAACGAAAGTTTGAAGACTTGTTTTTGGGTATCTTCATTTAACTTATGCAATAAAGAAAATCGTTCAAATTTCTGAATGAATGTTTCCGCATCTTGACCTTCGGAATTTGCAAAGGTATCTATGAACATGAGAAAAGCTATAGTAGGAGGAGGACGTATTTTGTTATTTGTCTCATGACGTATTTTGTTATTCTTCTCTAGTACTACACTATTGAAAAGTTCGTGTTCGTACATTCATATAAAAAGTTTTTTAATATTTCAATAAAATAATCATAACACATGTAATCTACGTCTTTACATACGCCACATACGTTATTTTCTCAGTGTACAATGTTTTCACAGTTGGTTAAAAATGAAATGAAATCCTTCAGTTAAATGTGCCACGATTATGTCCTTTAGGTTAGGGAAGACGGCAGAGTAAAACAAGTGAATTATGAAAGAATTTATGGAATGAGAATGTGGGAGGCAAGGAGCGGATACGATGTTCACCATAAACTCACTTGGCAGGGGATTGAACCAAGGACTTCTAGCAGCGATAAGCGTTTTACCACTGAACCACTGTCCTCCTTTTCCGCAGTTGGCGATATTGAATGTTATAGAGTGAGGTGGGGTGACTCTGAACGGTGGGCGACTCTGAACATATTAACGTTTGTCATTTGTTTCCTAAAACCGCCACCTTGAGTTTGGTAGAAAGTGGTGGAATTGGAAGACGTTTGTGTGGTGAGTTAAATATTCGTGCGACGTGAGGAACTCACGTTTATTTTGGAGAAGAACGCGAAAGAGACAAACACAAATGTAAGGATCAAGCAATAAAATAGCCATACTGTAGTTTGAGACCTTGTGTATATAGTGTGTAATTTCTATGAGAAACAGCACAGAACCACGTTGTTGATGCATTGAAGTTTGGCGGGGATTTGGTCATGCCTGACTGCTACATGCTGACTGGTGCTGCCATCTGTGAAAAATTACGAACACTTAACCGACAACCTGCGTTGTGGGGTTACTCTGAACAGATTTGATGGGGTGACACTGAACACAGTTTTGTATTGCTGTTATGATGTTTTTACTGTACAATTTGTATACAGTGCCTTATCAGGGTTTCATGTTTCATTACAGCTGCCCAGAGACTACAAGAGAGTAAAGAATGGCACAAAATAGGAAGGATAGAATGAGCAAACAATGGCGCAAGCCTTCGAGGAAATTAAAAAATCTGTCCTCTGCCAGGTTGCCGAGAAATACGAGATACCCAAGGGCACGTTACACTTGCGGTTGAAATCTGTCAGTAGGAGGTCACAAGGAGGTCAGCCCGTGTTTGGGAAAGAAGAGGAAGACGAAATGGCAAACTTGTTGCTCAAGGTGGCACGGAAAGTTTTCCCTATAACACCGCAAAATGTAAGAAAAGCCGCGTTTGACTTCGCTGAAAAGAAATCACTGAAACACCCTTTCAACAGGGAGACGCGATAGAAGGGAAAAGACTGGCTTCAATTGTTTCTCAAACGAAACTCTGAATTATTATTACGAACCATGAAACAGCTATTTCTTACAAGAGCAAAAGTTTTCAACAGTGAAATTGTCACAGAATATTTTGATCTCCTGCATCACACCATAGAAGGAACTGGCTTGGTCAACTCTCCGGAACACATCTACAACGTGGAAGAGACTGACCTTTCTTTCAACAATAAACCAAAGCGTGTTGTGGCAGATAAAGGTTGTTCAAATGCATTGTTCGTGACATGCGCCGAGAAAGGAGAAAATGTTTCGTTACTTACGTGATGTAATGCTGCAAACGCTTTCATTTCTCTGTCCTGGGTTACCTCCAGTAGGTAACTGGATCCAATGTTCAAGATGCAGCCGTTGGTACCATATAGTCTGTGTGAGCACTGGTGACAATGTACTTTTTATCTGTGGACGATGCAGAACCAGTGCGTGAGCACATGTCAGCATTGCTTAGTTCTACAGGGTCTACGTTCCCCAAGGAGTTTTAATACACAGTAGATATATTATTGATTTTGTTTTGACTTTAGTAAATCTCTTCCTTTGTTCTTATTGGACAGATCATACATGCAGATTATTCTTCTCTAAAATATATACGTTCAGTATTTCTGCATATTTTTAGTGCTTTTTTTTAATGTTCAATGTCACCCCTCCCTTGTTCAGTTTCACCCCTCGATCGTGGGTGACTCTGAACAGAACACATGTGTTCGTTTCCACGCACGTAGCATCCATTCTATACCAGATATCGCACAGTGCTTGCACCGAGTGTTGAACAACATATTGGGGTTTCGATTGCATGTAAGGTTTCTTCCATTCGTTGCGAACCGTTTGCTTATAAAGTAAATTACCATGAAATAGTTCAGTGTCCCCCCACCCCACTATATCTGCTGCTTCTTACTTCCTTCTAGGGATGGGCAAAACCGGTTTTTATAAAAACGGAAAACCTGTTTCTATAAAAACCGAAACCCGAAAACCGACATTTCGGTTTTCTCCAAAACCGGTTCGGTTTTTCACCGAAAGCGGTTTCGGTGAAAACTTTGCGAAAACACATAAAACTATTTTTGTGGAAATGGATTCGGTTTCTGGAGAACAACCAAACACCATTCTGGTCAAAAATAGAACAAATTTTTAAAAAAACCGGAATCGAAACCGGAGGTGAAAAACCAAACCGGTTTTGGAGAAAACCGAAACCGGTTTTGTGGAAAACCAAAACCAACCGGAAAACCGGTTTCTGTGCCCACCACTACTTCCTACACCTAGCTGGAAGCAAGAGAAACTACTCTCCCCTCAAACGACCCGAGCACAAGGGTAGATGCTGATTAGGGATGCGCTCGAGTCGAGACATGTCTCGAATCTCGACTCGACTCGACTCGAATTCGAGTCGAGATTCGAGTCGAGTCGAGACAGCTGGTAAAAATCTCGACTCAACTCGAATGTCTCGAAAATCTTTCTATAATTTTTAATATTATTTTGAAGAAAGTACTCGCTCAGAAGCACTCGGCACGAGAATTTCGGAAACTACAGGACTTGTCAGGTGTTCGAGGAGTGCTGTGGTGATTGTCTTCAACAAGTGGCGAAACCAAGAGGAAAAGACGTCCAAATGTCGAGGGGTTGAGCGCCTCCTACTTCATTAAAGATGTGGAGAATAAGAACGAGGACAGAAAAAGAGAAAGAGAACGAAAACAGAAAAAGAACGAAAATTTAGATGGCTCACTGGCCGTTGGGAATTATCCCTTAGTTGAAGCGATGGTTGGAGTAATAAACCAGTTAGTATTTCCGCTGTTGTATTGTTGATTTCACAGAAATGTTTTAAAATAAGCAAAACATGACTCTGCACAAGATGTTTACTTACCCATAGTTTTATTATTGTCAACTGAACCCTGAGTGTCTGGGATGTTTCTGTCCCTTCTCACATAACTTGACAGGGGAGGGGGTATTATCATCAGGGTACCACTAGTAGTACACCGCTAAAAGAAATGCTTTAGTGCTGCGTCGGAAGCGGCATCTTTGTATATATTTCTTAAAATGTTATCCATTCATAAAGTATAAATTCCCCCACCCTCCCCTCATTCTGTTTCCAATACAGAGAACCGACTCTTTAAATGAAGAACGAACCCTGAACCTTCCCGAAAATGCTAAAATGATTGATGCATACAAATAACAAATCTGTGGATGAATCAGAAAATGCAGATACATGAGAAGATGCTTGATGCAGTGCAGTCCAACACATGTAAATAGATTTGAAGTGTTCATATTTGTGTATGTGTACGTGTGTATGTGCTTGTTTCTGAGTATTTATATGTGCGTGTGTCTCCTAATTGTGATATTAATAACCACTGGATTAAGTGAAAGTATAAAATGGATTTGATGACTGCCAAATTGACGTCACATTGTTAAGCCATTATTTTTTAATATTTAGTAATATTAAATTAGATTATAGTTTTGCGTCGTTTTTAGGAGCAAAGCTCTACAAGACGTGAACAGATTTGAAACACATGAGCTCCTACCATGAATCAAACCTCGTTCGAGAAAGGCGCATCGCTAACAATATAGCAACGGGGAGCTAAACATTTAGTAATATGTATATTAAGTTGTAAAATTATATTCGTTTAATTTTCACTAATATAATCTTCACAATGTAAAGCATTCGCTAGACACGTTATCTTGTTTAAAAACAAAAAGCCTATCTCTTATGTTTCCGTCTCGGAGTTGGACTGCGGGATGATAGAAAACCGAAAGAGATGTTTTTATTATATTTTGTACAGTAGATTTGCTCCTTCATAATCTCCGTGTTTGATAAAAATGAACCTCCCTGTCTCACGAAAATGTATACGTAATATAACAAACCATGCACATTAAATGCCAGACTAATATAGCAAACATTGAAGATGCCCCCCTAGAAAATTTTCTTCGGCCGTCCATGTCTGGAGGTACACAATTTCGCAACTCAGTGGATACGATGTGGATGTATTCAAAGTCCACTGATTTACCCATCAAATTTAAATTTTATAAAAATATTATCAGTGAATACTAACCTGAGGAGAACTATTTTTTTTTAATTCGATCGCAAAAGGATTTTTTTTTCTTTCTTTTTTTTTTTTTTTTTTTTTTTTGTTTATCAGGTCTCGGTAATCGTCCGGTACGAAAACTGAAGTATGTACAAGTGTTTCCCCAGCAATTTCTTTGAGAAAGGGGTCCTCCAGGAGCGTTATTTATGGGGTAATTCCTGCGTTTGTTATATACATATATAGATATAAATATAGATATACTGTATACATATACACGTGTAAAGATAAGTAGGAGCGGGTCTTTAAAATTAGTTCGGAAAGATAATATGAAAATCTGGTATAATTTGCAAGAATCTATCTAGTCTAATATAAATAAAATAAACAGTTTGTTTGTGTGTTTGTCTGTCTGTATGCGGCCTGGGGACCAGACGAGTGGACCGAGAGTTACCAAATTTTGGAGGGGTGCCTTGGCCTAGGCCCGAGATCAAGACGAAAAGTTGTTTTCAAATTTCGAACCAGGGGAGTCTCAGGGGGAGGCGTTTACCGGAACCGGCTTGGGAACCAGACAAATTGACCGAGAGTTACCTAATTTTAGTCACGAATACCTTGGTCCAGGCTGCAGACCAGAGTTAAACGATTTTGTCAAAATTCGAACCAGGGGGGTCTCAGGGGTTGTTTACCGGGACATGTAAAAGTAGTAGAAAATAACAGATATTAGTGTTGAATTCATAGTTTTCGCGGTAGCTGAAATCAATGGTGAAACTCCGATCGCATTAACTTCCAAATTCATGCTATGCGGCACCGGGTCGGGGGTCAACGGGAAGGGGGAGTTGAGATATCGAGACATATAAAAGTAATCCACAATGACCGATATTAGTGTCAAATCCATAATTTTCGCGGTCTCTGAGATCAATGGTGACACTTCCATTAGCGATGATTTGCAAATTCAGCTACAATCGCATGTGGGCCGGGAGTCAGCGGGGAGGGGGATACCGGGACAAGTAAAAGTAATCCAAAATGACCGATATTAGTGTCAAATCCATAGTTTTCGCGGTCGCTGAGATGAATGGTGACACTTTCATTAGTGATCACTTGCAAATTCAGCTACCATTGTACGCGGGCCGGGAGTCAGCGGGGGTGGGGGGTGGGATATACCGAGACATGTAAAAGTAATCCAAAATGATCGATTTAGTCTCAGATCCATAGTTTTCACGGTCGCGGAAATGAGGGTAATACTTCCATGCGAAGAATGGGTATATTTATCTAATATATATATATATGTATATAGATCAAAAAAATTAGGGAATCAGATGAAAACACATGTAAAACTTCTTACGAATAATGTGAGAACACTGTATCTTGTCCAGTTCAGATTAAAATCATGAAGGTACAACGTGCAAACGAACCGTTTGAAATATCTGTGCACGTGATCAGTGACGTGGCGCTAACAGATATCATTTTGTAGTGTGGCGCTGCCAACACATTCTAGCTCCAGGATACCTTTGTTCTCATTGTGTTTAGTGCGTCACAAATCTACGTAGTGAAATTGCGCAACAACGTGATTTGGCAGAATCGTTGGCATGGCGAGCTGTCGGCAGGTTGGAAGCTGGTCAGTTACAGCGGGAGGTGTCACATGCCATAGGAGTGGTACAAAGTGTGATTTCCCGATTGTGGAGTCGATTTCAAACAACTTGAAGTGTTCGAAGAAGACAAGGACAGAGCCGTCCACTAGCAACCAAAGCCAGAGACGATCGTTATCTCTTGTTAACAGCCTGTCGAAACCGGCGTCAGAATACAACTCTGCTCCCGCAAGCCTTCTGAACAACAACAGGATGCACAATATCCACTCAAACGGTCCGCAATCGCCTTCGAGAAGGTGGTCTTTACGCAAGTAGGCCTATGGTGTGTGTTCCATTAACTGCACGACACCGTGTTGATCGAAGAGCGTAGGCAGAGGAACATCGTGGGTTGGGACGCAATGTTTTGTTCTCTGACGAGTCTCGATTCAGTGTGGAGCCTGATAATCGACGTGTTATTATCTGGGGAACATTCAGGTGAACATCCATGTGTCTATTGGAGCTCGAGCAAGGCACCATGACGGCCGAGGCGTCGCACGCTGCTTGCAGACTACGTACATCCCTTCATGACGGCCATGTTTCTCATCGGTAGTGGCATTTTTCGACAAGATAATGCCCATGTCACAAGACCAGGAGTGTGATGGAGTGGTTCGAGGAACACAGGAGCGAGTTCCAAGTGATGTGCTGGGCCCCAAACTCTCTGGATCTGAACCCAATCGATCACATCTGGGATGTGATTGAACGTGACGTGAGGGCGCACCACCCCCTCCCCGGAATTTACGGGAATTAGATGACCTGTGTGTGCATACGTTGTGCCAACTCTCTCCAGCGACCCACCGAGGAACATTGCGACCATGCCAAGACGCGTTGCCGTTGTTATTCGTGCCAAAAGGTGGACATACTAACAATTAGGTAGGTAGTCATAATGGTCTGGGTGGTCTGGGTGTATATTTTAACTCGTATATTTTGTCTCGACTCGAATTTCGAGACGTCTCGACTCGAATTCGAGTCGAGTCGAGACAGAGACTGTCGAGTCGAGACACGAGTCGAGACAGCAACATATTTTCGAGTCGAGACACGAGTCGAGACAACATTTTCTCGAGTCGAGTCGAGACAGGCTTAAATCTCGACTCGACTCGACTCGTGCGCATCCCTAATGCTGATCAGAGTTTATAACTTCTTCACAAGTATTCTGATTGTGATAATTTTGTAATAAACAGTGAAAGATATTCAATTTTAAAGATATTTAGAATCAATTATTTTTGTGTTATTTATTGTCAATGCTTGTACAGCATTCAACATTTATAGTGAATATTTAATGAAGGAAGCATTATTGCGAATTGAGAATTTCATAATTGGAGGGCAGATCATTAACAAGATCAGGTATGCAAATGATAGGCCCTAAATATCGAAAGGCTCTTACTGTACCAAAGAGACGAGGTCAAGAATGCCGTAGCCAAAGAAGCATTCAACAAGAGAAGATCATTCTTAATTAGCAGGCTTATTATTGGACTAAGAAACAAATTGCTCAGGTGCTATGTATCAAGGATGCTATAAATAGAGGATCTGCCCATATGTATCCTCATCCTATTAAATCAATGAAGCCAAAAAACAACCGAGCATCGCCACGTCTGATTAGTTACTCTCGTTTCCACCATGATTGTTGGCTCAAAACATTGCGATCCTATTGGGCAGAGTGGGCAGAGTAGGGATGAAGAAACTGTGACACATGGCTTCAAGATTTTGTTGTAAGGGCAGATCCTCTATTTTATAAGATCCTTGCTATGTATGGAGCATTGGACTGTACGATACAGAGGCTTGAACATTAAGGAAGTTAGAGAAGAAATACTTAGAGAGCTTCGAAATATGGTGTTGGAGGAAAGCGGAGAGAGAAAGTAAAAACATTGGATTGGAGACATCTTGCGAAAAAAATGCCATCTTCATACCGCCATAGAAGGAAAGATGGAAGGAAAGCGAGGAATAGGAAGAAGAAGAACGCAAGTGATCGATGATTTGAAAAATAGAAGAAAATATTTGGAATTAAAAGATCAAGCTGAAAATCGAGAAACATGGAAGAAATATTCCCATTCCTAAATGTAAAATAAAAAAAAGAAGAAGAAGAAGTTATTAGTCCCATTACCTGCCGAAAGGCAGAATACTTAATAATACTTATACAACAAGTTCTAATACAATGTCGTATTTTTTTTCTTTCCTAGAAAACGTTAACGAAAAATATTTTGAAATGTTAGAATAATTATTTTAAATATAACAAATTAAAGGAAATTTCGTAGTTTCCAGAAATGCCTTTGAAATAAAAGCAACTTAAACGTACTTTTCTTTAATTTTGAAAAAAAAAAATCCTCGATCTGCTGAGAAAAGAAAAGTGTTTTAAAATCTGTAACGTTAATTTCTTTCGTCAGCTACGTTACATATTCTCTGATTGTAAATGTTTATACAGTTCACAAGATTATCTAGAATAACTAAACACAGTTGTGCACTTTAAATATATATTATTATGTTTCAAATTATATCTCGTTCGCCACATTAAAATATTATACATTCAGAGTACACAAGATGGTTCTTCGTTACATCTATATTTTTTTCTCAGTTACCATAACCATGACATTAAACGAATAAACAAATCGTCATAGCAACCAAATTAAGAAAATCTCTAGATAGGATACAAATATTTAAATTATTTCTTTCTATTTTTCTTCTTCTTCTTCTTAAGTGTTTGTGCCTTCAAACTAGCACTTTTGCCCGTAACTATAAAAAATACTCAGAAAATATTTACAAACATAGACAATATCGTTGTAAATCTGTCCACAAAGGTCTAAACTGGAAACTTTGCCACTGTGTAGCGTTCGATGCTTTGTCACTGGGAATTAAACGTATGACCTCATGACTACCAAACAGGGGTCAAAGTTATCGAAAACATAGATGATTGTACGAACTCAATGAAGAGCATTTATCAACGTTTACAGATGCGCAACTCATTACACAATATACTTCAATTGTAAATGTGGTACAAATGTTGTTATATCACACCTTCACCTTTCCTGACGAGGAACGATTCTCACAATATATAAATATACACAAAAAAATAAGGGCTTAAGGTGGATCACTAGGTGTTCCCAGTGCTATGTTAAACGCTGCTTAAATAGTGTAGCGTTGCCAGATAGTGTCGAGTGTTTACTTATGCCAGATAATAAAAGGAAGTAATCATGGAATTCTGCTTGGATACTTACTAGAGAATTTAGTTTTTGGCCCTTACCGCAATTCCGCTTCTCGAACTGAAACGCTAGAATCCAGGAATTTTCTTATTGTGACAACTACAGTAAACGTACAAATTTGGCAACAACGCATTATGGCGTTCTGCGCAAGTTTCGTCTCAAAATCTATTTCCTTAAATGTAAATTTATATTTAAATAAAATATTAAACTTAACACGAAAAACGGTCACACAATATTTCTATTTCGTAATAAGATCGCTACTTTAAAATACTTTACACATACAAATAAACATTTCGTAAAATAGAGCACTTCTTGTATGACAGCAAGTACCAACTTGTGTGCTGATTGTAAAAAGAAATCAAATATTTTGTTTTATTTGTTACGTTTTTCGATATCAGGAGACACAACCAAATGAATCAGTGTCTTGTGCTGTAGCTGAAACATAACTCTATCTTATAGTGCAATATTTATAATATGTAACGTTTCATTGCACAGTAGTTAAGGGAAAGAGCTAAAATATGTACTGACTTCCGGGTGGTGATCCACCTTAAATTTTCTACGTAAACTTAGAAAACGAGAGAAAATAAAAAAAAGGTTTGTTGAAAATTCAGACGAGGCGAGAAACAATTCTTCGAGAGTCAAGATTATTGGAAAATTTACGAGAGAGACAAAAAAAAAATTTATTTCTCGTCTCCTAGGCATGAAATCAACTTCTGTAAGACAAATTTCAGTAGTGTTTCTTTCCAGACACGTTTTAGGGGGACACTGGCTCCGTAGCCCTGACGATATCCGCCCAAAGGAAACCAAAATAATACGCGTACAATATAATAAATGGAATAATACCGTGTGAAATTAATATGTGCGCCTCTTAATACTAACTGTGCCCCCCGGAACATTTTTTTCTGGAAGAAACACTGGTCCTGGGTTCGATTCCTGGTGCGGACACTCGATAAAAAAATGTTAAAATTATTTCCAGACCAGCCATCCTGAGTGAGGTTTTGTTCGGTTTTTCTTATTCAAATCAGACAAATTGTCAGGATGATACATAACATAGGTCCCAGGCAGCTTCATTTCTTCCCTTTCCTCTCATAGTGTTGTCGCCGAGGGACAAGGGCGCCGATCCTGGGGGATCGAGCTCCCAATGCTCATGTCGGCCCCCATGTATTTTTATGAATATGTATTTTTATTGACATATGTATTTTTTTTACGAATGTACAATATTTGGCATCATTTGAATTCAATTTGTCCCAAAATTCTCATAAATGCCTTTTTACACCATGGTCTGCAACCAAACACACATCTGAATGCCTTCCCCCCAAAGTTACAGAGAAATCGACGCCCTTGCCCTCCAAGGTCCTTCCATCATACGTGATTGGCTAACATGACCATAGCAGGCCCCCAACTAGAGGGGGCTAGGGGAGCCTGGCCCTCCCTAAACTTGTTGTGCCCCCCTCCAGGCCTCAATACAAATTTCTATTATTAATTCAAAAAGCACAATTTAGATACTTGTAAGATATTTTTTTCGACTTGGCCCTCCTAACATATTCATGGCCCCCCAAACCTCTGTGGCTGGTTGCGGGTCTGGACCATAGATGCCGAAAGTTGAGAAATCTAATTCCCAAATCCCCCCCTAAATTTCAGTATCCTAAATTACAGTTCTCAGTTACTGATGGATACAAAGTCTTAATGATCAAATTCATTCTGCATAAGTAATAAACTACTATCGTACTAATGCTGTTAGTCTATTATTATCCTTTCTAGGCTTGAAAACCGAACAAAATAGTTGCAGCACGAACACGAAGAGAAAATAAGAACTTTTAAGTTAAGACTAACTCCAATTAATGTTGTAATAGCACAAGTATATATAATTTCTTCACAACTGTTACCAGAATTGCATACGTTATGAGGTGAAATTGTGCAATCCGAAAGACTATTTGCTAACAAAGTTTAGTCGACCATCTTAAGTGCTTAATATGATGGACAGACAATAAGAGAGCTTTTACAATGATGAGAAAAATATATCGATCAATACTTAAAAAAAATAAAATAAAACAAAATAATGAAACGCAGCAACTACTACGAAGAAGACATTTAGTCATAGCTTTCAGCTCTTCTCTCCGGAACGGTTTAAACCAACTAGCTTTAAGGTACTTGAATTGCGCTTTAAAAAAAAAAAAAAATCATGGTGAAAATAACACGCGCAGTAAAAATCTTCAATAACACATCATTGAAGAAAATATTCTACTGGTATAACGTCGGATACCTTGTAAGTATATATTTATATACTGTTTCTGATACTAACAACCAGTGGCGTAAGAATGTGTTGACCATAAGGCCAGAAATACATTTTCGAATTCAACACTAAACCAGAATTGCCATCTATCTCGTTTTCTTTCCCGAATTTGAAGGTATATTTCTCCTCTTGCTTTCCAGACGAGACAAGAAATAGTTCACGAATCTCGTAAGAAAAAAATAGTTCACCTGTCTTAGGTCTCAAACGTGTTACATGATTCATAGTTTAATAACTATAATTATTGATAAAGCGATTGTACAAACATAATGAAAAGTATTTATCAATGTTTAAAAGATGTGCAAGTCATTACAGCATATCTCTAATAGTAAATAGGGTAGAAGGGGGGAAATGGGAGGTATGTTTTTGTCAACATTTTTTTCCTCACAAGTTATAGGTGTTTCTCTAGTTTTTGAAGAACTGATTGTATGTCGCAGGTTTTTCTGCACCTACTGGGGTAGTGGTAAGCTTACGGCATCTTTACTTTTGAAGCTGCAACATTTTCATTTTTGTGATCTGATTTGCACCAAATTACCCCCTTGGGGGTAACTGAGTGCAAAATGATTAAATCAATTGCCGGTGCACATAAACCCGTGGGAGTGATTGGGTGTAAGTGAAGAAAACTCAAGCTTTCATTTCGTGTATATAACTTGTATTCCACTTAAAAACTAATAATAGTTGTATGTCGCCTAGAAAAAAAATTATACCACTGTTTACACAAAATAAGGAGTAACTTATTTCTAAATCTCAAAGATATTTGAATGCCTTTTCAAACCTTCCAGTTATTGTTTATAGCATAACATATTGTCTTGTGAACTTAATCCAAAACATATCACATACGAAAAAAAACTATAATTAATCAAAACATTGGCCGAAAACGTTTTAAAAAAACAGAAAAACAAATATAGGTAATATAGGAGAAGGTAATAAGACTAAAAACTATTATAATAGAACATGTGTTGGAACTCTGGATTGATAGACATGTGATATTTACAGCATCGGCACTAGTGGCATACTCAACGGCCACTGGAGGCCTAAGTTGAACAAAACAGATTAACTCTCGCTTTCGATGCGACCAGTCCTGGATTCGATTCCCTGTGGGGGCACTCGGTCGAAAAAAGTGTAAAAAGCTTTACAGGCCAGCTATCCTGAATGAGGTTTTCCTGGTTTTTTCTAATTCACACTAGGAAAATGCCGGTGTGCTACCTAACTTACAAGTTTCAGGCCGCTTCCATCCCTCCCTAATCCTTTCTTCCTTCCCTTTCCCCGGATAGTGTGCTCGCCGAGAGACGTCATCCCTCAAACGTGACGGGCTAAATGGCCTTAGATGCCGAAAGCCCAGAAATCTAATTCCTAAATCCTAAAAATAGCTTAATAAGCAGAATGCACTGTGAAACAAAAGTGTACACCACAAAAGACTAAGATAGCACAGCATTCAAATGAATTGTAAGCAGAAAATGTTCACTTAAGGTATTCCACCCATTTACCCCCACATTATGCGCCCAATTACCCCGTGGGTGTAATTGCGAGGTACAAATTTTAACAAAATTTTAACTGCCTCACAGTGAGGATTCAAGATGGCTGCTCTTCATTGCACCATCCTTATTATGTTTTTAAGCAGCAGTAAAAAATCTGGCTCAAAACATTAATAGATGAGCGATTTATTGTGACTCAAACCAAAACAGACATAAACCTGAAACTCGGTTTCAAATATATCATTTCTCAAACAATATAGGGGGGGGGGTCATTTTTTTCTCATCAGGTTTTTTTTAGGGGGGGGTCATTATTACACGCTCTCAAAATTCACCTAAGCTTTTTTTTCCTGATCAACATTTACCCACCCAAAATTTTGGTGAAGTTAAATTCCATAAAAAATATACTGAAATGCAAAATCTAATTTTTAAAGAAGTTTTCCGCCCGATTTCCCCCTTCTACCCTATGGTTTGAATGTTGCTATATTGCACCCAATAATGGTTTCAGAAGATTTACCCCGGGGAAAAAATCAATAAACGGGGGTGAAAATAGTGTTGTGAAAATATCGCCCAACCCAGATTGAAGATAATAAGAAAAATGTTTCGGGGGAAATTCCTATCCATCACTGATTGCATGATTGCATCCTTCGTGGATGTTTCTTGACGCAGAAGGATTCTGGAAAGTTCTAAATGAAATTAAGAGGGAAAAAAGACGCAAATTTACAAAGCGACAAAAAAATTCGAGGTGAGGCTTGATAAGTTTTTCGAGACGAGACAAAAAACATTATGTCACGTCTCATTTTGTCTCTTGGATAACAGTGTACTCGCAGAACTTCATCAAGATGGATTCATACACTCAGTACAAGTGTGATTTTTTTGCATATACATTTTAATATGATATATATTTTTAATTTTAATAATATATTTTTCAAGAAGCTGAGATTTAAACCCCGGAATCCCCTTGCAGATGCTACTGCTAAAAGCCAAATTAGCAGCTATATGTAAAATAAATAAATAAATAAAATAAAATATTGAATTGGCTGTGTGTAACAAGATTCATTTAAAAAAAAAAAAGTGTTAACGAAAGTTTGGGAGAGGGAAAGAAAAATGAGAATAACTAATAAACATATGAATGAATAAACAAGTAAAAAGACAATACTCATGTATTTTTAGCGGCAGGCTATTTTTTTTTAAATGACTAAAACTTTGGACGTTTTTCGTAAGATTGAGGGCTAGAGCTTTTATGGGCTAAACTTAACCTTTTAATGTTTCGAAAATATTTCAAACATTCCTATTTAATTTGATAAGATAAATCTATGGCAGACGTTCACATTTCTGGAGATGAACATATCAAGGTCAAATCCAATGCCAAAGGTCAGAAAGCCCTTCTGTTGTATCAACACCTCGATTCACTACGCTAAAAACGTTCTCCTTGTGCATCAATGCACTTTTGTGCAGGCCTTGACATGTTGTACACTCTATGCAACTCTGCTACTTTAGTTTTTTTTTTTTTTTTTTTTTAATTTCACAACAGATATTGTCCTTCAACTTTTCTAATTTTCTAGATCTATTTGAGTGCACTTCACGCTTCAAATTGCTCCAAAGACAAAAATCACAAGTAGACAGGTCTGGTTATTGCGGCGGCCATAATCCTTTACTGGTTGTCCTTTCCTCTGTGAATTTCTCGTGAATTAGTGAGAGTAGGGTGACCAAATCGTCAACTAGGAAAAACGGGACACCTTTTATTTCTGGATGAATTGCTCCCCTAAATATATATTTTTGCCTTTCCGTTCCCTATCTCTCTCTCTCTCTCTCTCTGTATCCCCTACAAAAAAGAGTAAATTTACACTTTTTAGTTTTAAAACCTATTTAAAAGGTTCTGGAATTAGTTAAATAACAAGTAACTATCAGCAACTAAAAAATGAAATATTTGAAAAACATTACTAAAAATATATGAGCGCTCAAATCTGTCACCGACAGGATTTACATTACTCTCAGCATCGGATTCCAACTCCTTTTATTTGCATTTTGTTACTTTTAAACATTATTTCACTTACAATTGATTTTCTTTTTACTTTTATAGTTCTATACCTTTGTTACCCTTTCGTAGTACGCCTATGTTACATCTTAGTCAAATCACGGAAACACTGATGACAGCGCCTCAATGCGCTCAAACAGAGTAAAAACAGGTTACATAAGACTTTCAGCTCCTTGCACTGTCGTTTGCGGAGTGGGGAGGCCTAGGAGGGAAAACAGTGCAGCCACCACATCCAATATCGCAAACGTCGTAATGACGTTGCTCAGTAATTCGACATACTCCAATATAATCACATAGCTTAGAAAAAATAATATAAATTAGGAAGTTTTAGCGATTCGAAAGGTTTTTTGTACCGAATGTACGTAAATACGGGACATTTTGGCGTCCCAGGAGAATTTTTCGGGACACCGGGAATGGTAGTGAAAAAACGGGACAATCCTGTTTTTACGGGACGGTTGGTCACCCTAAGTGAGAGCGATGAAGGGGAAGTGGGTGCGGTTGTCCCAGCCTGTTGAAAGAAGACCTAGTTGCGTTCCAAGGATGTCAACTGTTCACAAAATTCTTTAAAAATTCCAATACACGCCTCAGTGTTTACTGTTCACTCAAAAAATATAGGACTCACAGTCCTACCAGTACAAAGACTTCGATCTTTTTGTCATGGAGAGGCTGTTGATGAACCATTTAAGGACTTTCCACGGGCCAATGTTCTGCGAGTTACATGCTCTGTCAAAGAAAATCATACTTCATCATTCATGAAAAAATCAAACCACTCGCAATAATTTGACCAGACCACGCACAGTAATCGACACGTTTGGCCCTGTCTCCCTCTTCGAGTTCCTGGACTCATGTCATTTTGTACGGCTTGATTTGTTGACTGTAAAAAAATACTTGACACGTACTGCGCGAAATTCTCACTTCTTGTGACAACTTACGTGTTGACTTCAGAGGGCTTCTTGACATCCGTACTTCAATATCATTTACCACAGCAGGTGTACGAACGGATGGGATTCAATTCCTTTTGGCGTTTGCAACCATTGGCGTCTCTGGCATGTAAAATTTGGGGGGGACATCAAAGGAAATGATCTAACTGCTAGTATCTTAGCGGAATGTTAGATTATGTTACTTCAAAATTTTTGGGGGGACGCGTCCCCCCGTCCCCCCCGCCAGAGACGCCCATGTTTGCAACTGATTCTGCTGTTCGTTTCTTGTTCACCAAACCTTGAATACAGCTCTTTCAGGAACACCTACGCAAGGAAACATGTCTGCAAAAAATCCAGTGTCTTCTTAAAGGAACCGGTGAACACAAATGCCTCATCTATTGACATTCTCTGCTGAAGGGAATACAAGTTGCAAACAGCCATCACATACTCGTCTCCATCTAATTTTCATAGCTGTATACTGTCGTGAGTATAGAACAACAATGAGCACCTTCCTACCTAATTGGCGCAAACAGGTAATCAATAGCAACAATTACTGGTGCCGACGACAATAAGGAGTTTCATTGCAAACATGCACGCGGGCCGGTTTTTCATGGGCCATCCGTTATATATCTCCTAGAAGAGACGAAACAAGATGGGAAGAAAAAGGATGGGAGCTACAATTGTTGTAATAATGACCAAATCTCTTAAGATTAGAGACATAGCATATTAGTGATACGAAACTTGGTATATAAATTCCTTATTCAAAAAAGAAGTGAACACACGACCAATGTTTGGCAATCATACTCTTAACGACAAGAGAATCAATTTCTGTTTGTTTTCTATCAATATATAAAAACGACTTAATTTGAAATGAATTTCTGAACACAGCAGACAGCATTTACGTCAACATGGGTTTTTGCCATTTTACTTTGATTCAAAAGCTCATTGTAAGGGAGGAGTAAAGTGTTTAAATTTTTCAGAATAAAAAGTAATGCCATAAACGCATTCTTGCCGTGCCACGAACGAAAGCAAACGCTGAAATTATGGTGTGCGAAGTTAGGCTGAGCAAACGCGTGCGGACGTCGCGAATTTGTCGAACGTAGCCGCAACAAACCTATTTTACGTCAAATATTTGTAATTTCCTTCCAATGTTTTTTTTAAAATCTTAAAACATGTGAAGTTACAATTATGTGTTTTGTTTTCTCCAGTCGTCATTCCTGCTAACAAATCTCACTTTCAGTAAACGATTTCCTGAAGATAAAATATAGGCATGGAACGTAATACTATGAATGGGAACATTCCTTCAATATAATTGTGTTCTAATTCCATATATATTTACAAATTAATAGAGAACTATAATAAACTGTGCTCAATATAACTACAAAAATTTAGTTGTAAAAGTACTTTATTGGAACAATGAATCACAGAAGTTCATGACCGTTTTAAAACTTTCAACAAACCTGCCATCTAGATATTTTATATATCTACAATACGGTTTGCAGGGCGTTTGTTGCGAAATCTGAAAAGAAAGTGAAAAGGTGTTGGAGAATTTAAGGGAAGGGCTGTGAAAAATATCGGATGAGAATACGTAAATGGTAGAAAGACAAAAGCAATGGTGATTAAAACGAAGCGGTCAGTGTTAGATATAGTATCCATTCCGATATATTATAGAAGAGAGAGCAGAGAAAAGAGAACAGATGACTGGCTTTTGATGTCTAGGTAATATTATTACTGATGATACGAAGTGTGAACGTGAAATAAAAGTAAGGATAGACATGACGAAAGAAACATTTGGGAGGAAGAAAAGTCTAATTTGTAAGTTCTTGAATAAAGAAGTGAGAAGAAGACTCATAAAATGTGGAGTTTTATACAGCATGCAACAGAAACATGGAAATTAAGAAAAATGGTTAAACTAAAGATTAGAGTTTTTAAAATGTGGGTATGGAGAAGAACGGAGAGAATTAGCTGGGATGAATGGTAAACGAATGAGAAAATATTGAAATAGTGGACGAGAAAAGGACAATTTTAGATGGAATTGAAAAGAAGAAAAGAAATTGCTTGGGAGCAGGGGGGCCAGATTTTGCCACGGGAGGCAAGATGATCCATAGGCATAAGAGTTTCACGTTTTTTACTACTACATTACTACAGAACCGATTAAAAATGTATGAATTTTCAAACTCAGGGCAATTGTTCCCTGTCCTACCCAAATGATGTATCTTGTTAGGACAGTGGCTAAGAAAGAAGTGTATCATGAGGGACATGCTAGAGAGAATTATGACAGGAAAAAGAAGGAGGGTCGAAGGGGACTACAGTTGATGAACGGTATAAAAATAGAAAAACCGTACGTGAAGTCTAAGAGGTTAGCTGAAGACCGAGAGCATAGAAGATTCCCATTTGCGGCAAATGACCTGCCAACAATAACAATACCTATGAAGATTATGAACACTGCATATTAGTTTCGATCCTAGAAGAGAAGGGAAAGTATTGAAATCTGTCGTTGTTTCTTGATCCAAAACAGGCATGTAGCTAGGAGTGGTCAGGAAACTTAGCTCCCCTCTAAAAAGACTCGGAGATTCATACAGTCTCGTAGAAACCTGGAGACACGGAAGCAATCAAAATGTCGGCTCCGTAGCATTACTCCACAATTTCGTAATGGATTAATTGATGTCCACCACTTGAACTGCTATTCTCAAACAGAGATGTGATTTAGGAGGAACAGGGGAAGCAATTGCGCCCATGAGCATTAGTAATATCAATATTATACTAATATGTATATTAATGAGAAACGAAAGCCACTTAGGAATTTATCGGTGGAGATTCTGAACCCCTGTCCCAAGCAAAGCCTGAAATGAGACAGCCACTCCTAAATATTACGCCCATACGAGGTTC
This sequence comes from Thermobia domestica, assembly GCF_964235325.1. Taxonomy (NCBI): domain Eukaryota; kingdom Metazoa; phylum Arthropoda; class Insecta; order Zygentoma; family Lepismatidae; genus Thermobia; species Thermobia domestica. The sequence goes on from NC_137471.1 coordinate 633,025, forward strand.
TGGGTTTCATTCCGGTGCACAAAAGAACGCATACCTCGAATCCTATGTTAAAGATGTGAGTTCCATCTTATACATTATTAGTTTTGAAAACATCTCCAAAAATTATTAGTGATATCGATCGTTTAATTGTGACATTCTCAAGCCTACGTCTATATCACAGTTCTTAGTACGCAAACTACATTGGAAATTTGTGTTGACACCACACTAACTATATAATATAATTTAATTATCTTCAAGGTGACCAGACGTCCCGTTTTAGCCGGGACAGTCCCTTTTTTAAAACCGTTGTCCCGTTTTTTTCTGATTCTCGAACGGGACGCCTATATGTCCTGTTTTTCAGTAAAAATGACCTAGGAGTCCCGTAATTATTATTCAAAATATAAATCGTCAATGCAAATTCTACTCTCTTCCGTACCAACACTCGTTTCCAAGGTTCAGCCGTCTCTAGAACTTCCGAATTTTCAAATGGGAATTGAGTGTCCGTTGTTCAAGTGGGAATTCTGAGTGTTTAGCTAGTTAAAAGAATTGTTGGGTAGAACTTGCAATTGGAAACCATTATTTGTTGAGTGATACACCTAAAGTTAGAAATGGTGTATTATCACTCTTACTTGTGTATTTTGTAAATTGAGAGCACTGCTGAGTCCCAAAATGCAATATGGAAGTCAGATATCCCCCCCTTCCCCCGTAGCCGATTCGTATGCGTCCCGTTTTCCTAAGTGAAAATTCTGGTCACTTTGATTATCTTAAGCAATCGAAGTTAAGGAACAAAACTTAAATATAATACTAATAAATTTGAAAACAATTTAATTTCATTTTGGAAATGAAACGCAGTAGAATTGATAGCATACAATAGAGATTATCATGCCCTCTATTGTGAGTATTGGGAAGGAAAAACAAATGAAGTACGTCGTTTTCACTCATCCTTGAGATACTTTGATAAAAGCATGCAGTAAGAACAGCATCTGTTGAGCTGTCAGAAAGATTGGAAGACTGACGTCATGCTTACGTGTAAACACACGTATCAGCAAATTCTGAAGAATGAACTAGAGTTGTGGTCCCATGGTGTAATGGTTAGCACTCTGGACTTTGAATCCAGCGATCCGAGTTCAAATCTCGGTGGGACCTTCTTCCACCTTTTATTTATTTCATTGCAATATCAATAGTGAAAAATTTATATTTGTACTTTAGTATATGAACTGCAAATTTGCGTATTGTTTTATTTGTTTACTTACTCTGTAATGTTTTAACTGGTACTGAGAAACTCCAGTTAATCTTATTTTAGATACATTTAATTACGCATTGGATTTCATGCAAAATCCAAAATAAAAACGTACAGTACAGCCCGTACGTACTTTGAGTAAGGATACAGGCTTCATTGTTCGCAAAATTCTTAATTTACAGTTGGGCCTAATTAAATGAACTTTTTAAGTCATTTTGAAGTATCTCTAATACGTATTCTTTGTTTTCTTTAGTTACCTCTGTGTCTTCATTCTTCGTTCTTTGTCCCGTTAATTAATTTGTCATGTATGGAACGGGCCCAGGGGCGTAACTAACGGCCCCGCAGACCTTGCCATGCGAGAGGACCCACAGTCTCCGGGGGAGCCATAAAGAGTAAGAGAAAGATAGAAAGAGAGGGCCCAAAAAATTAGAAAAACAACTTTTTCTAGGGGGCCCAAATATATGTATTAATGCTTGCCACCCCAGAGAAAAAAATCTAAGTTACGACGCTGGAAACAAACCTTCAGAAAAGGGCGCACCGTTCGAATTCTAGAGAATATTCTATGTGTGCGTCACTCTCTTTTGCAAAGTACACTGCGATCTGTAGTAAGACATGCTAATGCCCTGGAATTTCTGATCGCTCCGTGAGTATAATATTTAATAAGAGACCGTTATAAACTTGTTGCAATGTAACAATTGAGTACCGCGGATAAAAAGAATTCGCAGTCTTCGTTGCAATGACATATTGAATATTCTTAATGGGAGAATAATTTTAATAAATGCATTTTATATATATAAAAAAAGGAGTGATGTGTTTCATGCCTATATGTAAGTAAACAAAACACTTTGAATTATGGTTCATATTTCTGAAATCATGATTTGAATTATTTATTGGTTTTAGAAAGGCGTACGACTGGGTTAGAAGAGAAACATTATACAACGTTCTTACAGAACTTGGAATACCGAGAAAGCTAATTAGTTTAATTAAAATATGTTTAAATGAATCCCAAAGTAAAGTCCGGGTAGGAAAACTTTTGTCCACGAGCTTTCACGTCGAAAATGGTCTGAAACAAGGAGATGCGTTGTCGCCATTATTATTTAACTTCGTTCTGGAATACGCTATAAGGAAAATCAAAGATAGCGTCAAGGGCCTAGAGTTGAATGGGGTTCACCAGATTATGGCATATGCTGATGATGTAAATTTAATAGGGGATGATAGGAGAACAATAGAAAGAAATGCAGAAATCTTATTAAACGCTTGCAGGGACATGGGTTTAGGAGTAAATGCAGAGAAAACTAAATACATGGAAGTGCGTCGGGTCCGTAATACGGCAAATTATGGACGCGTTAAAATATTAAATAATGCTTTTGATAAAGTGGATAGTTTCAAATATCTAGGATCAATATTAACAGAGGAAAATCATATTCACGAAGAAATTAAATGTCGACTCAAAGCAGGGAATTCGTGTTACTATTCGGCTCAAAATCTCTTGCCGTCGCAAATTCTGTCGAGGAATCTGCAGCTGAAAATATATAAAACTATAATCATGCCTGTTGTTCTGTATGGTTGCGAAACATGGTCACTTACTCTGAGGGAAGAACATAGACTGAAAGTACTTGAGAACAAGACCCTGAGACGAATATTCGGACCCAAGAGGAACGGAAATGGAGAATGGCGGAAATTTCATAACGAGGAACTACATAATTTATATGGTTTACCCAACATTGTTAGGGTTGTCAAGTCTAGGACGTTTAGGTGGGCGGGTCTTGTAGCTAGAATGCGAGAAAGTAGAAACGGTTTCAAAGTCTTGACTGGTAGACCCATAGGAAAACGACCATTAGGAAGACCTAGGAGCAGATGGGAGGATAATATTAAGATGGATCTCGCAGAGATAGGAATACAAAGTAGAAACTGGATCCAATTAGCTAAGGATAGAAGTCAGTGGAGAGCTTTTGTGAACGCAACATTGAACCTCCGGGTTCCATAGGCCATAGAGTTAGTTATTTGTGAAATAATCAGTCCAGTGAATTTTCAAATTAAAAAGAGCAAGATTTTTTCTGCCACACCCTGTACAACGAAACTCAGTTGCTCTACCTGAAAACTCTCTAAAAGCCTTTATCAGGATTCTTATTATCAGAGTTACAACAAAAAGTAAAAGGGGGAAACCGTCTCTAAATATGATCTTTTGAATCTGAAGTGGAGGATTTTTTTTTTTAAATCGAACGAGCCGTTTGGGCTGTACATTCTTTATGCGCCGAATGTTAAATGAAACCGCAACGTTGTCATTTACCTAGACCCTCAATATAAGTGAATGAAGTTAGTGGTTGACATGAGAGCTAGCCATGGACACGTTAGCATAAAAGACTATTTGACGAAGGGGCGTATCTCAAAAACCTCACTTGTTCAGACATGAAGAAAGAAATAATAATCACATAGATATTAAAACAGTTGAATCGTTGAATATTTCAGATAATAATTATGTGGAGTATATGATCGATTATTTCATATTTAACTTTTTTTCTCCTCTGTGGAATTATATTTCTTTCTTTATGTCTGAAAAAGTGAGATTTTGAGATACGACACTTCGTCAAATAGTTGATTATATATATATATGGTGTTTTAAAACAACACCGACAACGTTTGGAAGGTGATTCCCGACACCAAGATAAGACAAAAAGTATAGACCAACCTGGGTGCTCAAATGCTTTCCTTCCAAGTTATTGGCTGCCGAAAACATAAAAAAATGAAATTTAAAGGTCCATTGCTCCAAAACCTTGGGACCTACCGTAGTCGGGTCAAGACTTCACTTAGGAAATAATATGTGCGCCAGTGTTCGAAGTGGAAAAAAAGCAGACGCGGTATGTTTTATTACGATTTTAACTCGACATACCGTCTCTGCTCTCTACATCTAAATGTTGAAATATAGTGAGAGTATGTTTCCTATTGTATTTTTATTTACATAATGACTGAAAACCACTGGAGAACTTCTCTTTAGTTTAGGAGGGGGGGGGGGCAGACTTTGATCCCTCGCCAAGAACTTTCTGAAAAAAATATCCCCTTATGTTCTATTATAGAGAATTATACGCCAAAAAGGTTAAAAAACCGAATGAGGATATTAATAATTTTCCTGTTGGAAAGCTCCCGGATTCCCCAGTCGACTGAGTGGTATTCCAAACCCCCGGAAGAATTGCCCCCACAGAGGACAACATCCAAATCTGTTTATGATCAAAACTCATTTATATGAATTACCTAATATACATACGCACACTGTGATAGGCACACTATTATTTATATATCAGCTTATTTGCATATAGAATTTTTGCATCATTTACATATTTAATTCGTGAATTAATTAGGTTTATTTTAGTTTAATTATATATATTATAAAGGATTAGAGGGAAGCTACGATAATTAGGTTAAGATTGTATGTAAATATTGTTTGTGTTTTGTATTATTTTCATAATATGACATCAAATTAACGTCAGTTTATTTGAATAAGACTGCATACATAAATATAACTTGAAGATATTCGTACATGGGAAACCAAAGGAGCAGAAAGTACGTTGAAACTTGGAGTTTCGCAGAGTCGACGGAACAGTTAAAAAAAAAGAGAGAGAGAGAGAGAAGAAAGCGAACTTCGAAGCTCAACCTTCGTTTGAGCAAAGATGCATGCTTTTAGCAGCGCAAACCAGAACTCTCTTACCATCTCAGTTTCAGGAATAGTTACGATTATGAATTGAAGAATAGAAGAAAGAGATAAGGTAGCGTCTCTAGTCCCTTGTATAAGGGTAGGACACAGTGCGCATCGCAGATATGAAGTCGGGAGAAGACATTGTCTTCCAAGTACAAGAAATATTCGCATGTCCATACGAGTTGACGAGAAGAATAGAGTGTTACTTTTTCTAGCTCCGCCCCTTTTTCGCATCCTAAATATCCTTAGCGTCGCTTCACTTAACGAACTCTAGACTGGCATAGCGAGCCTAGGAAATTCAAAATTTTCGCAGTCACCACAGCAGTCGACGAAATCTGCTTGGTTATCACTGTAGATGTCACCTCTGTCGTTTGTATGAGTAGCTTCTGCTCTAATGCCTTATAGTAATATGTATAAAACTTTCTGGATGCTTACGTTGAATATTTTAATAGTAGTTCGATTATATGTTGGAATAAAGATAGTAAAGGCTTGTATCAATGTATACCTGAAGAGTGGTCGCGGTTCTGTTAGGCTGCATGATTATAGAACACGTACCAAAGTGTTTTTTTAAAAACCCATTGCAGACGCCAACCTGAGGAGAGAGAGGGAAGCTCTACAGGTATTATATATCCTTTTATAAGGTTACAAGGTATGACAGTCCTTGAGAGGCTGCATACAAGTTCATTAATATATGTATTTCAATTGTCACATGCATGTCTAACAGTTAAACACTGAGAAAAACTAAAAACATTGGAAACTTATAGTGTTTACACCCCCATCCCCTTTCAGTCATACAGGTGGGAGTTTGCGAATCAGCCACCAGGAGGCAGCAAAGGATGGGTGGTGACATGAAAGTGCATGGAAGAAGAATTTAAGTAAGTTTATGTTTGTTCAACGAATTGGAATGGAAAACTGATAAATAACGTGTAGTGTTGCATATCATCCAAAAGCTTATTTAGTGCTCCGTATAGTGAACTTATCACCTTAAAATTTCATGGAATGTGTGAAAAGTTATAAGCAAGAAGCTGAGCCAAGGTGTAGGTTTTGACCATATCTAGGTTACGCCGCCAAAGTGTTCACAAAGGGCAACAACCCTCAGCCCTCTCCATTCGTACATTTGAAATGTGGACAAGTCTGCAGCGAGTCTTTGAAGAGACAATGAACTTCCTGTTGCTTAAAACAACGCGGGTCAAAGACTCGTGATCAGTTCTTACTTAGCTTCCGAAAAGCTCACTTTGAGCTGCGATCAGTTCTTACTGTGCTTCAGAAAAGCTCACTTCGAGCTACGGTCAGACTCGCGAAAAGAACGAGCAATGTTCTTTTAACAGTGCCTTAACCGATTATTAATGCAATAGTCATACGCGAGTGACAATACTTTCATCTGTGGCAGTGCAGATTGATAATATATATAGTGAATTATTAACGTGGCGAACTAGAATGCACGCTCATTATTCGTTTCTACATAGTTAAGTACATACAAGCGTGTTTCACGTTCGTTTATTTTAACACACAGTGCGAAGAACATAGCCCTGTAGCTTCGCACTAAAATGGGCATCCGCCACCTGTACATAATTGTATATAATATTAATTTTCTTTAGTGCCTCGTGATTTCTATATTATGTTGGTATTTCAACGTGTGAAACTTTCTGCCAATATTCGATGGTTTCAGCTCTGACCTGAGACATCTCAGAGAGGCCACACCAAGACTAACGGTCAACACCCAGGCTGGCGACGACAGGTCCCTGATGTTCCTGGCAAGAAAGACGACCGGATGCGACTGACCGCCCTTTGGTCAAAATACATTTTCAAAGGCCTTGAGGAGAAAAGAATTCAGCCATCATCCAGAGACTTCTTCTGTGATCTTCATGGTACGAGACATGTCTGCTGACTGGAAGTGGACGAAGAATCAAGACATCACTCAAGACACGTCAATGAAGAGGATGACATCAACAATAAAGAAGTGTGATCACGAACACTGAACTAGGCCTGATATCAGAGCTAAAATTCTAAAGTATTGAAGATTTAAAAAATATTTTTCTTTCTTTCTTTTACGCGTACGCGAGTGTTGGTGTGTAAACTGTTAAATCTCCTATTTGGATCTATGATCATCATTAAAAAGGATTACCAATCTAACCTGGAGAGTCTCCTTTGCCAACCACCTCAGGACAGCCAAAGGTATGTGTCAAAGTGCTAATATAACATGTTTCTTTACAGGCCGTGTGCTATAATTTGGATGACTCCATGAATCTGCTGGGCATGTTTTTATGTTTATCGTGAGTAATTTCTTTCTCAGGTCATGCTTTCCAACCACTGAGGGCTCTGAAACTCAGAGTCTCATCCTAAAGTAACGTAACTTTTTAAAATTATTTATTATTTTTATAACATTTGCTCTACCGACATTCATTTAATTCTTTTGCCCTTCAACTTTTAATTGTATGCAGGGTCCATTTAGTTTAATCCCCACTTTGCATACACGAGTGTGACGTAGACCCCAACATTCTCATTCCACTGTTTCATTTCACATACGTCATACTCAACCCCCCATTCATAACACATACATAGGAAAGAAACAATTCAATATGGCAAATCAAAATACAAACTAGATTAATTTCTTTGAAGACACCTCATTTTGAGAACAAAAGGTAGAAAAAAGATAACAAAAATGTCGGTTTTGTCAACTCAGAAATTATTACTACATAAGAAATAAAATCTTTTGACGTGCGAAGCTATTCGTCAATTATTGTGTATAAAAATGGATTTATGAAAGGTATTTAGCATCTACTCTCCCGTTACGTATGTCTTGATCACTAAAAAACTAGAGACGGTATGCTTTCTTCACTGAAAAAGCAGAGACGCTATGGCATACCACCGCATACCGTCTCACTTCGACCACTGATGTGCACTATCCAAAAATACATGTTTCACAATTCCAAGGTACTCACGCAACAGTTTTTATAGAGGGAATTTGGCTACAGGCATATATGTAATTTGAAATACTGACCAACTACCTCTACAAAACTTTTTGTGGGTATACCGCAAGATTCTGAAATTTGGATATTTGAATAGGGCACATACTATTAAATGAAGTCTTGACCAGAGTTGGTCATCCTCCCTCATTTTGCCCTCATGAGGGCCGCCCTCACCCTCATTTTAGTAGTTGAGAGTGAGGGCGTTGGAGGGTGAGGGCGATAAAGTAATTGAGAGTGAGTGTGAGGGAGGGTGAGCGGAGGGTGTAAGGACGTCAATGGAGGGTGAGTGTGAGGGAGGATGAGGGGAGGGCGTCAATGGAGAGTGAGTGTGATGGAGGGTGAGGGTGAGGGGCGTCAATTGAGGGTGAGGGTGAGGGAGGGTGAGGAAAAATGACCATCTCTGGCTCTTGACCGGACTATAGTAGGTTCCATACTTTTGAAGCTATAGACCTTTAAAGTTCATTTATTTGTTTTTGACAGCCTATAACTCCGAAACGAAGCATTTGTGCACCCAGGTTAGTCTATACTTTTTTTCTTATCTTGTCAGGAAGCACCCCCCAAACGTTGTCTGTGATGTTTTGAAACACCCTAGATAGATAGATAGATAGATAGATAGATAGATAGATAGATAGATAGATAGATAGATAGATATCTTTTAGCGTCTCTCTCAGCACTCCTGCACTCCTCCCTCCCATCAAAATCATCCTAGCTACGCTACTGGTATGTTTTTTAAGATTGGACTTTTTTTTTCGTTAAACGTTAATAACATTGTAAATTTTAGTTATTATTTTACCTTTTCGTTTCAGATATAGTTTCACAAATCTTAAAGTTGATATTTTAATTCTCAACAGTTCCAATTTATTTCTCCATAGTTTTCTAATTTCCTTTTCTCTTTCTTTTCTTTTTTCAGTCGACTGGTATTATTCTTATTATAACTGGGGTATCAGTAGAAAACGTACAGGTGGAACATCAGCTGTTTCTGAAGGACATCTTTCACATCCCACCAATAGTTCTCACCTTCGCTGGCTCCTGTAGTTTCGTCGTTTATTGTTTTGGTTGTTGTGGGACATTCCACAAGGACACCTACTTGGTCAAAACGGTAAAGTTATTCTTATTATTATAATTGTTACTCAAGAAAATATTTTTTTAGAAAAGCTTCCAATTGGAAATATCGACAAGAAGAGAAGAAAAGCTTACAAAAGTTTTGTTTTTATTTATATTATTACTATTATTATTATTTTAATATCTTATGATTAGAGAATGCAATAAAATGTATTAATATATGTGAAAAATAACGCGACTTTTTAAATGACTGCTATGTCTGTTCTAGTAAGTTGGCAGCACTGAACGTTACACGATTTTCATCTATTGTATTCGTATTTTGTAGTCATGGAGCGCTGAATAGCACATGGTGCATTTTCGCCGATCCCAAGAGGTTCATCCAAAACATGGCTGAAGTAGCATTCTTATTGGCCACGTATCGATGACGTCACCTATTACTACTACTACTACTTTTGCTATGGATCTGTATAGTACAAGGGCAAACTTATTTTAATGAAATAAGTTTAATGAAAATTCTTTTTAAAAATCGTTAAATGACTTTCTGAATATTATTTTAACAAAAGAAGTGTTATAAAAAATTTAAAAATAATAAAAAAAACTTTCCTTAGGCAAGAGGCAGGTTTGAACCCACGCCGAAAACGATTTTCCTTACTAGCATGTTACGCTGGCTCATTCGGCCAGGAGGGCAGATAGCAGCTATCATTTACTTTGTGTTATATGCAGTTCATGACTCGTGATGTTGTATCTGTATCGGCCAATCAGATAGGGATGGTACCGAGACCGAAACTAGTCTCGGTCTCGTCTCGAATTATCGAGACGAGACTGAGACCGAGACGGACTTTTATATACCGAGACGAGACCGAGACGGACTTTGAAATACCGAGACGAGACCGAGACAGACCTCTATCAATCGAGACGAGACCGAGACGAGACTTAGGTCAGTCTCGAAAGTCTCGGACTCGTCTCGAATATTAATATTAATAAATGCTAAAATTGCCTTCACTCAAAATTTCTTTCGTTGCTGTGTTAAATAATATAAGAACGGTTGACTGATGTACAGTGGCGTATTTAGGGGGTAGTTATCGGGCTCAAACCCCTCCCGAAATAAATTTGTGATCATTTTTTGCATTGCACGTACAACGCAAATGTTTCTTACTCGTTCCTCAAGCCTCTCCCAAAACAAAATCCACTGCTGGTGCAAATAGAATTTTCTCTCTCTCTCTCTCTCTCTCTCTCTCTCTCTCTCTCTCTCTATATATATATATATATATATATATATATATATATATATATATATATATATATATATATATATATATATATATATGGTTGCGCTGCCACCCAGGTCCGCCCTGTATGGGTTACCGGAGCCCAACTTTAATTTTAAATGGAAGCAAGGGGGTGAGTGGTACCTCGTTCGATAGATCTTTAAAAACTAAAAAGCGTTGTGGCAAAAGATCTTTCATATCGCGCACTGTATTCAAAATTATCACCACACATGGTACCTGCATCAGATAAAACGTCCAGTATCACTAATATGAAAACACCAGAACAAATATTCGAATAGGAAATCACAGAGTAAAAGTGCCATAATGGAAAGGAAGAAATCAAACTCCTAGAAAATTATCACTCCAACCTCACTCCGTAAGTGAGTGAAGCGGGAAGGATCGGTGAAATTGCAAATGAGAGCCTTAGTTTTTGCAAATTGTATCTACGAAACAAAGTTATTTGAAATGTGTTTTTATAAGGGATAAATGTCTCTGTAATGGGATAAAATCAATGAAGAGCTAAGAATAGAAGTCAATGGAGAGCTTTTGTGAACGCGGCATTGAATCTCCGGGTTCCATAGACCATAGAGTTAGTTAGTTAATGGGATAAAGTATGTAAAATTCTTGTTAAATGGTATCTTCCATTTTGATTGCAGGCAATGGTTTGATGCAAAAATGAATCAGCTGAAATGCGAAACAAATTTGTCGAACAATGCAATTTTAGAATAATGTTTACAAACGTTGGTTTTGTTCAACAGTCGTCTGTATGATATTGGTTCGCTTCTTTTTCTTCTATGTCTTCTTGCATGTGATAGAATATGAGTTTCAATGAGATGTCCACAGTTACATTCCGAATAACTTTCAACGGTAATTTCAGTTGTGATCCTTAGTAACGAAACGGTACATACTGATGCAGATATGTCCCAAATATCTTGCACGCATTGCGTTAAATTATCAGGGGCGGGCAAAATGTTGTTAAACTTGAATTTCACCTTATTTTTATTCACCTTATTTTAGTTTATTTTTATTCATTATAGTACCAGTCATTTGTACACACAAGTGTTTCAGACAAACCATATCTATTGCAAATAAAGTGAGGTTCTCATTTGAGATTTTACCATTCATTCCCGCTTCACCTACTTACGGACAGAGATCGGAAAAAGAATTTTCTATCATTTCCTCTTTTGCATCATGTCAATTACACTTTAATAATCTTTTTCTCCGTTGCATTATACTCCAGCCGTGAAATGATAAATACCCTCTGTGCTTTCCTACACGAGTTTTATTCTGTTCATTTATCTCCAACTATTTTCATATTAGGGGTCTAGTGGTACTGGACGTTTTATCTGATACAGGCACCATGTCTTGGCGGCCATCTTGAATACGGTGACCGATATGAAAAATCTTTTCCCACAACGCTTTTTACTTTTTATAGATCTATGGAACGAGGTATCACTCGCCCCGTGTTTTCATTTAAAATTTTAAAGTTTGGCCCTGGGACCCCATGAAGGGCGGCCCCGGGAGGCGCCGCGATAACACCATTCGATGTGCCCCATGGCATTTCCTATTTGAGTTTTTGTTCGGTTCATTTATGTTCAACCATTTTCGAGATATCTCCGTGGAAAGATTAAAATGGGCCATCCTATATATATAGGATGGCTCATTTTACACAGCCGCGGACCCAGTATATGGTCAAGGAAGGGGCTAAACCATGGTTTGCCGCTTTATCCAATGTAAAGAAAGTAGGATTGAAGCCCATTTTATCCAGTGTATACCTGAGCGTTAAGGGGGCTATAGTCCCTATAGCCCTCCCCTAGGATCTGCGATATATATATTTAAAAAATGCTGAAATTTTGTACCAAGTTGGGAAATTCTTCTAAATATTCTGCAATACCAGTAGATGAACAAGCAATGTTGCTAAAGCAAAATAAAGTTGTATTTTCTCAAATTGCGCTACATAAAGTATCACATATTTCTAATTTAGTTATTTAACAAAACCACAATAGCCCAGGGGTGCCCATCCCCCCCAAAGCTGATGGCGCACTCCCCCCCAAAACTAAAAATCTCTTCCCTCCTCAAAACTCAAGTCCTCTAAAAACAATTGCCCAGTGTAGCAGTAGTTTTTATAGTACTAGTAATTGTTATTTTTGTTGTTGTTTTTATTTCCTGTAGTACTATTATAGAATGCTTGTAGTAGTAGTAGGGCCAGTAGTAATTATAAAAATGGCATTACTTTTATTAGTAGTCTTGGTAGTGTACAATACTAAATATGTTCTATAAGGATATTGAAGGGTATAAAAACTTCTACACACTGTGTATGGCACAGGTATTCTTTTTTAACAAATAGTAGTATTATTTTTTTTTTTTTTTTACAAAATATTGATATAATTCCCTTGCACATGAAAAGTAAGACGCAAGTTACAAGTTATTGAGTTTGATACCAAAAGAAAATGTTATCCTCGAAATTAGCCTACAAAAAGAAGTGATATCCAACAAAAAACATTCCTGTAAAAGAGCCAAGTTTGAATGGACTCAACAAGAATTGAAATCACAAAAATAGGCGCCAAGTTCTGGTGGACAACAGTTACAAACACTCACTGGCTCACTTCAAATTTAGATTTGAAACTTGGCTGTTGTCTGTATGGTTGCCACTAGCTCACAATTATGTCAAACTACATTATAATTTTCAACAGACAACATAGGCAAGTTTCAAATCTAAATTTGAAAGTGATTCCTTGAGTGTTTGTAACTGTTGTTCACCAGAACTTGGCGCCATCCTTTCATATAGCAACTTGCGCGGTACTTCATTCATAGAGTTTCTAAGCAGGGGGTAGGGGGATTCATTCACGAGAATTAAAAAAAAAACAAATCGCATCGTGTTCCAATGTTATTCTGACGACAGCAAAATTACTTATTCGATATTAGAGTAAAATTCTTCCCCAATTTTTTTTATTCCCCTCAATTTTTTTCTCGATGAAACACCTTGCGCCATTCATCCCTCCTGTGGGCGGCCCTTCTCTCTTAAAACGAACCAACCTTTCCTTTCATACGGCTACTTGCGCGGTACTTCATTCATCGAGTATCGAAGCAGGGGGTACGGGGGTTCACCCCGGAAAATTTTTGAAAATTAGCTTCTCAAAATCGTGTTTTAATGCTATTCCGACAGTAAAATTGCTAGTTCTAAAGTAGAGTAAAATCCCCCCCAAAATTTTTCTCGATGGCGCAGCTTGCGCCATACATCCCCCCTGTGGGCGGCCCTGCAATAGCCCATACATTATTTAGTGTAACAAACGACAACATAGTATCCCTAACATCAACATTTTGGAGATCTCTAATAACTCAAATGGCATAGCCGGTGCAATGCGCATCAACTGCATCTTAGCGTCAAATACTATGATCATGGAATAATATATTTCGAATGAATGAATTAACAAAGTTACAAGAAACGGAAAATTTAAATGTTTCTAAAGACTTTACTTCGAAAACGCGCTGACACATCACGTCTCATTATGTAGATGCTTCCAAAAGACTTAAATGCTTATAACGCCATTTACAACAATTGTTATTTCAAATCATTTCAGAGATCCAAACATATTGGTAGTGATTGTATACTGCTTAAAATGACGTATTTGTATTAAATTTTTATAATGATTATTGCTTTCCTTTGCTTCTATAACATTACAACAATAGTTTTTGGTGGTTTTAATTACAAATCGCAGTTACATTATTTTAAGCAGTGTTGCCCACTTAAATATATTGCTAAATATTATTCTAAATATGTGCAAATAACGTAGATAAACTGCAAAATATTTTAGAATTACTCGTAATTTGTTTTATGGTGCAAGAATGCTTTCAAGAGACGACGTTTTTCATAGTCATAGCTACTTATAATGTTAATGTTTAGGTCTTCGTTCCAGCAATACATAAATGCAACTTGTGACTGAATTTAAATGTAACTGATAAATTTTCAGTAACACTAGTTGTTCCCACTAAGCCTTAGGCCTGGTGTACACTTTATATTAAGACCGTGCTTAATTAAAAGTTCTAATTACACCCTAATTCACTTGTTTTAGTTTGACCACCTCAAACTCGATCCATACTATATAGCTATATGCAATTTTTCAAGGACTTACAGTTAGTAATACACAGTGTTCATTCTTGTTTTGTTTTGTTTTAGTTTAACGTCTTACAGTTATGCTAGGGTAGCTAAAGGAGACGTGGAGCTAATGATTTTAGTGGAATCCGAACGACTTCGGTCGTTCAACTTTACCCCTACCGGAAATCGAACTCGGGACCACGCGAACCGAAATCAAGCGTTCTAGCCGCTAGACCAAATGTCGGTCCTCACATTGTGTTGATTTAAATCATTCAATCAGTGTTGCCAGATTCGAAGATTAAAAAGTAGCGTGTCTGTGCTCCGAAAGTAGCGAATTCGAACTATTTGTAGAAATGAATACTGATGGTGCCATTGAAATAATTTATTAATAGCTGGAAGATGTGCTGCACGTGTTGCAAGAAGAAATTATAATCGACGGACGGAAATAATTCTAGAGTGGATACCACGAGACAAAAACAGTCTAGGAAACCTCCGCATACAAGAAGGTGTGACGAAATCAAGCACCACTGAGAAGTAACCTGGAAAAGAATTGCCCAAGTTAGATAGTTGTTGGAGAAGATTTGAAAAGACCTTCATCCAGCAATGGATTGATAATGGTTGATTATGATGATGGTGATGATTTTATTATATCTGGACCTCGGAGGTAAACTAAACCAAGTCATAATTTCGTAATTTTAGAGAAGCGAAAAACCGGTTTCTCAACTAAGACTTATAGTACTGTTTTTGAAACTTACTAAGTAGTTACAAAGTAGTAAGATGCTTTCAGACTTACATTATTACACCACTAGAAAGAACATAGTCTATTAAAAAAGTATTGTTAACTCAATTTCGAGCAAAAAGTGACTCAGCATAGTCTACCTCTGAAGTTTATATATATTCATCTTACTATATATATCTTTTACTAGGTAAGGTAGGGTAAAAAAAGGATCCAAAATTTAATGAAAGTCGTAGAGCGAAAAAAATATATTTGACTATTCAATCCATCGATGTTGCAGCAAAACTACGAAAATTAATACAAAAGAAAACTAGAAAGCTAAGAATCACTTGTTTTGGCGAGTGAGAAAAAATAGATACAGATAACTCGAATTACCTATATACTTATATAATATGTATGTTCAAGTTTCGCAAGTAATTTTCAATCAATATAAAATTTCAACGTAATGAACGCACGATTAGTTTTCTCGAATAAAGATTGCATGCACCGTTGAGAGCTCAGGAATAAGATTAATGTATGCTACGGCACTGGATATGTGTTTACGTAATGCATTACGACCTTATGAATTTGTATAAGAAACAGAATGCACTTAAAATGAGACGCGAACTATGCGAAACATCGGACTTTGAATCTAACTTGTTTTGTAATCCAACTCGAGACCTCACATAGCAAAGATGAGTGTAGTAGCTCCCACCACAAGGTTCAGGAAGTTCGTGTTATAAAGTGTCAATTAAACACGGAGATGTGAAACGGTAATAAAGCATTTCATCAATTTGAAACAAAATACGTATATTCTAGTAATAATTTACCCTATTTGTTAAGATAATGAACGTTATATTGTGTTTTTAAAATGACAGTCAATGCAGAATGAATTAAATAATAAATGAGAAATTGTAAAATTTTAATTTCGGTACGATTTAATAGACCTACATTCGTGCTGCTATGTGTTGCGTTAGGAAGTATTGAACAATTCTGATTCAAAGAAAGGAAATAAACTACTGTATAGTACTGGAGTTAATTTAATAGTTTAATTGTACAGGCAGTACTGAGACTATATGAGACAAAGTTTATTGGTGAAAGTGAAATATGGGTTACTATTAGGGTTTAGGGTGATATACCCATTGATCATTGAACCTGGAATACACACATGGAAAGTATTAGCACTAGCAAATTAGCTATGAAGAGGTACATTATATCATAATTCTAAGTCAAAGTGAAAGGAAAAAATAGCGGAAACGACAGACTATACGAGAATAATACTTTCACTATTTTAATTTCACACTATTTATTTCGAGACTTTCGAGACGAGACCGAGACTTGGTACTCGAGACCGAGACCGAGATCGAGACAAGCATCTGTTGACCGAGACGAGGCCGAGACCGAGACGGTGATTTTTTACTCGAGACGAGACCGAGACCGAGACCGTTATTTATTGACCGAGACGAGACCGAGACTGTACAAAGTCTCGTCTCGTCTCGTCTCGATACCATCCCTACAATCAGATCAGAGGATATCTTAACCTCTTGGGATTCGCGAAAATGCGCACATGGTTGTCATTTGTTTTCTGTCAGTGATGCCAACTCGTGGGAAAAATTCCCTTTTATGGTATTTTTTTACATTAATTTTTCCAAAAGCGATAACGGGAATTTTTGTAGAAATTGGCACCATATATAGGATTTTTCATACATTTACTTCATAGACGCTAATTAACTTCTCTATGAGCGGGAAGTAAACTGATGAGTATTCAATAAACATGAAGCCAGTGTTAATTGTCAAATTTTGTCACTGTAAAATGAATACTAGTATGGAAATGATTTATACAATGACTTGAGAATCTTAAAAAAAAAAAAAATGGAACTTATTAAACACACTGTTTTTAATACCAAACGGCAAACAACCATCTTCCAAAACGTTCCACACGAAGTTGCTGGAGAACAAGGGCGCCCATCAAGGGGGCAATGTGGGGCGCTTGCCCACCTATAGGACATTGTACTTGGGAATATCGAAAACCCAATAGAATTTTTACATTAGTTACAGCAAAATTTGAAACTATATTTGAAATATCGCTTATACTTGCCCCCCCCTTGGAAACCATAACATGGGCGCCCTTGCTGGAGAATGAAGCCTGTCGAATCAAATTTCATTACCGGTACGTTTCATCGAAAATTACGATACAAATATGTGATGAAATACTAATTTATAACAACAAAATGTACTTGCCGTTAACATTTTCAATTCTCTCTCTTATTACTTATTCATAAGCTGTTTGATTAAGACAGAAGATCTGAATTCAGTTATATATTGAATAAAGTGAGTAAAATAGTGTAGCTTCACTTTTCGTCTTCTATAAATTTTGAAAATTTTGTAGAGCGTGGGAAATTCAAGACCAAAATGGGAATTTCTGCTTCTGGACACGGGATTTTATAACGTGTAAGGTTGGCATCAGTGTTTTCTGTTCGGATGTAAATGGAGTGTTTCTAGATGGAGCAGTGTGTTGTTATAGTAAAAACTTAGAGTGGCTAATGCTTTTAAACTCTTAGTCCTATTTCTTCATTTTATGTTCCTCTTTCACACACAAAAATGTCCACAGCAACCCTCTCATTTCAGTTCAGATTCAGTTATCTCCTTTTCGGAAGATTTATAAAGGAATCGCAACCGTAGAGCTTGCTGGACTATTTCACTAAATTTGTTTTAAATCAAATTTGTTTGAAGTAAGCATACGTAGTAAAATGGCCGAATTTGCCTGTTTGAAATAAAATTGTTTATCATACTGTTAATGTAATAATAAAGAATAAGCGGCACATGAATATATTAAAACTGAAAAACAGTGTATTAAGGTTGTCACAAATAGTAAAACTGTCAAAAGTAATGAATTATAAATAATAAAAATTGAGAGCAAAGCTCCCCAATACTCAGTATTTACAGCGCCATTTCTTAGACTCCCTTCTCATTTCCCGTCACCATACAATGATGAAATTTACCACAGTAACTGAAGTCGGGCAACAATAAAATATTCAATCGTAATTTTTATTTAAAACTAAGAATGATTTTTGCATCTCTTCCTTATCTATAGACTACTATAGTCTCAAAAAGACACCGAGACTCGGCAAGCATGTACGAAAGAAAGCAAAAACTTTTATAATGTATTTAACTGTCATTAGCAATCAGCAGTGGCGCAAATCTCTCTTCAACATTGGGAGGAGGGGAATAAGACTTTTTTTTTGTTTTTGTTAAGCGATGTTCAAAATATTTCTAAAGTTCAAAGACAACACTGTGGATTATCAGAGGAGCAGAGTTGTCTTCAACATTGGGAGGAGGGTAGATTTGAGGCTTATTCTCGAGAGATATTAATTTTGTCTCACATTCATTTGTGGCAATGGGACACAAATTATCACATCCCCCCCCCCAAAAAAAACATTTCAAATTGGATTCTTCGGGGGACAGTCCCCCTCATCCCCCGGGTTTTGCGCCAGTGACAAACAAAAATGTAAGTTTGAGCTCTCTCTCGTGGTTAAGCGGATAGCGTATGTGTCTTTGACGCGGGAGACCTGGGTTCGATTCCAGGCGGAAGTTCATACGGTTCGGATTCCACGTTAATCAGTAGGTCCACGTGTCATTAAGCCTCGCTGCTGAAATGGACGCTAAACTGTTAATCAAGAAAATATATTTTTAAATACTGTCTTTTAAAAACATTAACAAACAAAATAAAATATATCGGTATTAAGATGTAATTAATAAAAGAGAAAATATTTTTTAAAAATATATGTATATCTGAAAAGATTGCATTATTAGATTTTAGCGGCCCTTTCAACACTGAGGTTTCATGAGTCGTGGACCTACAGCTTAAAGAGGAATTCGAGCCACATTAAGCTTCAGACGGGAATCGAATTCGTCGAAGACGCGTATAACCATATAGCCACAAGTGAACTCCATGACTAAAAAGAAAAAAACACGGTCAATTCCTATGTAATATTATATGATTTTTCCAAGGATGTTATAAAATAGAGGGTCTGCCCATTAGCCCATACCTATCTTCATTCTATGAAGTCAGTGAAGCCGAAAAACAACTGAGCATCGTCTGAGCTGATACGTCTGATTGGCTACTCTCGTTTCCGCCACGTTTGTTTGCTCCAAATATTGCGATCTTAGTGGCGCGGAGCGGGCAGAGTAGGTGTGGCGGAACTGTGACGTAGGGTTTCACGATTTTATTGTATGGGCAGATTCTCTATTTTTTAACATCCTTGGATTTTTCTACTGATAATAAAATAAAGCAGAGCTATTAGTAACATTAATAAACAACGTCAAATTTGAAGACTGTATCAAGTGATTGTGTACGAAAGTGCTCTCCATAATTAATATTTTAGTCCTGTGTAAATAGAATTCTTTTAAAAAGTGAATTTTATTGAAAATAGAGATTGTTTAGCATGATTTACTGTATCTTACTAGTGTAGTGGTTCTCAACCGATGTGTCGCAACACACTGGTGTGTCACGCAGTTTCCTAGGGTGTATCATGAAATGTTAGAATTTAAGAAAAAAAAAACATGAAGGATTTAATAATAATTAATTAAAATCGAAACAGACTGTACCAGTTAACACCTCCAGCGGTAGCGATAATGCTCAGTGTTATATAGAGTCATTATAAAAACTAATTGGTTTCACTATTATATGGATATAATAATAGTAATAATAATAATAATAATAATAATAATAATAATAATAATAATAATAATAATAATAATAATAATAATAATATCAAAGAAGTGTGTCGCGCTGTCCTAGAAGTTCAGTAAAGTGTGTTTTCAGTAAAAAAAAAAAAAGGTTGAGAACCACTATGCTAGTTTACAGAAAGCAAGTTTTTTTTTAAATATATATAGGTATATATATCATTTTACTTAAAAAATGCTAACTTTTACTACAATCATATTTATTACTTATTAACTTGTTGGCTACAAAATAGCACATTGCTTTGGGAAGTACAAGTTAATTATCACTAACATTTGGCGAGGTAACGACATCCCAACTTATGAAAGTATTTTACAGTTTATAAGACACACCCACACACACAAAATATCATCTTTATGTTTTCCTTTTTTCTTCTTCTTCTTCCAGCATGGTGTTCTGCTATTGTTGGTATTCTTGGTAGAGATGACCTGTGGAGTAATAGCTTACATGACAGTTTCTGGGTACAATGAGGAAATTGAAAATGCTTTATGGCACGCTGTGAGAAATTTTGACAATGGAACACTTTCCAGAGAATATTGGGATATACTTCAGAGCAGGGTAAAAATTGTAGAAGCTATGTTTCTTTATAAAGATTGAGGATTGTCCTCAAACAAAAAAATAAATCGAATAATACACAAAAACCTAGGTTTAATATAGGTTCTAGTCTTCTCTATCGGATTTAAACGGTATTTATTTAGATTACTTATTCTTGAAGTTTGAAGCTAAATGAGACGATGATGAAAATGACGATACTCAATCTTGAAAAGACAATATAAAACATTCTGTGATTGGGTTCGAACCCATAAAAAAACACCTTCTGACTTGTATCCTGATGGCTTAGAAAGAGAAGGCAGAGTTTGGTAAACGAATTTCGGGCCCATTTTTTTTGCGAGGTGGCAGTGCACATTTAAAGAGTTAATATTACAAACTGGAAGAGCGCAATAACCAAAAATAACGGAGAAAAACCGTTTTAAAGTTTTCTACTCACCGCATATATCGCACGACGCACAAATTTACCAACTAACGGCGTCGCAAAGTAAGAAAAATCTGCGACTCATGCGCAAAATGTCCCAGGTTCGATTGCCGTTCGGGTCGAACTTTTTTTTTTTTTTTGCTTCAACCAATAAAGTAGCCATTTCTAACTATAAGTAAAATATTAATTCACCATATGTTTATAATAAATAAAACAATAGAAATTTTCAAATCACTTGTAAACTCTTTTGATGTTCCGTATTAACTACGCTAGCAACAAAATTTATTCTATTCCGTAAATATACTGATATCACGAGTTATATTACGGTTACGACAGTCATTGTGTAATAAATGTTCTTGACGCTTCATGTCTACATCTGTTGACAGTATGCGAATTACAAAGGAGTTGAGGGGGAAATCCCCTTGCTAATACTGGATGTTGTTATAACCTAAGGAGATTCCCCCTTCTTCCTCCATGTAATTTGCACACTGTCAACAGATATAGACACGAAGCGTCAAGAACATTTTTTACACAACGACTGCGGTAACAATAATATTTACGAAATAGATTAAATTTTGTTCCTAGTTAACATGGAACATTGAACGATTTTACAAGTGATTTTAAATTTTCTATTGTTTTATTTATTATAAATATATGGTGAATTAATATTTTACTTATAGTTAGAAATGACTACCGGTACTTTATTGGTTGAAGCAAAAAACAAAAAAGTTTGACTCGAACGGCAATCGAACTCGCGATCCTTTGCACGTGAGTAGCAGATTCTTCTAACTCTGCTATGCAGTCACTTGATAAATTTGCGTGTCGTACGATATATGCGGCGAGTAGAAAACTTTAAGACGGTCTTTCTTTGTTACTTTTGGCCATTGCGTTCTCCCAGTTTTAATATTAACTCTTTAAATGTGCACAACCACTTCGCAAAAAATGGCCCCGAAATTCTTTTACCAAAGTGTGCCTTCTCCTTGTTAGAGCACTCTAAGCGGTAGCATGTAATACATATGAGGGTATGCATAGCCAAATTGATTTGGGTATGTTTGTGTATATGAACAGATCTGCTAAACTTCCAATTTTCCCTGGACATGTCTTCTTTTCTTCCTTTTTGGAAAATGCATCCGTGCAGCTAACTTCCGAATCGTTAAAGAAAAATAATCAATCCTGCAAGTACGTAACAGAACCAGCGATTAAACGACTAGTGAGTGGTCTTGTTATATTTTGACGTCTACACAATGCTAATGACGTCGTACAACTTAGGTTGCTTTGTCTTTCAGTTCTGCATTGTGCATTAGTTCAGTATTGCCACGTTGAAGCATAGATGAAGGAATTTTCTTTCTCGTGGAGATGGACTATACAATGAGGCATTATGCCCAAAGAACGTTAATGTTTCATTAACTTCCTTCAAGAAGCAGTAAGTTTTCTCTCACCATCCATCATTCTTAGAATGATTCAAAATCAAAAATAAACAATAAATAAAGCGGACGTATTGGAGAAAATTTAATCAACTGAAAAAGCTCTTGGTTATCAGCAGGAACATGAAAGGACAAAGACTTCTTAATTATGTTTTATATGTAGGGAAAAGTTCCTTAAGATGTGACGGTTCATAACATTAGAGTGTGGCAAACCTACCTTGATAACTGTTTTGGTTCACCATTGTGTGGTGTAAGTAAGAAGAGTTCTTGAGAAGGATGCCAAGAACATTACAAGTGACAAGCTGCGAGGAAAGAAAAAAAACACATGTAAGTATGATCCACATTTTGTAAAATATTTGCAAACCATACAAGATGTGTTTACAGCTGTCCAAGGACCCGTAGAAAAACTATTTCTTGCACGCAGAAACGTTATAGTTCCAGAAAGATAGACAAATCTTTGTGACGCCATGTCAGTTTGGGACATTTGGAAAACGTGAGAGTAAGTGAAACGGAAAACAAATTCTTAAAACAGAACACACACAAAGCTACGACGATGGGACAGTGTCCCGCGTTAGAAATATTAGAAATGATCGTTCTAGCATATGACAACAGAAATGGACACATATCCTATAGTAGCCTGATCGTGCGTTATTGAAAAGTATTTATTCGTGAATTCGTTGGAAAGAAAGTGCTTCTAGCATAGATTTTAGAGGAAGAAAGTATGTTGAGTTAAGAAACAATAAAACAGAAATTTTTAATAAGAATCAGGAACTATTGGATTATTGGTACCTGATAAAAACTATTACGGAGCTTGGAAATATTGGAGAGCTATTTAAAATATAGATCGTTCGTTTGAATATAGATCTATAAAGATAACCAAGAAAGTTCTGCCGCATTTTTACCCAACACCTTCGAACATCGATATGTCATCTAAGACGTACCGGTACCTAGAAGATGAAAAATGGTCTCCATCTGCCAACGTTCTGGAAGGCCATGGATTTCATCGCAATCGAATGTGGTGGGCCGTGAAGCGAAGAAGATATCAACTGCATTTTGCATCTCTACTAGGGATTTGAACTGGCGTCTTCTAAGGTGATTGTTCAAGGAATGGAACAGGTGATAATCGGTCGGTGCAATGTTAGGTGAGTATAGTGTATGTAATAGCGTTTCCCATGCAAAGCGCAGAATTGTGTCCCGGGTCATCCTAGCCATGTGGGGCTTATCGTTATCCTGTAACAGGAGGACCCCTTTACAATTCAGAAGTGCTGCCTCCGGAGTTTTGAGTTTTTCTTGAACACGGCTCAACTGCTGACAGCTCACAGTTTTATTGATGGTCTCACCAGCTGGTAGCAGTTCCCGGTCACGACGCCGCGAGCAGTCCACCAAACACACAGGAGGACCTTCTTCTGGTGCAATGTTGGTTTTAGCTGCTTTGGAAGCGGTTCATAGGATGCTAGCCAATGATGACGGCGTCGTGGAGCTTCGTACAGGACCCACTTCTCATCACATGTCAACATCCTGTCCAGGTTTCTTCCTCAGGCGAGACAGCAAAGAAACTCAGATATCTGTTCGCATTGCCTTCTGCCCCGGAGTCAAATCATGTGAGATCCATCGGCCCAACTTGTAGTGCTTCCCAAGTTGATAGAGGTGCTGCCAAATTGTTTCTCCACTCACACTAAATTGTAGTCCCAGTTCCTCACGTCTGGCCACTGTTCACCTCAATTGCGGCCCGAAGAGCTCTATTTTGTACATGTGTTAGTCTGCCGATACGTCGTGCGTCTTCGAGTGTTTCGTCACCGTTCTTAAACTTGTTAAACCACTGCTGCGTCTAGTCACGACAGCCTCACCAAAGGCCTGGCATAACTTCCGCCCCGTTGCAGCGGGGTTTGATCCCAGTTTGAACTCGTACAACATACACGCCCTTATGACGCTCTATAGAGGTCCCATTTTCACTCTGTCCTTACACAAGTTCACGGTGTAACTGAACTGCCACAACCAAGTAGTATGTTGGATATACCCACACCAATAACTGACCTTCGCCTTATCTCCATTCGCATTCAACTCACGGTGTGAGGGCCAATTGAACACAGACCTCCAGAAGAAAAAACAGCACTCTCTTGGTTACCTTTATATATGAATTATAGAAAATTTTAGGAGTTACTTCCGGCTTCCCATGCCGGACAGGTCTTTAGGGGTAGGAGTCAGACGAAGAGAGATATTATGGTAGTGGGCAGTAGCTCTACCATTACCACACTGAGGCTGAAGATGATTGACATCGGCAAGTTCAGATGTGGACAAAAACAGGCAGAGGTGGAAGGACATGGGACACCACCACTTTACTCAGTCCGTAGAAAACAACATGGAAAGAGAAATAAGAGAATGTAGCATTAGGAAATACGACACTACTATTTCACAGAGGGTCGTCCCCGGCAGTAGAGGGAAACCAAGCAGGGCCTCCTCGGTCATTATCAAACGAATCCCCTGCAGAATAGGAACCTGGGAAATGCGATTGCTGCTACATTGTAGAAAACTGGAAAACCTGAAGAAAGAAATGAAATACATGAAGATAGATATCCTATGGATTAGCAAAGTTATGTGGCTTGATCGAGGAGACATGTGGAGTGGGGACTTCAGAATTTTTTTATTAAGAAGTGGTAAACTGTACAACAGAAATCTATTTTGTCTTGAATAAGAAGATAGCACAGAAAGTTGTAGGCAACTGGAGGTACAACAAAAAGATAGTAATGTGAAGATGGCAATCGAACCGAGTAATATGATGATAATCCAAGTATATATGCCAACATCAAGCTACACAGATGAGGAAGTAAAAGAAACCTATGAGCAAATAGAAGTATTGATGAAAGTTCATGAAAAGGACGATTTAATCATTATGGGTGACAGGAACACAGTAGTCGGCGAAAGCAAAGAAGAGAATATGACTGCGAATTTCTGCCTAGGAGAAAGGAATGTGAGAGGTGCATGACTAGTTGAGTTCTGCGAAAACTGTGATCTGACTGTAAAAATAGTCTCTTCGAACAATTACTAAGAAGAAGATGCACATTGACAGTGGTGCCCACCCCCCCTCATGTCCATGACGCACCCCCCCTCAGTTGCCTATCCGTAGGTGTTCTTCCATGAAAAAAAATTTTTCGATTAATTTATATACCCTCTCAAATATATTTATATAGATTTTTACCCCCCCCCCCAATATTTCAATGACGCAGTTTGCGTCATAGCCCCCCCTTGTGGGCACCCCTGCATTGACAAGACCAGTAGACAAAGAAAAATACAAATAAACTGTATACTGGTCCGACAAGCATTTAGAAATCAAGTGAAGAATAGTAAGAGTTACCCAGAAACGAACGTTGACTTAGACCATAATTTAGTGTTGATGAAGAGCGAACTCTGACTAAAGATGAAAAGAGTGATAGCACCAAACAGAAAAGATGGAACACAATCAAGCTAAGAAGAGATGAAAACACGAAAAAGGAATTTGCAACTGTTACAGACAAAAAGACGTCTAAGGTAGCTTTAGCAGATGACATCAACTCTAAATGGGAATTCATGAAAGGAGGGATTTTAAGCAGCCGATGAACACATAGGAAGAGAATCGAGAACCCAATATGAACCCTGGATAACATCAAAAATATTGCAAATGATGGAGCAAAAAAGACAGTTCAAGATAACAAACAAAGAAGAGGAACGCAGAAGGTGCAGAAATCAAATCAACTAAGAAGGAAAGGAGGCCAGAGGAAACTGGATAAACAACTTGTGCAAGGAAATTGAGAAAAATATCATCAAAGTCAATGTAGATACAGCATAAAGAAAGGTTAGAAAACAGTTCAGTGAGAAAAAGAAACGCACAAACATTATCATACACAAGGATGGGACAACGCTAATAGAAGAGGAGCAGAAAACAAGAAGATGGAAGGAATACATTGAACAGTTCTACAAAGGAGACGGAGTGAACGAAGAAGGGATAGAGAAGGAAGAAGAAGTCGATGAAAATGAATTAGGATCATCAATTCTACAATGCGAATTTGACAATGCTTTGGAGTAAATGCAACATCGTAAAACTTCAGGAATAGACCAAATGCCAACAGAATTGATTAAGAATCTCGGAATAGCAACAAAGGAGAAACTATTTAATCTTATTAATGTAATGCACATCATGGGAAAGATACCAAGATGCTTCGAGAAAAGCATCCGAAAAGAATAGGTGAACGAAAATGTGAAGAACACAGAATGTTAAGTTTGTTTTCCGATGCATGAAAAATACTGTAGAAAATTATCGCACAATGAATGGAACAGAAAATCGAAGAACGGCTATCGTAGTAGCAGTTTGGATTTAGGAGGAAAAGGGGAACAAGGGAAGCAATTCTGAGTCTACGGTTGTTCATGGAGCAGCACAACAAAAAAACAATTGTGATAGCATTTGTAGATATAGAGAAAGCTTTTGACAACGTAGATTGGCATATAATGTTCAGAGCGTTGAAGAATCTGAAGGTGGAATACAGAGACAGAAGAATAATATGGTAACTTTATGCGAACCAGACAGCTGTTATAGTAAGAGATCAGAAGGAAACAACAATAAGTAAAGGAGTAAGGCAAGGATGTGGACTTTCACCTCTCCTGTTCAATGTCTATATAGAACAGGCTATGAAAGGATTGTTTGATAAAAACGAGAAAGGCGTAAAAGTAAAGAACAGGTTTTCAGCACAATTTGCTGATGACTTAACATTGATAGCAAGAACGAGGATGATTTGCAGGAAGCACTTTGTTTGATAGAAAAAGAGTAAGTCCGAACAAGATTACAGGAACTTGCTCGTGGCAATCATCTTACAGAAAAGCAAAAACAGCTGTAAAGAGATTTGAGTACCCAAACTACTGAAGGCAAACATGTATTGTAGGTAATGTTTTATTCGAATGACAGTTATGAATGCAGATAAGAGTATTCACAACATCTTCTACAGCCACAGTGTTCAATGTACTACAGACGTGTTCAAGTTATGAGACTCATGCTCGAAAAATGCAAAATTGATGTAGGAGTCCTAATTTCAGAGTTCTAGAACATGTAATTTAATGGTTAAACCACCAATATTGGATTCTTCATTTGTTTACTGTACAGTTGAAGTGGTGATATCACCGTTGAACAGCAGATGCTATTAGCGATGGGAAGGGGGGATTCTGAAAGTGGTGTTTCAGTTGTAGATAGCTATTGTGGTTCCTATCAACAAGTAACAGTCTGAAGTGTTGTGGTTGCTGTCGTAAGAAGTTAACGACGTTCAAAGCGTTCAACAGTTCGAATGGGCCAGTTTAAAATGATCGTGACGTGTTTCGTGTACCAATCTTTTATTCTGTGTAGTCCTATAATTCCAGCATAATGGGGAAAAACAAAAGACCTTTCTTCGCGTAACGTGGAAGTTAACAAAATACTTCTGGTGGAAGGAAGATATACACGAGACACATTGCTAGTAGAGTTGGGATAGAACAAAAGTCTGTGAGTAGAATCTCTGTTGGAATGAACAAGGGCCAAAATAGGGTTGAGAAGTATGGACGAAAACCAAAGCTATCGCTCAGAGGTATCAGAAAACTAAAAAGATTGGTGTGGGAAACAGAAGTGCAACTTCTAAGAGACTTAAGCATCAAAATGGCTGAGTATGTCGCAGACATTTGGCCTGAAATTGTTCGAAAGATTCTTTGAGCCGAGGGAATGAAAGCACACGGTCATGAAAGAAAACAAAAATTAGAGTCTACTCCAATCATTGCAAAGAAGCGCCTCGAATGGGCACGAGGCCTAGAATATTGAACTGCTGATGATTGGAGAAGAGTGTGTTTCACTGATGAATCATGTATCTATGTCAGATGAATGTTCACAATATGTGCGACGTAGACCTGGGAGGAATTCTTCAATAAACCGTGAAGCATCCTACTTCAGTCATGGTCTGAGATGTGATATCTGTCTTCGGGCCTGGAAGACTGTATATAGTAGAGAGGACAATGAAGCACGACTAATACTTACGAGTTATTCAAGAAGAACTGCTTTCCCAGACTGCACTCTAGTTTGATGACGTACAATTCATCTTTATGCATGGTAGAGCCCCATGCCACCGGGCCAAAGCTGTGACAAAATTATTCTAGGACAACGAAATTAGTGTTCTTCCGTGGTCAGGCACTAGTTCTGATATGAACCCGATTGAAAACTTTTGGAGCTTCATGAAAGGAAAGCTAGAGAAGAAGTACATTAGAACCAAACTTCAATTGATCGAGATCAACAATTTGTGGTATCACAATGCTGAATTGAAGGCAAAATGTGCTAAACTCGTACATAGGATGCCACAAAGGATAAAAGACTTAATAAAGAATAAGGGATTTCATAAGAAATATTAATCGTTGTGTGAGAAATAATTTTCTTGTAAGTATTCCATTTCATTTTTGTTTCCAATTTGGATATACACACTGGGTATGTCCATGAAAACAGGGACAAAAATTCATGAAAGAAATATAGTAATAATTTTAGTCAAGTTGTTCTTTTGATAAAAATATAGTTGTATGTGGCTGGCATCATTAATTATTTTTTCAGAGAATTACTATTTTCTTATTTTCCCCGTAGGTTACCTTTCATATACTAAGTTTTAATGTTGATTATATTATACAAGCTATATTTATTGAGCTGAGCGAGCGAAGCTCTTATACTCGGGTTATTGTTACATAGGTCTTATTTTTTTCTGTCGGTATCGCAAGTAAAATTTCATATAACTGATGAAACCTTTTCTGAAAGTAAAGTTCAATGTTTAACTTAATTAAACTGTGCTTATTTCAAGTTATTAAAATTTATGTTGCTTATAGTTAATAATAAAAGATCGTTGACAAATGTAACCTGAGTTACCGTAACGTGAGTCACCCGACTCTCTGCATATTCCACTAAAATAAGTAGTCATAAAATGTTAATAAAAATTTAATATTTTTGCCATAATTAAATTTTGTGTGTCCCTATCTTACATAATAATTTCATGCACATAGCTATGCCAGGACAAAAGAAAATGTACTGGAAAATCACAGTTCTGAATGTAGGGGGAAATTTTGTAACGTGAGTTACTATAGTATTTTCTTTTCTCCTAGGTTTGCTGTATCATATAAAATGACGATATTTGGTAACTATTTGTATAAATATGACAGCTTTCCTTTTTTTAAAAAAATTGGAGCTTATAAGTTTATTTGTGGTTAGTATTTTTCAAAATATACGTCATTACGTAACGTGAGTTACCATGGACATACCCACTGTATAGTAATTATATTTGAATGTCATGTACGCATTTGTTTTATTGATATTGAAAAGCATATGCCACACCCACTAGAAATTAGGACAGAGTAACAAAGTAGTAATTTGGACTAAGTTCGAACGTATTTTCTCACGTAATATTGTAAGAACAGTAAAATATGCAGAAACTGAATGTTGAGTCTTAATAAGTTGAACACGTCTGTATGAAATATCATAACCAGTGATTATAGCGGCATCTCCCTTCTGTACAACTAGCCACAGATGTCAGTCGTTAATTCATGTTGAGCAAATACATATTCTCTAATCATTAATTACTAGCAGCGTTCACCCCGCTTCGCTGCGGTCACCCCGGAACGCAATAAACTTTGTTACTTAGATAATTTTTACTTTTTCGCTTTCAAGTGATATGATAAAAACCATAGAAGATTGCAGTAAATCTTAACATTATATCGCCTGTCATTTATGTTAACCCGCCCCGCTTCGCTGCGGTCATCCCGGTGCTGGCATATTGTAAAAGTGTCTGTAAAAATAAGCAAATCAATTAAAAAATTTTAAACAGAAGATTCAAGCTATTTTCCGCTGTATATCGCCTGTCATTTATGTTAACCCGCCGAGTGACACGGTCATGCGGGTTGCATATAAATACGTTTCTTTTTACCTATGATGAACTAATAACAAAGGATTTGTACGTTATGGACACTTGAATGGTCAATTATCTCAAGACACTGGTAATTAAAAATTAAAGTGATATGATAAAAACCATCTAGGGTCCAAATCCTAATAACCCCCCAAAAATGAAAGAAATTGGTTCAGCCGTATTAGCGTGATGAGCGGACAAAGGATTTTGTACGTTCTCTTTTATATATATAGATATCTGATTCACGAAGACCACATTATTTATACATATTCATATCCATGAATTTACTTATTAGATTCAGTTACGTAGCATTAAAATTATTCGTCGCACGATAAGCTACTAACACGAACAACTCAATCATTTCAAATGAGTACAGAGTTCATACATTGAATGTAGAAGTTAGAATAAGATCAGTTACGCTGATATACAGGGAAGGAATAGAACGTCGGATGATTCCGTACTATAATACACGCAAGAAACTTTATGGTACAAAACAACGTGCAGCTTTACTATACGGATCCATAGTATAAGTCGTAGGAACGGGTTAGAAGCCCACAAGGGTTTCTTGTGTTCTGTTCTCGACATAAAATGGACAAATTAAAAGGACTAGCTCGAGAGAGTAATACTCCCGGAGGTAGGAACTAAATACACGGTTTTCATTGGTTGGCGTTATCGTTTCTCGTCACGTAGCAAGATATAGCAGAAATCAAACGCTTTCACCTGTCGGTCCTCGTGGCCGAGCATGATAGCGCTACAGGCTACTAACAGAAATCACTTTTGGCGGGGGCTCAAACCCAGCCCAGTGAAATTATTAGATTTTTAAAGAATTTTCGTAACACTTTTTTCATTAACGTAAGATGAAAATAATACTCAAAAGTGATTTACTTACTTTTGTGCAGGAGGGTGAGTACTACTAGTAGTAGCAGTAGTAGTAGTAGTTGTTGTTGTTGTTGTAGAAGCTCCGCAGGGCTAATTTTGTTCCACCTTGACACCTATGGTGCACGCGAAAGAAACGTACTTCCGGGAGTATTACTCGTAAATTAAAGACTTCCCCAAATTTTTCCGTACATTTTACAATCTGTGGATCCATATAGTAAAACTGCACCCAAAACAAATCTGTTTAGCCTTTAACTAAAGCAAATGCAATCGTTTCCTTGGTAGCAGGATTTATAGCTATTTATGCACATTTCGATTATGGCACAATACTCAGTCTGAAACTTATTATAACATGTAGTAGAAATATTTATTATTATTTAAGTGTAATTACTATTCACTATTATCACGAGTAATAATAAAAATTAATGATGTTAAAACAGAATTCTAAGCTTAAAACATCAACGATAATCGGTAAGTTTTAAAATGGAACATCTTTAATAGAAAGAAGAAGAAATGAGGCACTAAAACAAGGATCTTGTTTCTTCCGATTTCTGAACAAAATGTGGAAAGTGATAATCATACAAATGTTGAGGTGGGGGAGTTGTCAATATCAATTACTGTTAACCAAACATTTGCAAGTTGACAAACTTTTAAAACTAAGTTTATCTTACTTGATTGTAGTAATTTAATCGTTAAATTAAAATGAAATGGATACGGCCTCTTCGGTTGCGGGTCTGAGTTAAATTTAATGTATTTCGACATTTGTTTTTGAATACAATTAGTTTCCACGCAGTATATGTGTATATAACTCGAGAGGGTATCTGTACTCGAAATCGAAACTGTAATTGAAAGTCATTATGATTATAAGTAACACATTTCTTTTTCAGAACTCTCACTGTCAATCATAGCAGCGTATACATATGCTCGTTGTATTATAACAGTGTAGCAAACATTATCATTGCATTCTCTCGTATTAAATTTAGATGGAGCAATATTTTAAAACATTTGGTAATTGTCCTAATGCAAAGTAGATTTTTCATTATTACTTGTGTTCAGGGATGCACCGACGGAGGTGTTCCAAGAGTCTGTATCCCCCAGAACTTTTAATTTTAAAGAAAATTAGCACAATTTCAGGGGGCAAATACACAAAAGTATTTGCATTTTGTAGACTACTCTGAAAAGTCTTCGGACCCAAAGAGGAATCTTGGCAGGGGCGGATCCAGGGGGGCGATCGGGGCGATTGCACCTCCCCAGAAGAAGAAACTTTCTTGTTTTATATATATAAATAAAACCCATCCCAAAGTTTGCAGCCCTTAAAAGTAGCAGTATGACAACCTCCCCCCCCCAAAAAAAAAAGTCGGTTATGGATCCGCCCCTGAATCTTGGGTGTGCCACTTCTTGTGTTTACGTTGTGTTACTCATTGCCCGATTTTGAACGTGTATGTTGTTAAGAGACATGAAAGGATTGAATTGTTTTATAGGCCTAAGGGGTTTGAAAAGAATTTTTGTTGGAAACCTGATTTTAAAGTTCCACCACTGGATCAAAGACAAATTAAATATCGATTAAAGCACACACTTTTGTCATTTGTTGTGTGTTAAACAAGTTCAGCTAAAATTAATAAAGAACTCTTTGAACTCAACTATTTGTCAAGAACGATTAAATGTATTAGATTTGACGACCATTGAAAATGACATACTCAATAAAAATGGATACGGATGCATTAATAAGAGATTTTGCTAAATCGAAATCCAGAAAAGTGTCTTTATAACATGATTTTTCAGTAACGAAGAGAACGAGAAGTTAAGCTATTATCATAATCATATCACTAGTAAACATTATGTACCTAGGTAAATATACTTTTAATGAACTATGAGACTATACCTGTTTGTCAAAATCAAATCTGTGTTAATGTTAGATTTGAAGTTCATGAATTTTATTCTGTTTCGACTTTTATGTTTAAATTGTACTTTTCAAGATACATCTTATATATATAAATAAGTTGTTGTGTCTTGTGCTTATTTAATAAGAAATGCTATTAATTAATAAAATTGGAACTATGTTCAGTATTCAGCCACAGTCAATTATAATTTCGACATATTTCGTTAACATTCAAACGGAGACTACAGGTATTGAAGAAACTTGCAATTAACAATTATGTGAAGAATTTTTGCTCATTACAACTTTCTACTCTTTTATTATGATGTAAGTGCGGACGCCTAAAAATTGTCTGCTTACACTTAAGAAATGTCTAGAACCGGCCCTGGGGATAACTTAAGTGAGTATTGAACTCTTCGATAAACTCTCAGTTTCAAGAATGTGTAGGGGTTAAAAGGATGTAATATAATCAAACAAATTTTTTAAAAAAATCAACATAGGAAAAGGAAGATACAAATCAAAAGAAATTTGACATAAAAGAAAAATATACAAATTAAAAGGGATGTGATATAGAAAAAGAAAATACCTTTTAAAATGAATTTGATATAAGGGAAGGAATATACAAATTAAAAGGAATGTGATATAGAAAAAGAACATACCTTTTAAAGTGAATTTTATATAAGAGAAGAAATATACAAATTAAAAGGAATGTGATATAGAAAAAGAACATACCTTTTAAAATGAATTTGATATAAGGGAAGGAATATATAAATTAAAAGGAATGTGATATACAAAAAGAAAACACCCTTTAAAATGAATTTGATATAAGAGAAGAAATATACAAATTAAAAGGAATGTGATATGGGAAAAGAACATACCTTTTAAAATGAATTTGATATAAGGGAAGGAATATACAAATTAAAAGGAATATGATATAGAAAAAGAACATACCTTTTAAAGTGAATTTTATATAAGAGAAGAAATATACAAATTAAAAGGAATGTGATATAGAAAAAGAACATACCTTTTAAAATGAATTTGATGTAAGGGAAGAAATATACAAATTAAAAAGAATGTGATATAGAAAAAGAACATGCCTTTTAAAATGAATTTGATATAAGGGAAGGACTATACAAATTAAAAGGAATGTGATATAGAAAAAGAACATACATTTTAAAGTGAATTTTATATAAGAGAAGAAATATACAAATTAAAAGGAATGTGATATAGAAAAAGAACATACCTTTTAAAATGAATTTGATATAAGGGAAGGAATATATAAATTAAAAGGAATGTGATATACAAAAAGAAAACACCCTTTAAAATGAATTTGATATAAGAGAAGAAATATACAAATTAAAAGGAATGTGATATGGGAAAAGAACATACCTTTCAAAATGAATTTGATATAAGGGAAGGAATATACAAATTAAAAGGAATATGATATAGAAAAAGAACATACCTTTTAAAGTGAATTTTATATAAGAGAAGAAATATACAAATTAAAAGGAATGTGATATAGAAAAAGAACATACCTTTTAAAGTGAATTTTATATAAGAGAAGAAATATACAAATTAAAAGGAATGTGATATAGAAAAAGAACATACCTTTTAAAATGAATTTGATATAAGGGAAGGAATATATAAATTAAAAGGAATGTGATATACAAAAAGAAAACACCTTTTAAAATGAATTTGATATAAGAGAAGAAATATACAAATTAAAAGGAATGTGATATGGGAAAAGAACATACCTTTTAAAATGAATTTGATGTAAGGGAAGAAATATACAAATTAAAAAGAATGTGATATAGAAAAAGAACATGCCTTTTAAAATGAATTTGATATAAGGGAAGGAATATACAAATTAAAAGGAATGTGATATAGAAAAAGAAAATACCTTTTAAAATGAATTTGATATAAGGGAAGGAATGTATAAATTAAAAGGAATGTGGTATAGAAAAAGAACAAACCTTTTAAAATGAATTTGATGTAAGAGAAGAAATATACAAATTAAAAGGAATGTGATATAGAAAAAGAAAATACCTTTTTAAAATGAATTTGATATAAGAGAAGAAATGTACAAGTTAAAAGGAATGAGATGTAGGAAAATAACATACAAATTAATAGAAATGTGATATACAAGAAAAAACAGAACGTGTCCGAAAAATTCTGCTAAAATTGGTTCCACCAAACGGTTTATCAGAGACAAGATTTCCCTCCAAGTTTGATAAGGGACAACTTATTAACAGTGCCGGAAGTTGTAGAATACTTGCAGTATGTTTTGAACAATCGATATAAAAGTATAGTGCGAAATATAACATCTAGCAGATACTAAAAACAAAACAAAAGAGGGGGTTGTGTACAAATCATTGCACTATTTTTATAATAGTGTTTCTAATTTTTAAAAAAATCATTGACCCCACTGTTGCCGTTAGTTGTATGTTGAATATTCTGTCAAATATTCCAAGTACAATTTATTATTATTATTATTATTATTATTATTATTATTATTATTATTATTATTATTATTATTATTATTATTATTATTATTATTATTATTATTATTATTTGGAAAACATCCTACCTTGTTAGTACGAATATATAATTATGACTTGTTAAACGTTCTAAGTTTGTCACCAAAGCTGCTGTTTTCATTATTACAGAAATTTTGGCAACAGGAACTCAAATGCACCACATGTTCTCACCAACTAACAGATGCCAGCTTTCCTTAATCGCAAGATAATAATGAAATTACAGGGGACTCCTAGTATAGTTGCAGCTATTGCTATAGAAATAATTTGTTACTAGTGACAAAATTCATATTAAAATTGTGATTTAATATGTATTAATTATTTTTCTAAAGCTAAAATGCTGTGGTGTGAACGGTCCTTTGGACTGGAAGGACCGCAACGAGAAAATGATGCCGATGACCTGCTGCATTCATGAATGGGACCACTGCTTGTACTCTTTCGCACTAAAAGAGTACTACCAGGATGGCTGTTTGAGGAAACTCAAATATGTTGTTGCTGTCAATGGATCTGTTCTTGGAACTTTTGCAGTACTTTTCTCTTTGGTAGCTGTGAGTATTACAAAACAGGAAAACAAAACGAAAAGACGTAGCTTACAGAATACAAGATTAGCCTAAATGTTTCATCGGGCTTTCAAA
This sequence comes from Thermobia domestica, assembly GCF_964235325.1. Taxonomy (NCBI): domain Eukaryota; kingdom Metazoa; phylum Arthropoda; class Insecta; order Zygentoma; family Lepismatidae; genus Thermobia; species Thermobia domestica. Next base: position 669,026 of record NC_137471.1, read on the forward strand.
GCACTGTTTATTTACAAGTATACGACGTGCAAAGACGGGTGATAACATGGAAAGATAGATATACTCACCAAGTTTTAAAAGTCAGCCTCGTGGCTTGCGTTCGCGCTAGATGGCAGGTGTGTGACAGCACTCTACAAAATGGCGGCAATGCAGGATAATAGTTCTTGTGTTAGAATGCGAAGTGTACGTAGGTTACAAGTGTTCGGCGTTTAGTGAGACAGCTTGCAGCTCACAAGTAAGTATCAACTGTTCGTGCAAGCATATTTTCGAAATACATTCAGCCCTAGCCAGGAGGCATTACGTTTGGCAACATCGCACGGAAACAAAATGAATGCTGAATTTCATTCTAACCCGTTTCTACTATTACTACTACTACTACTACTACTACTACTATTACTACTTTTGCTATGGATCTACAGTACAAGGGAAAACTTATTTTAATGAAAGAAGTTTAATGAAAATTATATTAAAAAATAATCGTTAAATCACTTTTTGAATATTATTTTAACGAAACAAGTGTTATTAAGAATTTTAAAAAACTTTCCTTAGGCAGGGTTTGAACCCACGCAAAAACAATTTTCCTTACTACCATGTTGCGCTAGGTCACTTGGCTACGAGGACCGACATCATTTGGCGTTTGCTTTGTGCTGTATGTATGTTATGACTCGTGATGTCACCAACAGAATCGCGATATACACGTCATTCATTTTTCCTACATTGTTACCAAGCGTAACCCCGTTCACAATGTCTTATGGCTAGACTTCAGTGTATTTCGAAAATACGCTTCGTGCAACCCATGAACTGGGCATTGCGCAGAAAACGGTGTGGAATTTTTTTTCCTTTCAAACCCTACCGTTTTTAACTGTTACAACACCTGACTGCATATGATCATGCCCACCGATTTGAGTTTTGTACCCGAACGCAACAAACTATGGAGGGAGATAATGACTTTGCGGGGATATTGATATTAAGCGACGAGGAGACATACTATTTGTCTGGAAAGGTGATTCGTCACAATGTAAGACTGTGGGGTACTGAATTGTCACATGTCCGTGTGGAGTTCTCTCTCACGAACTACACGATTTCCTTCGAGATACACGGGCCTCCAGTACTTTTCCCTTTACACGCAGACAACCAGTATTACGACACTGGCGAAACCAACGGAAAATGCCCTGATGACCAGGTACAGCTTTCCTGTAATTGTATACGAATGCGTGCTGAACGCTCGTAACCGACGAGCATTTCACATATTCTAACACACAAACACTATTCTCCTGCATTGCCGCCATCTTGTAGAATGCCGTCACATGCCTGCGATCTGGCGTGCACGCAAGCCACGAGGCGGGCTTTTTAAACTTGGTGAGCGTATCTATCTTTTGATGCATCACCCGTCTTTGCACGTCGTATACTTGTAAATAAACAGTGCTTTGAAAACCTGATAAATCGTTCAGGATAACCCTGTAGTTTCAGTTTTGAATTAATTAAACCTACAGTTACTCCCAAGGTGTAGCTCTTCAATAATGGGCTAATGGAGAGCCAAGCATAGGCACCTTTACAAATTTCTTAGCAGTATTGCACGGTCGAAGCCCGACTATAATCGTAAAACATGCTTAATTTTGTCTCATCTTAAGTTCATAATTCGTAAATCGATACAAATGTGTGAAGTGGCTTAATGATTCATAAATATCTGGAAGCTGTAGAAAGGTGAAATAACAATGATTCGTTCTCGATTCATACGGTATACAGTAAAGCCTCGATTATCGCGAGTGTTGCGAAAATAAATTAACTCCGCTGCAGCCACGTTCAATTATTTTTCGTAAGTAATTGCTGCGGACTGACTCTCCGCTTGCAAATAAGTGCTGTATGTCCTAAAACATAAAAATGAATTCCATTGTAAAAACCAACATTTCCAACAATAGTGCACGTTTCGAAATGCAACCCTACTCTGATAAGGCGTGGGAGACCTGGGTTCGATTCCCTGCAAGAACTCATGTGTTTCGGATTCCACGTTAATCAGTAGATCCCGTCTCATATAGTCTCGCTGCTGAAAGGGACGTTAAACTCAAAATCAACTCAACTTTACTCTGATAAAGCAGAAGGCGATTGTTGTAAGGTATGGAAAAGGGAGTTGGAAAGAGTGATTTACATAGTAGCAAATTACATTCATTGTTCACTGTGGAGTGAGAGTCTGCTGGCGGCCTCTGAAGGGTTAATTACGAACCTTTAAAAAAATCCAAGTCAGCAAGCTGGCAAATACAATAGGCCCTTCAGTACGAAGGTAAAAAATTATTGACAGGTTTACAGTACAGTATTGTCTTTGGTTTACTGTTCTTTATTTTAAGAATTTGGATAAAACAAGGTATTTTAAAAGTTGTACAATAAAACACAGTTTTTTATGCTGAATTACTTTTCATATTTGCGCCTGATTTTTAGTCTTTTTTCAGGTTATTCGATTTTTGCTACCCACGGTGTCCTTGCCACCTAATTCCGCGTATAATCAGGGTTTTACTCTGCTTTGATGCTGGTGGAATATCCAGACAATGACTCAAACTAATTATGCCAGATATAAAGAGTAAAACATTGAGTGTACGCTCATAAACAAAAGTTCGTTCGTTCCTACAGCTTAATGTGATATTCGAACTATATGAGCCTTGCTCATAAAGATTTTCGTTCCACCTGTTTTTATTAGCGTTACCTATCTATTTCTCAACTTATGCTTCTTCCGGGGCTACGGTGGCTCAGTGGTAAAGCGTTCACCTCTGGTGCATATGGTCCTTGGTTTGATCCCAGGTCACGCCAAGTAAATTTTGTGGTGGACAAACACCATGTCTGGGGGTTTTCTCGGGGTTTTCCGTTTCCGCCCACTTTCTTCATTCCACTATTTCATTCATCGCTCATCATCACCGTTTCCTTTAGTCTAACCGGCAGAACGTGGGACGTAAAACTTAAAGATTTGAACTTATGCTTCAGAGCCGCGGTAGCTCAGTGTTAGAGTGCTTACCATTGGTGCGTGGAAACCCTGATTCGATCCTAGCTAGCGCGGTGTGGACTTTGTAGTGGACAATCACCGTTTTTCGGGTCTGAACGGATCCGGTTCTAGAAGATCCTATTCCGGAACCGGTTTTCGGATCCAGGTCTGGGACTGGTTTTTCGGATCCAGGTCTTGAACCGGTTCTTCGGATAGAGGTGTGGAACCGGTTCTTCGGATCCAAGTCTGGAACCGGTTCCAAAGATTCGGTTCTGGAACCGGGTTTTCGGATCCAGGTCTGAAACCGGTTCCGAAACCGGATCTCCAAGAACTGGTTCCTCCCGGAACCGGTTCCGCTGGAACCTAAACTTTGTGACCATCCCTAAGCTAAACCTGAGCTGCTGGCAGGTTGTCAACAATGTGCTAGATGAAATGGTGGAAGTGATAGGCAGGCGCCCAGGCGGCGGCCGCTTGCCTAATTTGCTTAATAAACTGGGTAACTGCCAAACTCATTGGCTAAACAGGCAAACTCATTTGGCTAAACACCCACTGGTGGACCAAGATTTCTTTTTTGGGGGTACAAGCGGGTCTGGGCGGGGAGGGCACATGTGCATGGTCCTCTTTGCAGTGTTTTGAAGGTGAACTTTGTGCCTCCTTTACGGGTCTTTGGGGGTTTTCAGATCCAGATCTGGAACCGGTTCCTATGATCCGGTTCTGGAACCGGGTTTTCGGATCCAGGTCTAGAACCAGTCCCTAAGATCCGGTTCTGGAACCGGGTTTCGGTTCTGAAAACCGGATCTCCCAGAATCGGTTCCTCGCGGAACCGGTTCCGTCGGAACCGGAATTTTGTGGCCATCCCTATTTTTCACTGGATTCTGCCATTTCCTCACACTTCGATCATTCTTTCATTATCGTTACCGCAGTCACCCTTAGCTTCCGAGTATAATCGTGGTTTGATACATTTAACAGCAACTTTCGTTTCATTTCATTTCAACTTTTGATTCAGCTCAGAGATAGTAATATATTATATATTTAAAAATGAAACGAAAGGAGTTAACGACATGGAATAAAATTTTGCTTCATATGATTTTATGTCCTGCCAACACCGATATAATTTCATTTGTCTCGCTACTGCTAATCCAAATTTCCCTGTTGCTGCTAAAAGAGTTAACTCTTTTAGAATTTCCACTTTCGGAGGTAAATTTTAGTTCACTCAAACAGCTACTGCTTCCTTACTATTTATCGTAGGATCATAGTTCATATCTCGTTTGTTTGTTTGTTTGTTTGTTTTAAGATAGAGCATACTTTCCAACGGCACCACTCGCTTGTCCGTATTATACACCAGAAACGGGAAAAACGGGAGATTTTTCGAAACAATTTTTTTTTTCGAGATTTTTGAGTCCCTCTGCCCCGGGTCTAGGTTCATGTAGGGATCTGAATTTAAAACAAAAAATACATTATGTTCATAATACGTGTGCAAAATTTCACTCTTGTATCCTGAAAACTAAGGTCCGAAAAAATTTATGAAAATCTGAAGGTGACCATATATATATATATGGTCACCTTCAGACTTTCATATACTAGTACAGTCAATAAATTCGTGGACTGGACGCAGTGTGGCGCTAGTTGTTTACTACAGCTGGTATGTGATATCGTAGAGTAAGCAGTGGAAGTTCATTTCTCGACTCAGCAAGAAATCGTAAAGAGTGTAAACAGACGTACTGTTTCTGTTGTGAAAGAAGTTGATTGCGCCGCGACGGACCTGGAGAATGTCGCAGTTTGAGCAACGGGCAAACATTAAGCTGTGCCAAAAACTAGGCAAATCCACTGCAGAAACGTTGCAGGTGATAAGGCAAGTGTAGAGTGACAACGTTCTTGGCCGCAGTACGGTGTTTCACTGGCACTAACAGTTAATGGAAGAAAGAAAGAGTTTAGAGGATTATGAACTAGTACTTTGACCAACAACAGTCCGAACAGAACGCAAGATCGAAGAGGTTGCAATGGTGATACGCGCTAACAGTTCCCAGTCGGTAGATAATATCGTATCAACAGTATGGATCAGCCAAGGTACGTGTCACAACATTCTAACGGATAACTTGAACATGTTGCGTGTCACCCAGCACCGTGTCTCACGCATTCTGACACAAGACCAACGATCAGAAATGCTGACGCTGACGAAACGTTCCTGAACCGGATAATAACAGGGGATGAAACACGGCGTCTCCTCTACGATCCACAACTAACAAGACAATCACCATTACCTCCAAAATGTTAAAATCCGAGACAATACAGGTCAAAAGAGAAAATCATCCTTGAACTATTTTGAACCAGAACTATTCTCAACAATGTAGATCTGTGCAATTGTCTGTGTCAATGTGTGTGTGTGTGGACGTTCACATTGAGCACAGCAACCATGGGTTCTACTGGTTGCCTATATTCAGAATACCAGTCAACGACTTTATTGACTGCACTATATATATAATGGTAAAGTTGGATAAGGGCGTAACTAGCAACTCTTCAATTTTTCAAGAGAGCAGAAAAACAAACGCCCTTATCCAACTAACCAACGTATTCACGCACTATTTTTGGAGACAGGCGTTAACTACGGAGCAGAGATATTACCTTAACACCACCTAGACCTAAGCGGACGTGCTCAAACTTGCAGAAAATATGTATATCTCATTTTACAGGATACGCCCTTATCCAAATTACTCCATTGCGTCATTACTATTTGACATAGAGTCATGGTTCAAACGCCATTTTGTTCAGTATAACAAGCCTTTTCCAACGATACCACTCGGATGTTCGCATCATACACTTGAACCGGAAAAATCCGGATTTTTTAAAATCCCGCCAAAACACATTTTCTCTCTGGTCCGGGTATGGGTTGACATAGCGATCTAAAGATTGAAAAAATACGTTGTTATGTTCATAATACGTGTGCAAAATTTCAATCTTGTATCTTGAAAACGAAGATCGGAAAAAAATGTGGAAAGTCCTATGTGAAAGTTGAGTTTAGGCCCTATATGCATATATACAACACACACACACACACACACACTTGGTCTAGATTCATGGTTCAAACGCCATTTTCTTCAGTATAACGAGCACTTTCTAATTTTACCACTCACATATCCGTTTCATACACATGAACCGGCAAAAAAAATGAGGAAAAAACGGGATTTTTTCTGAAAAATCGCTCCCTCGTGCCCGGCCTCAGTTTGGGATCTCATAAAAATTTGAGAACCATCTAAGGGTGCACACAATCTGTATGCAAAGTTTCAATCTGATATCTTGAAAACTAAAGGTATGAAAAGTTTTGAAATTTGCCTTAAGAAAAATTTAAAAAGTCATGCCATTCCGCCCCCACCTGGCGCCGCTAAGCTGACCATCCGGTTCACAAACGCATCTGGGGTGTTCTTTGGTACATCCTTGATTTGACCAATAAAAGCCGGCTTAAATACCTGTTATAGAACCTAAATAAGTGGTCAAAGACGATACTACGCCATGGTAACAAAAATTACCAAAAATCCTAAAAGGGTTAAAACCACTATAAGCACTCTCGAAGGAGTAGTTTGTCACTCACGATTATAGCCCTTTTCCATTTCTCCATTTACTTGAAAATAAAAGAAATAATATATTTTAAAGTATTTGTTTTGTGTTTTTCAGGTTGGTGGAATAGTTCTATCTATTCGCATGATCTTCTACATCAGAGAAAGAATACGCCAACAAATTGAGGACATGCAACGGGATTCTCGCTTGTTTGTGAGAAGTTCACCATAAAAGAGTGTATAAAAGAAAATGAAAGAAAAAAGCTCATTCAATATAGTTCATTATCGGAAAGATATGTAATACAAATTCGCACAACTGTTGGAGGAAGTGTAGCAGATATTGAATATTCGGGTTCTTTGTGAAAACAGTGAACAACTTTCTTATTTTTAGTGGGATTTTTGTTAAAGTCTGACGCCATATAACACAAGGATTGATCCTTATGCTTTACCCCTGATCTGTTAAAATTTCAAAAGAAAAAAAAAATAAGCTTGGTACATTATTTTTCAGCGATTTTGTTGATTGATGTTCTTCTTCTTGTAATGTCCACTGTTTCTGCCACTTTCTGCGAGAAGGATTCACTAAATTCTGTTTCAGTTTTAGAAGATTGTAAAACAGGAATAGATAAAATACGTCATAGCAGTGTATCCAGTAGCAAATTATACACTTTCCTATTAGGAAGGTTATTTACCACAGTGAAGGATTTGCATATAATACAGCATTTCTTTAAATGTAATACTGTTGCCTGTATCCGAAGATATATCGCACAAGTCACTTTATATGGTGATTTATAGAAGTACTCCATGTACATAGTTTTATGGTCTATGTAATACAATACTGTATATTCAATATAAGTAATTGCAGCCAACAAGAAAACGGAAAAATTTGACACAAGTTAGATTGTCGGATTTGCCTGTGCTCAAACAATAGTGTATCCAAAAGATTTAAATAATGTAGTTTATTCAGTAGGTAAACCAGCATTGCCAGATTTACGAATTTTTCTGCATATGTACAGATTTTTTTAAAAAGTTTATATTATTATTTTCTAGTGTATTATTGTATATTACGAACAGTTTATGAACTCAAACTCTTATAGAAATTAAAACTTCGATTCTTTTGCGTATGTTAATGAGTTTTTGATGCTCCTGAATGCCACAGAAAGGAACTACTTCACTTACCTTATTTCGGCATTATTTATTAAATAGCCGTACTGTATTGAAGGATTACCAGATAGCTTAATCTTACATACTTGTATACTTATCCAGATATTTTAATAAAAGTACGAAAAGTTTGAAGATATTTTACTGTAGATCCACAGAGGTCTATATTTTGACTTTCTGACCTGGCATCACTGATATAAACAACGAAAGTAATGATGGCTGGTAGAATAATAGTAAGAAAATGATAAGCTCGTTCTTTTTGGTTGATATATCTTTCGGTAGCGTAAGTTTGGCAAAGTTGGCAGAGTAATTGTTTCCACATCGTTCGTCAGAATCACAAGGGCTATTCATTGACCTATGACCTCTGAGAAATTACTAAATTTTATGGTGCGATTTTGTTGATTGACAGCAAGAAGGAAAAAGTAATCTTTTAAATAACGTAATGTAATGCTGAAAACGAATCAATTGCATTGAAATTATTCTTATTGTTGAGTCATTCACAACTGTTTGTTCCATTTATTTTTCTGTTTTATTCCTTTCTTGGACCATATTATTTCTAACAGTATAACAACTATTTTTTTTTTTTAATTCTCACTTTCATTTTGACACTTTCTAAACTTAAGATGGAGTTTATCTCAGTTCCCGTTACGTCATTATCTGAAGAAAATCGCTCCGTGTGCAGATGTTCTTTCAGCTTTGGAAGGTCTATGTAGGCCTAGTCAGTAAGAAATAGATCAAGAGAACAAAAGGAATGTTCAAACGATTGAAAGTCTGTGTTATTTTATTTTATTTAGAATTGTTCTTTGCTGCTGTTTACACAATTAATTCCCACAAATATCTAGAATTCATTACCTTACTATTTTGATTCTGGTACAGATACATCCTTAGTGACTGTGATTTGATAATATTTGTGTTTAATTATCAACACTGAAATGTGAATTATAGAATTCCATAATTATGAATAAGTACACGAGATTTCTATTTACGTATGGACCAATATTAGAATAAAGTAGTGATGTACAGCCACCAGCAAAAGTATCTCTCTCCTGAGTGTTCTAATTCCATTACTTGGGGTCGAGATAATTTTCAGTTTGTAAAACGCCTGGACAGTTGCAACCCAACTTACACTTAACTTTCCTTAGCACGACAGTAGTTGGTAGCACGGAGTCAGGTCTTCATGCAAGTAAAATTGTGAATAGATGAAGTTCTCCATTCTGAGATGAATCTCTATGCTTCGGATCGTTTTGTCCAGTGAACACCACATATTATTCTCAATATAATTGTGTATGTAATATATTATCTCGTTATATACTGTACGTTTCGAGAAATAAAAATACTGACCACGTTTGAATCAGAAAATGTTTCAAAGTAGTTGAAAATATCAAATCTAGAACAACTGCTGGAAATAAATTTGAAAATGATTTGCCTCCATTGGCAATCTGGAGAAGAGAAAATCTTGCTTGTCACACTGAGTATTTATTGAAATTTATATTGAAACATTTGAAAAAGTTTGAACCTGGCCGGGATTTGAACCCGGTTCGCTGAATAAAAGTTCAATGCGCTAACCACTTAACTACTGCGTCATTTCACCTTCGACCAAAACTATTAGCTAGTTAAAACGTTGCATGTAAGACTACACACAAGATATTAATGATCCTGTAAGGAGACGTTGCTTATGTGAGTGTCACAATGACTAACTCGAGACTTCCTTCTTTAACTCAAAAACAAGTTATATAGAACATCGTCAATGAGGAAAATACCACGAAACGTTGTTCAAGTTGTGTCTACCTGATTGTTTTTAACGATGGTCACTATTTACATTAGTATTCTTGCTCACCTTAACTTGTAATTTCCAAAGAAGAATAACTGGTAGACATTATTTTCGCATTCTTTGAATTGTATCAACACGTGTAGAATTAGAAAGTTCTATTTTTATCTTCCGTAACTACTAATTTATTTTCTTATCTTTGTATGAGGAATTTGTAATAGAGTGATAAAGTATAGAACTCATACGGCAGAGACCCAGGTTCGAATCCCGACGTGGTAATTATGTTTTCTTTATTGGAAGGGAAGTTTACGTAATTGGTATTGTAATTCTGTTATTCCGTTATTATTCTTATAATTATTATTATTATTGGAAAGTCGATACTTGGCTATATATTTATATTTTATGAAGTTTTTGATTCAATTTCAAGTATGTTTGTTGATATGGAACGTATATGGTAGGTATCTGAAATGATGAATTGCTTAAAACATTAATATTTCTAGTAATAGTAGAAGTAGTAGAAACTTATAAAGAATTGATGGGAAACAATAACATTTGTGTTTTAGTATTTTTGACCCATACTATCGATATGCCTTACGTATTCACAATTATTCGCTACGTTCCCAGACAGTACGAATCAACGTTGGTACTGCTGACGTTGTAGTTGTGTTTGGCAGTTCACTTTTCTGTTGCGAGTGCACTGAAGAAAGTCGTCTCAACACTAAGACCGAGAGAAATTGAATATTTTCTGTTATCTTACTTTGGAAGTATCAATGTAACAAATGATAAAATTTTCCTTTAATTAATCAACGGGAATTAAACCCACTATCACTGGGATCTGAAACCAACGCTTATTCCACTACTCTAAGACATCGCTGTTAATTAATGGAAGAAAACTTGATATGAAGTGTCCTCAGCGAATTGCACACTTTTACTATTCCAATGTGGTAAACCTCTTGTTTCCGTCATACTAAAATTAAAAAGTGTTATGTAGAAACAATAGTCAAGAGAATTCAAATCTAAATTGTGAAACGAAATTGTTTAAACTGAGTGGTAGAAGTAGTATTAGGGATGTTGTTGCAGCATTTAGATATGAGGGAGTTTGATGCCCTGCTTGAGTATCCAGGCTAAATGTTATGTGATACTACAGTTTAAATATATCTCTTCGGGTATTTCATTATAATTGTATTCTTTCACGACAAACTAAAATATATTGCAGATTATCGAGTTCAATATTTTATCCAGTCTACTCGATATTGGGGAAATCAAAATCTCTAACAGTTGACCTGTGAAGACGTGATGTGCTGCCCGCATATTCAAACATATTTTTATACATATTTTCTGTTTATTACGTTATTTTGTATTGAAGTTTTGTTTTGTGAAATATAGAAAAATAAAACTTATAATGGAAACAAACTGAAACTCAAGCTACACCATGCCAAAAGCGCCGGTGGACCAGCGATGGGCAATTAGCCACCTCTCGACAAAAATTGGATGCTCCACAGCGACGATCCGCTGTGGCTTCACTTCCGTTTTGAAAATTATACCACCAGCGTATAATACAATATGGAACAATAAAGTTTTGTTTTCGCTTGAATCATACAGCTTCTGAAACATACGAAAAGCTAATGCAAGCTTACGGTGAAAGTGCATTACCTCGAGCAACAGTGTTTCGATGGTTCAAAGAATTCAAAGAAGGACGTGTTTCATGCGTTAAGCAAGACCTGGTGTTTCGGCCTCTTCTGTGACAGAAAGAAACATCAATACTGCTGCTGTGATTGTCCGTGAGGATCGAAGGATAACACGACATAAACCAAATGAAGTGTTGGGAATTTCATATGGCAGTGGGTTTTGTTTTTCAATAATGTACGATCAGTTCATATGTCTCATATTTGTGCTCGTTGAGTACCACGACTGTTGACTTCGGAACATGCTTGAGTTTTTCGTATGTTTCAGAAGCTGTATGGTCGAAGCGAAAAACAGAACTTTATTGCTCCATACTGTTCTCGTGTAACCTAGATTGTATGCATATACACAAAACGTTGTGAGGCGAAATGGAAGCAGTGTCTAAAACACAGCGGATTACTCCCAACCTACCGATACGACAATGATGCCACCTAGTGAGAGTATACATGAAACACAATTCTTTCAACTATCAAACGTGCCGGCATTCGGCAACAAAGGAAACTGTGGTACAATAATCAGTCTCTCTTTCTTGATCAGCCCTCGTACATCAAAACGAAGCTTGACATGTATTCCATGTATATTTGGTAAATAGATTGTATACAGCACTTTATCACTACACGTAACAGTCCAAATTTTATACACTCATCATACACAGAAGACACAGCAATCCAAAGTTTTACAGCATTTTAACAATACATATGGCAGTCCAAAGTTTTACAGCATTTTATCAGTACACATAGCAGTCCTAAGTTTTACGGCACTTTATTAGTACACACAGCAATCCAAAGTTTTACAGTACTTTATCAATACAGATAGCAGTCCAAAGTTTTACATCTTACCAATATAAACAACACTTATATTTCTCGGAAGAGGCAGAATCCTTTCTTGAAATACTAAATTATATATTTTTCCCGAATACAATATTATTTTGAAAAAATGCATAGAATAGGCAACATGAGGCACTAAAGCAATTATTTAGGCAGGAATGAGCGAAATAGGCAAAATAAAATTGGCTTAAATTGAAACTTTAACCACGCATACAAATTTTAAAACGTTATTTTTGATCATATTGTTAGTATTAAAGAATAAGATTTTGCCTAACATCCGGTCTCTAGTTATGATAAATGTATAAACAAATTAAATGAAATCTTTAGTTTTACGTCGTACGATTATGCCGGCTAGGCTAAAGGAGACGGTGATGATGAGAAATTAATGAAATTATGTAATGAAGAAAGTGGGAGGAAACGGGAATTACCCCTACACATGGTGTTTGTCCACCACGAAATTCACTTGACGCGAACTGGGATCGAGCCAGGGATCCCAAGCACCAGAGGTGAATGCTCTACCACTGAGCCACCTCAGACCCTAAATGTTTAATCAAATATAGTAACTAAGTTTATACTACAATTCATAGTACTTGTTCTTACTGACAGCTAGCTATGCGCACGTGGTGCTCAATGCTGTATTGCCAGCTTTTACGTCGGGTATTGAAAAAAGAACTAAAAGGAATGCTCTCAATAACCAGCAGGTTCAGTACTCAAGTTGACATTCGACTAAAACGATGTGCATTTGCTTATATTCAAATTGGCAACGTGCGGAAAGGATGGAATGTTTATCTCTGCAGAGCGAGACAAATGAACCACTATGATTGGCGAAGGTGCTGTTACCATAGAAACAGTTCTTCTTGCTTGATTGTTATGACCATGTGCAGGACGGAAAAACAGAGGAAAGTAATTGTCAGAATGAAAGTTACATCAAATTGACTGTAATGTGTGCAAAGAAAATAAGCAAATATGTATGACATTATCTTTGCTTGTTTTGTGTCTATTGACAATCAGGCCTCGCATAAAAATAGCCCTTGTTTTAGAGTATTTTTTGTGTGTATTTATTGGTTTTATTTTCTCAAAAACTTCGCATGAGCTTTTTACACTAACGCATATTATTTTGTTCACAGTATGTTTCATATTTAAACATGTTTTTCTTCGTTAAATGATCATAATATTTTTTAATTCTTTTTTTTTTTTTTGCCAGGGAAAAACTTTTGCCGAAATATTTCTGGGTTACGCATAGTATTTTATTCTAAGAGTTATACCGATATATATATGAGTTAGGGAGAGTATTTTATTCTAAGAGTTATATCCAAATATCTACGAATTATAGACAGTATTTGATTCTAAGGGTTATACCGAAATGTCTATCAATCATGCATAGAATTTTATTCTAAAAATTATGAAGAAATATCTAAGAGTTAAGCACAGTATTATATTCTAAGAGTTGTGTCGAAATATCTAAGAGTTATGAACAGTATTTTATTGTAAGAGTTATGCCGAAATATCTCTGAGGTGCACAGTATTTTATTCTAAGAAATATACCCAAATATCTATGAGTTATGGACAGTATTAGATTCTAAGAGTTCTGTCGAAATGTCTATGAATTATGCATAGCATTTTATTCTAAGAGTTATGCCGAAATATTTATGAGTTAAGCATAGTATTTTATTCCAAGAGTTTTGCCAAAATATCTGAGTTATCGAATGTTTTATTCTAAGAGTTATACCCAAATATCTCTGAGTTATGCATAGTATTTTATTCTAAGATATATACCCAAAGATCTATGAGTTATGGACAGTATTTGATTCTAAGAGTTCTGTCGAAATGTCTATGAATTATGCACAGTATTTTATTCTAAGAGTTTTTCCAAAATACCTGAGTTATGCACAGCATTTTATTCTAAGAGTTATGGCGAAATATCTATGAGTTATGCCGAAATATCTATGAGTTATGCACAGTACTTTATTCTAAGAGTTATGCCGAAATATCTATGAGTTATACACAGTAGTTTATTTTAACAGTTATGCCGAAATATCTATGAGTTATGCACAGTATGTTATTCTAAGAGTTATGCCTTTATTGGCGGTTACATATAATTGATTTATAGTGTTTTCTTCCGTCTACAATTCTGAGGAGCTATGACTTGTGCCTTCATTTAAAGATTGGGGCATTATGTTCAGAAGCGTACACAAGGGGGAGTATTTTATTCTAAGAGTATTTTATTTTTTAAACCCCTCATTCTTTGAGCAAGGTATTATGAAAAAATAAGCATTTACTATAATAAGATATGTACGCAAAAAAAAAAATCGTCTGTCCTAGAAGGATATCAGAGTGGGTGCTTGAACCCACTTTGATGAAATTCTCCGTACGCCACTAATTCTGTATGTATGTTAAGCTGAAGGTTGTCGTAAGATTTTTTTTTTCACGAAGTGTATTGGCGTAGTATAATTTGAAGATATGGATACTAAATGCAATCTTATCAAGTTTTTCAAGGTGAAACATGAAGAGACATGACCTATTCTTGAGGGAACGCAATACGACATACCCATAACAGTTTTCATTATATAATGTATTTGAGACTTTTTTTTTTTTTTTTTTTTTTTTTTACAGAAAACAAAATATTTCCGAGCACAATTTTAATAATGAACTTTCTTACTTGATACGTTGTGTATTTTGGCAGTTGATGTAGTTTGATTTCGAAAGGTAGTTAATTCTTACATTTTGTCTACATTACGGCAGTGGCCACTCTTGAGGGACGTCACAACGGCAAAAGTTTAAAATTTACCCTACAAGAAAGCCAAGGAAGGAAAGCTGTACACCGTTTCTGGGCGAAGAAACCGCTACGAATTGTACATTTCGAGCGTTAGTACTTTCTGTACAATGGTGTATCACAAACAGTACTTACTCGACCGATATATCTATTGGAATCATAGTTCTTCAAACTGGAAGCATAGTGGCTCAGTGATAAGAATACTCTCTCATTTGTTCTCTCATTTGTTTTCAGACCATGAAAGTGGTTGATGGAGAATATCGTGTCCGTGAGTTTTCTTGCGACTTTACTGCTTTTAAGAGTCTTCATCCCAGCGAAATTAAAATACCGTTAATTTTACAGTAATTATGTGATATCTTCAAATAGATAAAAGATAATTGAAATATGGAACAAGAGCACCCTAGACAATATTATTTTGCGTGAGGTACCGGTATCACAAGTCATCTAGCGGCTTTCCGTTTTCAGCTGTTTAGAAACGCGAAAATAAATGCCGATTTTCATAATGGCTGGAAATCGAAAGCAGATAAGTGAGTCGTGATAACGGTTTCTTATGTAAAATAATATTATGTAAGGCGCTCTTGTTCCACATTTCGATTATCTTTTATCTATTTGAAGATATCACATAACTACTGTAAAATTAGCGGTATTTTAATTTCGCCGGGATGAAGACTGCGCTTGTTCATTTTCTATTTTCTAGGGCTTTTCTTGAAATCGGTCGATATTGTTTTTTTATTATTACTACTACTATTGGGTTATGCTTAGCAGAAGGGGTCCAAAAACAAGTTTTAAAAAAATGCAAAATTTATAGAAAAAATGGATGATGCATGTACTTAGACCTAACATGGCTCAATTAAATCTAATCTAACCTAACCTGAACTAACCGAAACTAACCTAATATTAGTAGAAATAAGCGAAATTCTATCTCTTTTTTTCGAAAATTATGCTTGACTTCTTCACTAACATAATCTAACCTAAACTAACCTAACCTAATCTGAACAGAAATTACCGAAATTGTAACTTTTAAGGAAAATTTTTAAAAAAAATTGCTGGCCCCCTTCTGCTAAAGATAAGCCGCATTATTAATCTCTTCCATTCCCTACATTAAAAGTGGATATTTTAGTACAGAAGAGGTATAAGATAAAAGTATGTAAACAAACTATATATTCCACTTATACAGGATAAAGTAAAGAGAGTTTTCACTTTTTATCACTTATTTTGCGATTTCCAATCAAAATGCAAGCGTTCTATATATTTGCAAAATCATTACAGAAACTTATAGAAGAACAAAGTTGCATTCATTTTATTATGGCGTTTTGTGCTAACGTTCTGTCAACATCAAAGGCGTCGATAAAGCCTATGTGGTGATTAATGGTAACATCTAACAAGCTATTTAACAGCTAAAACTGTGTTAAGCAGTTACAAACTATAATGGGGTGACTTTGACGATTGAAATGGATCGTTGTGGTACGTTACAATGCCGAAATGACGTTACAAGTGTCAAGTTATGTGGCACTGCAATGCAGTGTCATTCCACTTTCTCACATGATGGAAGTCATATGTCTTTGTGGTAACGGAAATCCTGCTTTAAACCCTTAAAACAGATTCAATTAAAAATAATACTTCTGAACAAATTCTTTAAATAAACGTACTTCTGAATTTCTTCAGAATTATTTTTCTGTTCTTTCTAGTTTTATACGTGACGTCATTGAGACACACAATAGAAGTTTTATCACGGAACGTGCATTCCCTGATTAAATAATAATAATTCTTGATGCCAGTTATCAATTATGAATCGATATTCATAGTCAATTATGTTTCCCCTAATGCAGTTACAATTAGTCATAGATAATCTCATAATTATTTAATGATGACATAATGAATATTAAAATAAAATTTTGATATAGCGTAGATAACACAGGATAATGTTTACGCAGAAAAACAATTCGAGAATGACTAAAACTACAAGATTAGAAATTTTTGAGAATGATTCATTCATCCTTAACGAACTTGAGAATTTCAGGAACTTCGCTTTTCACTAGTAATTTTAGACAAGTACTACTTAAACTACAAGTAACTTTACACACTTGCTAGTGAACACCAATGATTGTCTAAATTAATTCCACACTACTTCAAACCTTTAATGTATCAATAAATCTCTGGGTACATCAACATACTTTATTGCAACCACAAAGGTTCAGAGATTCCTACACTTACACAACTCTATCTTTTCTTCCTTTTAAATATCCAGCTACTCGAACTTCCTCCTTTATACATACATACTCGGGGTTAAATTCCAAAGTTGGGCGTCCGTTTCCAGCAAAATTTTTAAAAATTACAGGAAAGATATGGATAATTTGATCGTTTGTGTGCTTGATAATATATAAGTCTCGAAAAATCTGTTTATTTGTTATATATAAGCGGTTATATATAGGGTGACCGCGTGACTATGTTACAAAATTTAAGGGATGATTCCTGACACGGAAACAAGGAAAAAAGTTCAAATAAACTTTTGTCCAACGTTCATAATTTCGGAGCTACAAGGTGCCGAAAGCGTGGGAAAATGACATTCAAAGCTCTATAGTTCGATTATGGTGAATGATAGAGCTAATGTGGCATGGTCACGTCAAAGACACCGAAGCTGCTGTATTCAAAAATGCTTAGATCGAGATCGTGCAATTCGTGCACAAGGGATTCCCCAAAGGAGCGTAGGGATTCCCGGATAATCTGTCAAGAAAGATGGGTCGAAAAGGATACGGATGAATAGCTGTCCCAACTGTTAGCAATAATGCGTCTGTACTAAGTCGATATCTCGCACAAGCACAAAATGGCGAACAGTTTTATACGTGCCATGTGTGGTTGCATAACGCGCACTAAATAAGAGTAGGAAACATGAAAGGAAAATATGAATAATTTGGTACAAATGGTAAATACATAATATTACGCTGTCCTATCATTGAACAGACGCTTTTAATAAAAGGTAATAGTCATGAAACGTACTAAAATGTTGTAAAAGGATCACACTATTAAAATCTTTCTTCCATGTATTGTTGTCATTGAAAAGAAATAAACAAAACTGAGCGAAACAACCATAATGCAAAAGAGGTTTCCTAAAAACAAAAGTCACAAGAATGGGAATAATGTCTTCAATCAACATTTTACAGCAGGATTGAATTCAGCCAAGAACATCATCAATTACCTGTAAACGAGACAAATCTCTCAATTTTCCTACAATAGGTGATGGACATTGCGTCCCTCTACTTCAACACAGGCGTTACAGCGTCGCAGTAAGTTCTGACGCATCCGCTGTAACAATCCAGGAGCTGTTCTTATAGTATCACAGGCAGCGAGTATTCGTGCTAATAGTTCTTCTGCGTTGTCTATAGGCGTTTCATAGACAAGTGTTTTGACATTACCCCACAAGAAAAAATCAAGTGGAGATAAATCTGGGGAACGTGCAGGCCAATTACAAGGACCGCCTCTTCCAATCCATCTGTCACAAAACGTTTGATTCAAATACTCTCGAACACTAGCTGAAAAGTGGGCTGGGGCGCCGTCATGTTGAAACCACATCCGTTGACGAACACCGAGAGGGACATCCTCTAATAACTCTGGAAGTATGTCTCGCAGGAATCTCGTATACATTGGTGCAGTTAATTGTGGTGGTAGTAAATATGGACCTATTATCTGATCATTGATAATACCCACCCACATAGTTATGGCGAATCGGTCTTGGTGGCCCCTTTCCACAATTACATAAGGATTTTCGTCTGCCCATACATGACTATTGTGACTATTAAATATCCCGTCTTTCGTAAAACAAGCTTCGTCGGTGAAAAGTACGTAGGAAGGAAACTGCGGATCAATTACAGAGCGTTGGAGAAACCACTCACAAAACCGAACGCGAGATTGAAAGTCAGTTGGACGTAAGGCCTGAACCCTCTGCGGATGATAGGGGTGTAACTGTTGCTCGTGTTCTACTTTCCAAACAGTATCTTGTGCTACTCCCTTTTCACGTGCTACTTTCCGGGTACTTACTGTTGGATCTTGGGCGAAACGATCAGGCACTTGTTCTTCAAAGTCTGGAGTCCTTATGGTTCTTCGTCTTCCTTGGTCGTAGTATTGAGGCTGTAAATTCCCCGTGTCTCGTAAGCGTTGAAAAAGTCTGGCAAACATAGTATGGGCTGGATGTCTTCGTTGTGGATACTTCAATCGATATAACCTATCAGCTTCTCGACTGTTGCCATTTGCTTGACCGCATACAAATATCATGTCCGCAAGTTCTGCTATCAAATACTCCATTTGATCTCACATTCGAACAAGCAAAGCACAAACTGCACTAAGGAACTCGTACGCTACGAACAAACCACATGAAGAATGGCCTTCCATCTTCCACAACGCCTTCTAGTAGGGTTGTCTTATACTTTCCTTACCTTCGATTGTTTTCTACGACAGAAGGAAGAAAAATGCTTGTGATCGAACCTGCAAACTGTGGCGTACTTCAGGTGATAACACCGTCTGTGAAAACAAAATATCTTCTAAACGATAACAATATGACGACATGTTAAGCATTCTAGACAAAATCTCGGAATCATTCCTGCAAAATATCGGAAGCAGCGACTAAAACAAACGTCCTGATAAATTGTTTTTCCTTGTTCTTTTTCAATGTTCGGGTAACGCACATTACGGCTAATGATAAGAAACGGATATTTTACTGTTGTTCTCTGGCAGTGGTCACATTAACATGGAATGGCGGAAAAATCCCCCTCTCGTAAAAAGTATCCTCGGCTCGTATCATCAAATAAAATAAGATTTCTGCCTGGAAGAAAGCACCCATATCTCCCGGTTTTCCCCCTTAGTTTTACTTGCTTTCAATGACAAAAGTACATGAAAGATAACAATGTTAGTGTGATGTTTGTACAACATTTTAGTACGTTTCATGATTATCCCTTTATTAAACGCGTCTATACGTACAATGAACAGGACAGTGTACTATCATGTATTTACCATTTGTACCAAATTATTCATATTTTCCCACTATTATTTAGTGCGCGTTATGCAACCACACATGGCACGTATAAAACCGTTCGCCATTTTGTGCTTGTGCGAGATATCGACTTAGTACAGACGCATTATTGCTAGCAGTTGGGACAGCTACTCATCCGTATCCTTTTCGACCCATCTTTCTTGACAGATTATCCGGGAATCCCTACGCTCCTTTGGGGAATCCCTTGTGCACGAATTGCACGATCTCGATCTAAGCATTTTTGAATATAGCAGCTTCGGTGTCTTTGACGTGACCATGCCGCATTAGCTCTATCATTCACCATAATCGAACTATAGAGCTTTGAATGTCATTTTCCCACGCTTTCGGCACCTTGTAGCTCCGAAATTATGAACGTTGGACAAAAGTTTATTTGAACTTTTTTCCTTGTTTCCGTGTCAGGAATCATCCCTTAAATTTTGTAACATAGTCACGCGGTCACCCTGTACATGGAACTATACGGCGAGCGGAGGGAACTACTTGGCGCAAGGTAACTGAACAGTTGCATTGTGGGAAAGAAACGAGCATTTATGTTATCAACATGGCGAATGTACAAGGGAAATGAACTAACAGTTTTAACATTTGTGAAGCAATACGTTGATAACGAGCAAAATCTTTTAAAAGTTTGTGAAGAGCACGGATTAATGAACCTAATAACAAATTGCAGAAAGTGTGGAAAGGAGGTAACAGCGAAAAAACATGGCGAAAGCGGACGCCCAACTTCGGAATAAATGCCCATACTCGTATTCTACCTAAGTGAATCAGGACTGACACTCACGATTCTACAATAAACTCAGCCACTTATGGCTACTATCTAACATTTAACCTCAGCAACATTAGGCTCATTTCCGACATGCAATTACACGTTAATTATCGTTCGTAGTAACGCTTTTCTTTTGTTCCTCCAAAACTCGCCAACACCTTGTCCGATATTTTTAAACAGTGTCCAAGCATACTCACTATACCCTAACACACTACAATATCCTCCATCTAATACAGTGATCCACAACCGATATGCCGCGGCAAGGTGAAAGGTATGACACGAACTTTTACCTATTGTAAGGAATTGACTGTATTTTCTTTTTCCTTAAATTTCATCACCATTGTTGTGTGTTCATATGCTTGTACAATATGATAGTCTCTGTACTGATTATTTAAGATAATGCTTTCTTATTATTTTACACCCCGCGAATTTTAACGTATTTAAGAAATTAAATGTAAGTTATTAACTCACATTGTTTATTACTCTTCAGGAGGAAGAAGAGTCTATTTTGTGGGAGCTTGAATAAAGAGTTGAGAAAAAGGCTCATAAAATGCTTCGTTTGGAGTATTGAACTGTAAGGGGCATAAACACAGACATTAAGAAAAAATTAAAAACAATTGTAAGGGTTCGAAATGTGGGTATGAAGAAGAATGAAGAGAATTAGTTGGGTCAAGCGGAAAACGAATGAGATGGTGTTAGAAGTGGTGGGGGAGAAAAGAACAATGTATATATTACTAATAGAATACTTGTTCTTCTCAGAGGGAGAATACTTTTCATTTTGGATATAAAAGGGTGAATTTGGATTTAATGACATCGGAAGTGTCACTGTTCGTCTCAGCAATCCCGAAAGTTATGGATTCGGCAATAATATCGGTCATTTTCGTTCATTTTTAAATATCTCTCCCTCCCCTAAGTTACACGGTGAAAGTAAAATGATAAAAAAAAAAACAGTCCAGGTCCGAATCTCATCTATGTTGACAATTTGATCGAGATGGGTCGGATGGTTCAAGATTTATGAAGTCACAAACATAGCCACTTCCAATTTTAAATATTAGGTTGAAAAGAGAAAGAGAAGCTGCTTTGGGACATTGCCTAAGAACAAACTGTGTCATGAAAGACGTCCTGGAGGGTATGGTGGTAGGAAAGAGAGGGAGGGGGCGAAGGAGACTACAATTGATGAACGATATCAAAACAAAAAAAAAAAGTCATACGTGAAGACCAAGAGGTTAGCGAAAGACCATGAAACATGGAAGCTTCTCAGTTGCGGAAAGTGACCTGAGAATAACGGCAGAATACCTATGAAGATGATGATGATGATTAAGTCACAGTTGTTATTATATTGTAAGTTAGTTTACTCATTACTTTTTTTTTTTATTTCTTGCCTCTACCACTGCGATTTGTGATTAACCCTGCAACCCTCGGGGTTACCCCAGAGGGATATTTTTTGTTTGGCTCTCCTAGACAGTTGGCAATTCTGACCTGGCCACCCTACTAGCTGTCTCTTGTATTGTGTACTTCAAGGCCATCAATTAGTTAGTTGTTTACTGCAAGATTTTTCGTACACAAAAAATACGTTTAATATAAAGTGGGGTCACTGTGACCCCACGCGAGGGTTGTTGATACCTAACACCGCACGAGTGGTGCAGGGTTAATTTGATAGTGCATGTTCTGTGCACGCCCTTTCCACTACTGAAATTAGCAAAAGTTGCCCTGCTTTTATTATTTTATTACGATGTTCTGGTATTTATCAATGCTTCTTCAAGTTTATTACTTTCTTTATCAATGTTTCTTCAAGTTTATTACTTTCTTTATCAGTGTTTCTTCAAGTTTATTACTTTCTTTATCAATGCTTCTTCAAGTTTATTACTTTCTTTCTGTATCGATGAATCCACACCCATCGTTAAGGCACATTGTCACGCTACATGAATCTCCTAGTTATCATTAAAAAAATAAAAAGCTTGCAACCCGATCTTTCTATTTACTGTTTAGATGTTACAATTTCTTGAAAGCAAGAAAGATATCTCCAACCATGCAGCACTGCACTCTAGTGGACAAATAGTGAACCTCTTCATTAAAAACGTGTATTTGGCGCACTTCCCCTCGAAGAGTGGAAAAGTCGAAATATGTAGGCTTCATTTTGTTTATAATATTGTTACTAGTTTTTATAACGTTACAAGATAACTCCCTCAATAACTTATTATTTAAAAAAATTCAAAACACTACACTAGAACCAACAAAACTATAACTATGTGTTGCGTTCAGATTCGAACGATCTATTCAATAATTACATTCTTCTTGTGAAAATTTTATTTTAATTAATTCATTTATTATATTTACAAGCAGTAGCCGGATAACTGTTAGAAATTTTGTGTCACTGTTACAGAAAAAGCTACAGGGTTATTACAAATTATTGACCCGATTTCATAGATTCACTCTAGCTTTATTATTGAAAAACTCAAAAAGTTTTATTGTGTAGCAGGTTCGCTTCTATTTTCTGGTACGAGAGCGCAGCAGTGAGCATTTATTCAAGATGGCGACAGGCGCAAGGAAAGTTCATGTTGTGTTCTTAGTTTCATTCACATCAGTCTGTCCTAACAGTGCAAGGGCACTTCCGAACGAAGTTCAACAAAGTCACCAACTGCTAAGTCCATTTGGAATGGTATACACAGCTTTACAGCTTCAGGATGCCGCAGGAAGGGGAAAATCAATTGGTCGCTCTACAGTGAGAAACGGTTGAGCGCATTGCAAGCGAATTTTGCACGAAGCCCACAGAAGTCGACGAATAGAGAGCTACCAGAGAGCTAAATATTTCACAACCTCTCGTTTGGAAGATCTTACGGAAAGATTGAAGGAGAAGCCTTACCGCTTGCAATTGTTACAAGCCCTGACGCCTTATTACACAAAGTTAAACGCTTTGAATTTTCGGCGCAATTGCAACAGCTTACAGAAAAAGGTGGATTTTGTACGAAACTCATCTTCAGTAATAAAGCAACTTTTTTTTTTTTTTTGCGAATATCACTAGAAAAAACTTTTTTTTTGTGTTTTTCAATACATCTCCAAAGTTTTGTGACAAAATGCCCAATAATGAAGTTACAATGAATTTATGAAATTCGATGAATCATTTGTAATAACCCTGTACAACAAAATACACTTCGTTACTTAACATTACACTTTCTTATACACACTACATAAACAAATTAATTTATTTATTTATTTATTTATTTAACAATTACCAGATACAGCTCTGAGGCCATTTTATACTGGATATATAACAATAACAATAACAATGGAAAGGATTTGTGAAGGTATCGGCCACGGCCTGTTTTAGTAGGTACCATCCCGGCATTTGCCTGGTTGATATGGCATTTATCTGTTCGAGGAATAGAAAAACTACCAATTGCATCGGATTGGCATTGAACGACAATTTTTTTTAACACCATAAAAAGAATTGTTTGGTCCGAAAAACTACGCGTCAGAATTTAGAGTCTTCTTCACTTTGGTGTTATCTGTTGGTTGATGTATCACTTATTTCTGGATAATACTTAAAGTTTTGGGCTATGTCACATTAGCTCATACTTTGTACTGTCATCTTCATAGAATCATAAGGAAAACTTTAATGGGAGTATTCTTTAGTTTTGGTTTCATCTTAATAGTTGCCGTCTTTATTGTATAACGTCAATTGTATGTTTACAAAGAATTTGAATTTCTCGTAAACTACACATGAGAATTTAAGCTCACTCACACCATTTTGTTTAACTTAATTAGAGCAAAGTTCCTCTTTACTCGACTTAAGGGGGAAGATTACTAAATATTTTTCAAATGTTAACAATTCTTCTTTTGCCAGATTTTCGTAAATGAAAAGAGATAATGAAATGTAACTTACCTCAATAATAGATAATGTTATTCTTCACCCGAAAATATGAATCGGAAGAATTTTCAGTGTTGCCATCCATAGAAATTACAGTGTGATCAGAATTTGAATTACTCAAAAATCTAGGTTAAGGCAATGACTAGAAAGATGAACTCAACGGCAATTGATGACTTATCATGCTGTCAATGTTCCTTGTTAACTACTTTTTAAATAATATTTGTATTTTAATTCTACTCTTTATTTAAAATTATTTATTTTGTACTCTTTATTAAAAATTATTTATTTTGTACTCTTATTAAGAAATAAATACAAGTATTATTTAAAAAGTAGTTAACAAGGAACATAGACAGCATGATAAATCATCAATTGCCGTTGAGTTTATTTTTCTAGTCGCTGTCATAACCTAGATTTTTGGGTAATTCAAATTCTGATCACACTGTAATTTCTATGGATGACAACACTGAAAATTCTTCCGATTCATATTTTCGGGTGAAGAATAACATTATCTATTATTGAGGTAAGTTACATTTCATTATCTCTTTTCATTTACGAAAATCTGGCAAAAGAAAAATTGTTAGCATTTGAAAAATATTTAGTAGTCTGTCCCCTTAAGCGTTCGTTTGACCGGATACCCATCTGAGACAAGGGCCCCCCTTCAGGGGGGGGCAAGGTGGGGCGCTTGCACCCTCTAAGAGGAAATTGTACTTGGGAATATCGAAAACCAAATCGAATTTTTACATTAGTTACAGCAAAATTTGAAACTATATTTGAAACGTCGCTTGGACTTGCCCCCCCTTGGAAACCCCTTGGTCTGAGATGCCTCAACCGTTCTCCACTAAATTTGACGGTGAATTCGAGAGCGTGCACTGAGTGCAGTAAAGGGTGGCATATCCTGATTGGATATACCATTGAGGAATAGTCACCGAAAAACGGGATACCCATAGACTCAACTTTGGAAAATCATTTGGAGTGCCACTTCTCATTGTAAACCATGGAAGATAAAATTTTCAGCATTGAAAATTGGGCGAAGTCCTTTTTTGTTTTGTTCTGCGAACACAATTTGTCAAAATCTTCAATTATGCTTTTCGCTTATTTATAAATTCAAATATTCGCATGTCGTGTTCGTTCACAAAAACAATTCAGCAGTTTGTTTTCGTGATACTCCAAAAGAATACCGTTAACACCATCACGTGAGTTTTCTTGTCTCTATGGAGATAGCGTACACGCTTTTGGCATGGAAGACCAGGTTGGATTTCAGATGGCAGTTCATGTGGTTCGTATCCCACGTTAAAACTGTAGGTACAAGCTTCATATAACCTTGCTGCTGAACGGGACGCTAAAGTCAAATCCAAGAACAACCTGCTTTGATCTTCGTCAATTAATAGAAAGAGAAAGAGCTCATAAAATGTGATTATTGTTCAAAATTCTTGACTTCTGAGTCAGTACTGATTGCGAGCATACATAGATTAAAGTTATCACTTTCGGGAAATCGATGTTACATCCTCTCCGCCACGCTGTGAACGTTTCTATGGTATTTTATCAGCAGTTATTTAACGTTGCTACGTTACCTTCCACATAGATTAGATTAAATGACATCTATAAGTATTACATAAACATTATAGTGCCACCTATTCTATCCTCTGAAACAACGACAAAGAATATTACATCACGAAAGTACGACAGTGGTTAAAGGAGCAAATATTTCAGGAAAGATTGATACAGTGTGTTCTCGATTTTTTATACTGAATTTTGATAATATATATACTCGAGTCAAGATTAACAAGTTTTTGAAAGATGCGTTCGTGTGGAATGTCTTTGGTGAAATATGCACTATTCCTGTTTAATTTCGTCATAGTGGTAAGTTCTCTCAATTTCCCCTTCACTGAAAATTAAATAATAATAATCAAAGGAATGAAAATTATTAGAATGTAATGTTACGGCAGAATGTGGGACATAATGACCTTTATTAACCTTTTAACATCTCTCTTTAATTTTGGTCACAGTTGTAGGTTCACTTAATTTTTTCTTCACTGAAAATGAGAAAATGAACAGCAAAAGAAAAAAGATTGAAAAGATATAATGTTTAGTCAAAAAAAAAAAAAAAAAAATAGAAAAAATAATGTGGGACATAATGACCTTTCTTAAGTGGTACATTTGGTTGGTTTTGAAAGATAAGTTTCTTTACAGCATCTAAACTATATGAGATGTGCATATACAAGTTAATTTTAATACCGAACAGTGGGAATCGAACCCAAATCTATCGGTGAGAAGAGTCCGGAGATGGGTGCAAAGATAAGAGTTCATTTCGTTCGCTCGGAAAGAAAGTGGGGTAAAGGGGCATACTTTTACAAATATATATATACAGTAGCGGATCCAGGATATGATCAAGGGAGGGGCTAAACCATAATTTGCCGTTTTATCCAGTGTAAAGTAGAATTTGAAGCCCATTTTATCCAGTGTAAACCTGAGCGTCAACGGAGAACTATAGCCCCTTAGCCCCCCCCCATGGATCCACCCTTGTATATATATATACGCAATGTAACGAAATCGTTAATATTCGAAAGTAATGTCATTTAGGGCAAAAGTAGAAGTTCGTATGCTTTCCTGAATTTTATGTGATTGTTTTGTAATTTGTAGATTTATGTTTAATCTCATTTTTTCAATTAAGACACGGAGTTACCAAAAAATCGATCATTATCACCATAAAAAAAGTCGTACCAATTAGTAATACTGTTATATTTGCGAGATCAATGCTATCAACGGATGCTGTAATAACTTACTTTGTATTGCATTGATATGCTATAAATCTAAAATTAATTTTATTATTTCATGTGCTTTCAGAATACCGTAAAGAATGTGCACTGAGAAAACAGCGTATGTGGCGCACGTAAAAACGTAGGTTATATGCGTAAACACTGTAGTTTTTGAACTTAATGTGCAACCTACGAAACTCACTGCAGAAAAGGTATAACTGAAAAATTATGTTTTATGCCTACTTTCTATACAAGTGTTCCGTATGAAAGAACGAACTGTGTATAGGTAGTCAGATCCCACATACGAGTGGACGTATATAACATTTAGCTGATGTATATAACTTACGTATATGTATGTAATGTACGGAAGACTCCTAACTGTGACACACCCTGCAGCCGAGTGAAGAAACATCTAAGCGGGAAAAGTGCAGTATGTATGTAGTAGGGATGGCGAGAACCGGTTCCTGGTGGAACCGGTTTTCGGGTCTGAAAGGATCCGGTTCCGGAACCGGTTTTTCGGATCCAGGTCTAGAACCGATTCTTCGGATCCAGGTCTAGAACCGATTCTTCGGATCCAGGTCTGGAACCGGATCCAGAACCGGTTCTGAAAACCGGATTTCCAAGAACCGGTTCCTCGTGGAACCGGTTCCGCTGGAACCGAAACTTTATGATCATCCTTACGCTAAACCCGAGCTGCAGGCAGGCTGTGCACAGTATGCTAGATGAAATGGTGGAAACGACAGGCAGGCGCCCAGGCGGCGGCAGCTTGTCTCATTTGGCTAAATAAACTGGGTAATTGGCAAACTTATTGGCTAAACAGGCAAACTGGCCAACTCATTTGGCTAAACACCCACTGGTAGCCCAAATTTTTTTCTGGGGGCACAAGCGCATGGTCCTCTTTGCATTTTTAAAGGTGAACTTTGTGCCTCCTTTACGGGTCTTTGGGGGCTTTCGGATCCAGGTCTGGAACCGGTTCCTAAGATCCGGTTCTGGAACCGGGTTTTCCGATCAAGATCCGGAACCGGTTCTGAAAACTGGATCTCCGAAAACCGGTTCCGCCGGAACCGGAACTTTGTGTCCATCCCTAGTATGTAGCATATGGATAACATATGGTTCGTATAGATATCCATAGTAAACATATGGATGCCGTATATTTGTACCGTTTTCCGGATAACGGATTTTTCTCAATGTGTGTTCTCGCCAGGCGCGCACCTAGAAGTGTTTGCTGGGAGAAGTCGAAAGTAATTGGAGGGGTCCATTACATCTATATAATATCGAAAGTGTCATATTCTGTACTCGAAAGGACGATAAGTAATTGTTAATTATATTTTTTAGAAAAAAAAATGATAGAACTAAATAATGTTTATTAGAAGAGAACAGATGAGGC
The DNA here is from genome assembly GCF_964235325.1 of Thermobia domestica. Taxonomy (NCBI): domain Eukaryota; kingdom Metazoa; phylum Arthropoda; class Insecta; order Zygentoma; family Lepismatidae; genus Thermobia; species Thermobia domestica. The sequence goes on from NC_137471.1 coordinate 697,569, forward strand.
GTAAAATCAAATCTTTAGTCTACATCATTCATTTCTGTGTTAAACAATTATGGTTCTGCTAAGAAAATCTACAAACGTTAATCGAGTTACGACATTTTGGTGGTCCCGATCCAAGGGGTGCGTCCGTGTTCTCACTCAAAATCTAACGACTAAATACTTCTTTATTATACCATGTAAGTGTAATAAAATGTTCTGTCCGTAGATGTCCCTCTCTACAGGTAGATACAGGAGAAATACAATTAATTAAGATTAAAGATTCTCAAATACGAGTAATGGGAGAGAAACGGGGCAGGTCTTTAAATAATCCACAAACTCGATGTTATCCGACAAACTGACTTTTCCCGGGGTACATATCTGGAAACACGTGTAATTAATGCTGTGTTGCAATTTAACGTACACTTCTGAACATTTCCAATCAGTTACGGGCCAAGGTCCGTCGACCCTAGGAACAGTAGGATCGACGGACCTTGGTTACGGACTGTACGATTTTTGCGTGGTGGCGTGATCTGGCAACAGTTGAGTACTTTGAAGAACATGAAGTCACCAGCAACGAACGACAACCGCGGCGTCTTCGGTAGCGTTATGATTGCAGGATGGTTATGTTGTGATTATGTTGATAGAGCGACACGACTATAATTATTATTGAAGACGAGGACACTGATTTTGTCCAAATAAAAGTTATGCCTGAATTACTACAATTCCTGTTCACAAAATAATTTTGTCATCAATCTCTTGTGACTACTTCAAGTCCTGTCGCACATGTTTTTCTCGATACCAAAAGTTTTTTTCAGAAGTTTGTTCACAGACAGTCTTGAATTCTTAGTTACCTGTCAGAATGTAAACAGTCGAATTCCCCAAACATTTATCGATCATTTTAAACGCCAATCACCAGAATGATTTTGATCTTTCCTTCAGTCAGATTACTTTCGTCTAAGTGGAAAGAAATTGAAAACAAAACAAATAAAATTACTACCCCTATTTAGCAAGACTAGCGATGGCTTTGGATTGATTATTTTAACAAAAGAAACACTGACCCACTTTATTTTAAATTATAATTTGTAACGGTTTCGGATATCTAACATATCCTTCTTCAGACATCGAACATAAATGAAAATACAGATATATATAAAAAATATATATAATAGAATAAAAATATATAACAATTACTATATATATATATATATATATATATATATATATATATATATATATATATATATATATATATATATATATATATATATATATATATATCTTTGTTAAAAGAATTTAAACTTTGTCATAAGAATGACTATATATATATAGTCATTCTTATGACAAAGTTTAAATTCTTTTAACAAAGATATATATATATAGTAATTGTTATATTTTTTTATTCTATTTGTTGAGGCCTTCAGCCAATCCTGTAAAACGACGTTTCCACTTTACATGAATCTTGTAGCTGTCATAAAAAAGACCTCGCTACCCGATCTTTCTATCTACTGTTTAGATTTTACAACTTCTTGTAAGCAAGAAATGTATCACCACCATGCAGCGCTGCAGTCTAGTGGACAAACAATTAACCTCCTCATTAAAAACGTGTATTCTGGCGCATTCCCCTCCCTGTCCCAAAGAATCCGTTGTTTCGGAAGCGGCGAAACTGGTTTTTCCTTTATGTCAGCGGGAGGACGATAGCAGGTAGCAAGCAAGGCGTCCCAGAAAGTTGGACACTGTTCGACTCCTTGCAAGATGGAAAAAAATGTTTTATGACCCTTTCAAGACTATGTGTACACGGTGAAATATGGTAGGGTTCCAAGATTTTTTTTTTTTTAATGACAGCTACAAGTTCTTCCAACGTGGCAACCCATCTCAAGTCTTCCTGTTCTCCTACCGTGTTGCCCCTATTTGATAAACATGACAATGACGACCCGATAGAGCTATCATGTAACTTGTTGTTGTGTGCCGGTCGTAAGTTGACAGTCAACTGATTTTGTTATAATGGACAGGTCATGAACTGACAATGAGTCATTTGTATCGCCATCAACCAGCCGTGAGTCATCAGTGCACCGTTGTGAACTGACAGTAGTCCAATTTTGTCTCCGCAGATCGGTCGTCAAACCAGCAGTAGGTACTGTACGTCTATTTTATCATCAGGAACTCGATGTAAACCGACAGTGAGCCAATTTGGTCGTCGCAGACCAGTCGTCAAGTTGGCAGTCGTCTACTTTATCATAGAAACCACACTGAGAAAAATCCGTTCTCCGGACAACGGTATTTGTACAGGTAGAAATATACGAAATCCTGTTGCTTAGTACAGAAATCACTACGGAGCATACGTTATCCGTATGCTACATAGGCACTACCCTTAGATGTTACATCATGCCGTTGCAGGATATCTAACAGTCTTCCTTATATTATATACATATATGTATGTTACCTTTGTCAGCTATATGTTATATATATGTCCATTTGTATGTGAGATCCTGACCCTCTATATTTTCATACGAAAAGTACGTACAGATGGAACACTTTTACAGAAAATGTTATAAAACAGGCGTTTTCAGTTACACGTTTGCTGTACGTTAAGTCCAAAAACTACAGGATTTACAAATGTAACATACGGTTTTACATACGCCACCCACAATTTTTTTTCTCAGTGCAGTTGTGAACCGACAATAGGCCAACATGATCTTCCAAGTCCAGTCTCAAGCCTATAGCGTTTTATCATCAGCCTGTAAAGAAGTTTCAATGAGCCTACCACAAACGCATTGTGAATCTACCATTAGGCAATTTTATCATTGTGGAGCAGTCGTGAGACGGCCATGGGTCTATTTTATCATCGTAAACCTCTTGTGAGTTGAAAGAGGGTCGATTTTCTGGTTGTGGAAGCAATCCTTAGCTGGCAATGGGTGTTTTATCATCGTGCACCAAGTAGACCGATTATTTCATCGTTAAAAGATAGCGTATTGATGGTGACCCAAGAGGATAGGCAGCTAATTGTTGCATGTATAGAATTTTGAGATACCTTCTATAGTAAGATTTTAAAAAAAGAAGAAGAAAAAGGAAATATAAATTTAAAATGAAATATTTCCTTTTAGTACGTAAACTTTATTAAATATCACCTCTGATGTCGTACTAAGATAAGCTTACTGACAAAACTGAGTAAGTACAAATACAGTATTTTCCTTTAAACGTAGAACAGAAAACGTGATTCAATTGTATGGAATAACCTATCTTTAAACGTACCTGTCTCTTTTATCATGTGAAAGAACCGACAGACGTGCTATATCTATTTCCTTGAAATAATGACACTTGTGATCCTAATTGATTCATTGTTGTTTCTAAGAAAACTTCCGTCATCAAAATAAATAAATCATAAATCAATGATAACGCTAGTACGACTATAAACTGTTAAGTGCGTACTTCCTTTTATACCATGTAGAGTTTATTTCTTCAAAAGATGTGCAGCTTGTAGGGTAAATGTCGGCCATTTAAGGAGATTTTCAACTTTTTTAAACTATAAAAAATTAATATTTTACTAATAACTTGAACTGCATATGGCATTACAAAGAGCAGTTTACATTTTACAATTGTGTAGCTCACATAGGAAATCTTTTATAAATAATTACTCAGGAAAAAGAAAATACCAGAAACCCTAAAAACACCAGCAGTCGGCCTATGAAAACCACAGGTCAGAAATTACTTTAACCAGTATTCAGCCACACTACAGAATTGGCTTTTTTAATGGAATTTTATAGATCAGTTCCCCAGTAGCAAATTAAGGGACAAATATTAAGGAACACTCACAGTTCCTACAGAGAAAAACTACGTGGAAAATATATTGCGACACAGGAAAAAATACTTCTTGTATGATACTTACCATAAACTTAGAAAAATGTGCCTCGACCTAGACTAGCCTATTTAAAACTAATATGTAGGCCTATTTATATTTACATTGATACCGTATTTATACTTAGCTATGACATTAACCCTTTAATATGAAGTTCATTAAGCACATTCAGGACACACAAACACTTGTTCAGCAGCTTCCTCGTACGATAATTCACTGAGGCATGTGCATTTTAAGTGGTACCAGTGATCACAAAAATCACATCCAATATATCTAAGTGTATCGTTCTCAATATCACTTATCAATTCTTCTTCATGGGCCTTAGACGGCTTTCAACAACTTCTTGCATTTCGTCTTTTCAACTACTAGTGCTACTTAGCTTGACAGTCTTTTTCTTTCTGTTTGACTTTTACAAATTTTTCTTTCTTTTTTATTCTCTTCCTTTTTCGTTCTAGACGTTCCTTTCTTTTCTTTTCATTCTTTACCATCTGATAATTTCTCCATTCTTGGGAGGATATTGCACTTTGAACTTTTTCTCTGGGTACGTGTTTGGTAGTTTTGTTTTTGATTGGAGCTAGCCAGAAAAGATGCTGATCAAAGACAAATGATATGGAAGTATTTGACGAAGGTTCTTTTTGAATTTCTTCTGAGATCATATGAAGTTATTTCTGACACTACTGATTGTAGAAACCGAAGCAGACCTTTCACCTTGCGTCGTTTCAGCACAAAATGTCGTAACGGATGTGTCGTTTTCCTGGTTTGAGTTAGAGATAACGTCTATTTCTGATATCGAAGATATATTTGTAGGCTCTAGAAGTTTAATTGCTAAAATGCGGTATGTTCCAGGACTAAGATTATCGAACATTTCACTAGCAAGTATCTTCTGATGTAACCCTGTATGTGTTCATTAGTGTAGAACAAGAAGACTCTTTGGATACAGTAACCTCAACGCACCTGGTTACACAAACATCTGACACTGAGTCTATTCCAGTAGAAGATGTCTTTGGACTGGTTGAAAGAAACGCTGAATCACGCGTTCTTAAACTGTTAGACATATTTTCGTCACGGTCACAGTGAGTTAGAATGTAAATATTTATGATTATTCTGTATTGTTTCGGCAATCAGGCAACTCTAGGAACAGAACCGATAATAATAATAATAATAATAATAATAATAATAATAATAATAATAATAATAATAATAATAATAATAATAATAATAATAATAATAATAGCAGTTAAAGAGCAGTTGCAACCTTGGAATTAAAAACGTGCAGAAACGCGACATTGTGCGTAGTAATTTAAATCATCAAAAATCAATTAGATATAGATATCCCTGATTTCGTCATAGTTACCTTGGATTAAAAGACTATTCTATGATCAGGGTTAAAAAAAATACTCATTACCTGTCCTTTAAATTTTAGAGAAATAATTCGGACCAGCCATAAATCCTTGATCTTTTTTTTCCTCAGTTCCAGGATAATACAAGAATTGAAATGCTTATAATACCAGATTGGTCTGTATCATGCTTGTATGATGCAATTGGTGACTTCATAACAGTTGCTTTTTTCATTAAATCGTTAGAAAAGTCTTCTACGTATTAGTTAAGTGTCTTAGTTGTAGAAATGTGCATTTAAATTGAATGAATGATAAGTGGATGACTACTGGAGTATATGTTTATGTATCCAGTAGTAGTCCGTTGAAAGTAATGGGGAGCTGACCACTGGGAGTCATTTCCAGTGGTCAGCCCCTAATGGCTGACTACCGGGAAACGTTATCAAAAATGCAACCCCCCTACGCAATATCTTGTTTTGTATCAAAAACCACGATTTTTTTTTTAACAAACTACACACATTCATGCATCGAAGAAAGCAATAACTCGTACTATTTTACAATAATACGAGTACTTTAACTTTGAAGTAAAGCTTCTTTATTTTTTATTGACAAAATGCTCACTTTGCTCACTTCTATCAGCAGGCCTCAAATGATAATTTTTCTTTTCCGCCACGAGAAGTCACACCAGGCCAGAACAAATAAGGTTGACTACTGGAGCTCTAATTTAAGTTTTAGTTGACTATTTGTTTGATAACAGGCTACTGCATGCTTATTTTATATGCTTTTTACTAAAAAATGGCTGACTACTGGAGACGGCTGAATTTAGGCATAGCCACCCTATATAGAGGATGCCGCCTTCTACATATGATGGCTAGTGTAATGAATACTCATAAGTCACCGCCCGTGGGAACTTATTGAAAACTCCTCCGATAGCTCAATGACCAACCGGAACCCTCATTTCCAGCATTTGATAGACGCTCGTCAAGTCCACGTGGGGTACTTAGTTGCCACAGTTCCAAACGCTGTCCTTTCAGTCAGGGATTAGAAGATTGCTGTTCAACATATAGACCTATAGTTTCATGTGATCAAAAGTATTCGGACACCTGGCTGAAAATGACTTACAAGTTCGTGGCGCCCTCCATCTCTACTGCTGGAATTAAATATGATGTTTGCCCACCCTTAGCCTTGATAACAGCTTTCACTCTGGCAGTCATACTTTCAATCAGGTGCTGGAAGATTTCTTCGGGAATAGCAACCCATTCTTCACGGAGTGCTGAACTGAGGAGAGAGGTATCGATGTAGGTCAGTGAGGCCTGGCACAAAATCAACGTTCCAAAACATCGCAAAGGTATTCTATAGGATTCAAGTCAGGACTCTGTGCAGGCCAGTCCATCACAGGGCTGTTGTGGTCGTGTAACCACTCCGCCACATGCCATGCAGTATGAACAGGTGCTCGATCGTGTTGAAAGATGCAATCGCCATCCCCGAATTGCTCTTCAACAGTGGGAAGCAAGAAGGTGCTTAAAACATCAATGTAGGCTTGCGCTGTGAGAGTGCCACCCAAAACAACAAGGGGTGAAAGCCCCCTCCAAGAAAAACACGACCACCACCTCCGAATTTTAATATTGGCACTACACACGCTGACAGATGACGTTCACCGGGCATTCACCATACCCACATTCTGCCATCGGATCGTCACATTGTGGACCGTGATTCGTCACTCCATACAACGTTTTTTCACTGTTCAATCGTCCAATGTTTACGCTCCTTACAACAAGCGAAGTGTGGCTTATGAGCAGCCGCTCGACCATGAAATCCAAGTTTTCTCACCTCACGCCTAACTGTCATAATACTTGGATTGGATCCTGATGCAGTTTAAAATTCCTGTGTCTGGATAGATGTCTGCTTTATTACACTTTACGACCTTCTTCAACTGTCGGCGGTCTCTGTCTATCAACAGACGAGGTCGGCCTGTACGCTTTTATGCTGTACGTGTCCCTTCACGTTTCCACTTCACTATCACATCAGACACAGTGGACCTAGGGATGTTTGGGAGTGTGAAAATCTTGCGTACAGACTTCTGACACAAGTAACACCCAATCACCTGATGACGTTCGAAGTCCGTGAGTTCCGCGGAGCTAGGCATGGGCGCGAGACGCGAGAACGCGAGAAGTCTCGTCTCGTCTTGTCTCGCAAACGAGACGAGAACGCGAGACGAGACTTATAATATTTTGCGAGACGAGAACGCGAGACGAGACCTGATATCTTTTGCGAGACGAGAACGCGAGACGAGACTTCAGCAAGTCTCGCGCGAGAAGTCTCGCGAGACTTCTCGCGGTCTCGCATAGTTTGCATTTGTGATATTGATATGGTATTCTTTTGCAAGTACCATCATACATATTGAAGAGAAGATAGTTAATAATGTAAAGATCGAGTTTTGTAATAAACATGGGTGTACCGACAGTAGAGCACCAGCAAAGACAGTGATGGCAAAAAAGCAACGACCAGGAGAGCGTTAGTCAAGAGATCGACGGGTCAAAAGGCGACGCACAAAGAAAGCGACAGCCAGGAGAGCGACGGTCCAAAAGGGCGACGCACAGAGATCGATAAACTATGGATCAAATGCTTGAAACGTGCTCATAATTCAAAATCACTAAAAATGGACAAAAAATTGCTATAATGAGGCTTTTGATCTTGTTAATTATCAATAGGGATGGTACCGAGACCGAGACTATCGAGACGAGACCGAGACCGAGACGGGCTTTTATATACCGAGACGAGACCGAGACCGAGACGGATTTTATATAACCGAGACGAGACCGAGACCGAGACAGGCCTCTATAAATCGAGACGAGACCGAGACGAGACTTAGGTCAGTCTCGAAAGTCTCGGTCTCGTCTCGAATATTGATAAAAATTAAAATTGTCTTTACTCAAAATTTCTTTCGTCGCAGTGTTAGATAATATGGGGACGGTTGACTGATGTACAGTCCTATATTTAGGGGGTGCCTATCAGGCTCAAGCCTCTCCCGAAATAAATTTGTGACCATTTTTTTGCACTGCACGTACAGCACAAATGTTTCTTACCCGTTTCTCAAACCTCTCCCGAAACAAAATCCACTGCTGATGTAACCTTCTCTGTCCATCTCTCTCTCTCTATCTATATCTATCTATCTATCTATCTATCTATCTATATATATATATCAACAACGGGTGGGAGGTGATTCCTGACACCAAGATAAGACAAAAAGTATAGACCAACCTGGGTGCCCAAATGCTTACTTTTGGAATTATAGGCTGCCGGAAACATGAAAAAATGAACTTTAATGGTCCATAGCTCCAATACTATAGGATCTACGGTAGTCGGGTCAAGACTTTACTTAGGAACTATTATGCGACCTATCCAAAAATACGTTTCAGAATCCTGCGGTACTCACGCAACAATTTTCATAGAAGGAGTTTGGCTAAGGGCATATAATTTTAAGTACTCACCAACTACCTCTGTAAAAGCTGTTGCAGAAGTACCGCAAGATAGTGATACATGGATATTTGGATAGGGCACATACTAGTTCTTAGTTGAAGTCTTGACCCGACTACGGTAGATCCCATAGTATTGGAGCTATGCAGTAGCATAGCTAGAATGTTTTTCAAGGGGGCCAATGAAGAGACCACGAACATTTTGAGGGGGGCATCTTCAATGAATGGAAAAACTTGATTCATATACTCACAAAACTTGTAAGGTTGAATCACAAGCTAAAATGTACTGTATAATTTCAAAATCATTGAATATGCATATCTTATTCCATCCATTAGGCCTATCCTATTTAAAAGCACTATTTTTTAAAAACAGAAATATGATAACTACTTCTTTGAAACAAGTCTGCTTATCATATTTATACAGTGGAACATTACTTCTGAAAGTTTAATGGAACTGTAAACAACAAGCTGTTCGCAGAACATGCCGCGACATCCTTTTGTGAGTAAACCTAGTGCTCGTGATTGCTGCCGAACATGAGCAAGGGGTGACGGCGGAGGTTGACTGCTATAATAGAATTGGATATAAGGCGAAGCTCAAGGTTATAGGCAGTAGTCATCTCAAATTTTACCAGCTCGAAAACATTCCTTCTTGCACACATGAGACCAGTTTGCCTGATGGAATGATGGAAGTGAATAAATATCACAAGTTCCAGATTTGTTTTAATACCGCATAATAATATAAGTAGTTATTTATATTATTATGTAGATAAACTGTAATAATAATAATAATAATAATAATAATAATAATAATAATAATAATAATAATAATAATAATAATAATAATAATAATTAGTAGTAGTAGTAGTACTAGTAGTAGTACCAAATTATGTAATGATTACTATGCATTTGTTCTATGTCGCCATAGTCAATGAGAATTAACCACTTACTGTACGAATTGTAATAGGTAATGTACGAACACTTCTTTCGTCCAACGCAAGTGTAATGTTTTACTAAAGTGTATGCTATTTGTAAGTAAGTGTCTCATATTTTAGTATAAATTTTAGCATTAAAGCGAATGAGAATGCCGACTGATTTTGCTTTTCTTTCTGGCTCTTTGTCGAAAACAAAGGAGATAACTACGTCAATAAGATACAAGGGTTAAAAGCAGTGGCGTAGCACACTTTTGCGGGCCCCCCCGCAAAGTATAGAGAAGGGGCCCTAGTTGTAAAGCCGACAGAAGTAAGGTTAAAGTTCTACTTCTTTAAATCTTTATTCATCGCAAGACTTCGGGGCCCCCTATACCTCGGCCCCCCCCCGCACTGCGGGGGTTGCGGGGGCAGCTGCTACGCCACTGGTTAAAAGGTAGTTCAGGTGGTGAGATCAATGCATGCATCCTACAGATTTCGGTGAATTAGATCTTGCTGTACTACGAACATAAACTAGTAGAGCTATTTTACTCGAAACGCAGAGCAGTGGTTCAGTGGTAGAGCGTCCACCTTTGGTCCGATCACAGCTCGCGTCAAGTGAACTTTGTGGTGGACAAACACCACGTGCGTGGGTTTTCTTGGGGTTCTCCCGTTTCCTCTCAGTTTCTTCATTCCACCATTTCATTCATCTCTCGTCGTCACCGTCACCATTAGCCTAGTTGGCATATCCGTGGGACGTAAATCTTGATTTCATTTCATTTCGGAACGCAGACTATTGCAACATACGGTATTCTGCAGTTGGTAACTCTGCTGTGGAGAGATGTTTTGGTAGTAGTTTAACTTGTGGCCACGACTCACTTAGCGTTTGTAAACCTATAGCTATATCACTGTGTTTGGGCACTAGGGGGCCAAGATTTTGAGCAAGTGGGCCTGGCCCCCCTGGCCCTCCCTTGGCTCCGGCATTGGAGCTATCGAACATTAAAATTCATTTTTTTCATGTTTTTGGCAGCGTGTAACTCCGAAAGGAAGCATTTTGTCTTATCTTGGTGTTAGGAATCACCTCCCAATCGTCGATGTTGTTTTATATATATACAGGCGTCAATTGTAATACTGGGTGCAACACCCTTATTTCATGTGGCTACGTACGTCAGTAAGTGAGAGCACCAATTACTCCTGTGAGAACAGTAAGCATCGCTCTCACTTACTGACTATGTCGCCATAGAAATGAGGGTGTTTCACCCAGTATTAAGATTGACACCACTGTCTTGTCAAAGTGTTCCCAACAAAAAGCATATTATCCTCGTTTTCTTCTAAAATCTGGACTTTGGTTTTTTCTTCAGTTTATATGCAATTATTCAAAGACTTACAGTTAGTAATACGCATTGTGTTAATTTTTGGGTTAACTTGTTTTAGTTTAACGTCCCACAGTTATGCTAGGGCGGCTAAATGAGACATGGAACTACTGATTATAGTGGAACCACTTCGGTCGTTCAACTGTACCCACACCGGGAATCGAACTTGGGACCACGCGAATTGTAGTCAAGCGTGCTGCTTACGGCTCTGCTGTAGCCAAGAGTGCTGTAGTCTGCTTACGTCTCTGCGTGACATCATTGAAATTCTATGGTTAATCAGAGCAAAAAATAAACAAAATAAAATAAAAATAAATAAATAGATTTTAATTTTTTTATACTTCACATAAGCTACTGCGAAGAGTAGTACGAAAAGTAAAACAAGATATTTCAAAAAGGAAATAAATTATTGTTCTGTCCTACTTAGATGAGTAACAATAACTCTGTGGGCCTCCAAAGCTGATTTTGTCGCCACCGAGGGGCGACATTTTTCCTAGCGTACAAAGAGATAGATCTGCAGTATTTATGACAAATTATTTAAATTATAGCACTAAATTCTTCAATTTCTTACGTATTATCCTTTCCTTATTTCTCAGAGTAGAAATTTTGTAAGCCTGACTGGGTTTTTCGACGCCCTTATGGGTGAGGACCCCGGGACACTGTCCCAGTTGCTCCTGCCTAGTTACGGCTCTGGATATATGCATAGTAATGCATTACGACCTTACAATCTCGTATAAGAAACAGAATGTACTTAAATTGAGACGCGAACTATGCGAAATATCGGACTTTGAATCTAACTTGTTTGGTGATTCAACCCAAGACCACACATAACAAAGGTGAGTGTCTTAGCTCCCACCACAAGGTTCAGTAAGTCCGTGTTATAAAGTGTAAATTAAATACGTATATATGAAACGCTAATAAAGCATTTGATCAATTAGAAACAAAATATATTGTAGTAATTTACCCTATTTGTTAAGATCATGAATGTTATATTCTGTTTTTAAAATGACAGTCAAAGCAGAATGTATTGGACAATAAATGAGGTATTGTAAAATTTCAATTTCGGTCCGATTTAATACTTTCGTGCTGCTATGTGTTGTGTTATCCGTTAGGAGGTATTGATCAATTCTGATTCAAAGGAAGAAAATAAACTACTGTATAGTACTGGAGTTAATTTAATAGAGTTTAATTGTATAGGCAGTACTGAGGCTATTTGAGACAAAGTCTATTGCTAGAAAGTGAAATATGGGTTACTATTAGGGTTTTATCCCAGATATGATATACCCACAGACATGGGCGGCGATTAGGGGGGCAAAGGGGGGCAGTTGCCACCTCCCCACCTTTTCGAAATTACCCATTAATGTATATAGTTTCATTTGGAAATATAAAGTTTTGTATGTATTATTGGTTCATAGAATAAAAATGGTGCCATAAAATATTTGTCGTTCCATGAGTACTTATTGGTTGTCTTCCCGTGGAATTAAGAAAGCTACAGGAATTGCGTTTGAACTGCTACTAAAAATGGACCAAAAATTAACCTATTGGAGCGCCACAATTAGAGCGTACTTTAATTTCTTCTTGCAAGAGCTCGATATGTTAGTCAGCTGCTCTGGAACTAATTGAGATAACATTTCGCTAGAAAAGAAGTCCTTCACAAGTTATTCTTTAATTGCACAAAAATCAACAGTTCCTAAAATGTATTTTGTTCTTTCTAATAATAAGGAATATTTTGATTTGATTTTTTTCAGTTTAACATTCTGTTTAGCAGCGAAGTTATGGACTTAATTATCAACGTGGAGTTCGAACCACGTGAGCTCCCCCCGGGGAATCGAGCCCGGGTCTCCCACGTCAAAGGCGTGTACGCTAACCGCTTAGCCACGAAGGAGCTCAGTAAGGAATATTAATTTTGCAGTATAATATAGGAGTTTAGGGGTGTACATATACAGTTTTGTATATACAATTCAATTTATTAAATTTAGCATAATTCTAGATTTTAGAATTATTTTGTATAACTGAAATGTGGAGTCACTAAGTATTGCTGAGTTTTGGTATATTCCAATAAAGTGAAAACTGTACTTAATGGCAGCGAACATGTTTCGGGAAGCTGCAAAAGTATTTCTTTAAATGTCGTAGCATATGCTTGTAGTATTCACTGTCATTCTAAGAGTAATAACTATATAATAGCATGGAATTAAAAATAAGTTGTTCATTAATTTCCAGTTTCAATATAACTTTTGCAAAACAAGCCCCATTATTCATTACTATGATTATTTGATTAATATTATCCTTTCTGTTTATTTGTTTTGCAAATTTATTAAATATGCCTCTAATCTGATCACACAATTTTCCACACAGATATTCATGAGCAAGGAATCAAATCCCTTCTTCCACCTTCGTTGTTTAAGAGTACAAAGGGCTAGTGTCTACTTGCGTTTCTCTTGTCAATTTACTTAATAAAATATGAAATACGATATACGGTATTTTAACTGAAAAAGATAGTATCCTATTAGTTATACAACCTTTCGCCAAACAAAGTGTTACAAGCAACCAGGAAAACTAACATTGATATCAAATATTCAGATCATGTCTTGCCCCCCCCCACTTTTAACGTCCAACCGCCGCCACTGCCCACAGATGATTGAACCTGGAACACACGCATGGAAAGCATTAGCGCTAGCAAATTAGCTATGAAGAGGTACAGCGTACCATAATAGTCAAGAATGAAGGCAAAAAATAAGAAGCGGAAACGACAGACTGTACGATAATAATATTTTCACAATTTTAATTTCACACTATTTATTTCGAGACTTTCGAGACTTTCGAGACGAGACCGAGATTTGGTCCTCGAGACCGAGACCGAGATCGAGACAAGCATCTATTGACCGAGACGAGACCGAGACCGAGACGGTGATTTTTGACTCGAGACGAGACCGAGACCGAGACAGCTATTTATCAACCGAGACGAGACCGACACTGTACAGAGTCTCGTCTCGTCTCGTCTCGATACCATCCCTAATTATCAATTTGACATCAAATAAAAAAATGGAGGACCAATTTTGGAAAAAGTAAAATTGGTGAACTGGACTTGGTACATTGGTGCATTTGACTTTGTTGATTACAAACTTACTAATTTGACATTAAAATTTTAAAATTCAAAATGGCGGATCCATATAGCGGACTGCGTCTGAAAAAGTTCGAGATTCGAGAGGGAAAGATACTTTGTCTACTTCAACAGCTAGGACAGAGTCAATCTACCGGTCATTTATTAATTAAAATATAACTTAATGAAGTCATTTTAATTTTTCAGTTAAACAATTGTTCTTCTCCCCCTTATTTATTAGCTCAGCATCCGTTCTCTATGCACTATATACTTTATACCACTAGCACTAATAGGAATTAGAAACACAAAAGATGATTTTTTTTCTATAGAAAGTACAGATGATACTTATTATTCTCTCAAAATTACGTTCCCTTTGACACAGTAGTAGTCCCCCCCGTTGGCCCGAATTGACCTTGAACTCATTTTCGTGACGTCATAGGTCAAAGGTCAATGACCTTGGCCCGGGGTCAATGACCTAGGGGTACCTAGGACCACCCCCTCTAAATTTTGGCAGGGGTACCTTGGCCCACCCCCTAAATTTTGGCAGGGGTACATAGGACCACCCCCCTTAAATTTTGGAAATTGCCAAATTTAAAAATTGGGTGTGGTAGCCTAGGACCATAGTATGTACCTCTATCCGTAATGGGTGTCTATGTCGTTCCCTTTTATGGGTAAAAAATTGCCAAAAATTTAAATTTCGGGGGTTTTTGACCTAATTTATCCCCTTGGATGAGGTGTTATTACCCTATATGGTTATATGGGCGTATACAGTGGTCCATTACCTTTCATAAGACATGGGTATATTAATGCACCCCTTGAAAAATTTGGGAGGGGTACCTTGGCCCACCCCTTAAATTTTGGAAATTGCCCAATTTAAACATTGGGTATTATAGTACAGGACCCTAATATGTATTATGATAAATTTGGGTGGTCCACCTCGTTCCCTTCTAGGGGTACACAATTGCCAAAATATAAACGTAAGCAATACGTTGTACCACGTGTTTGGTTTCGACCTAAGTTATCCCTTTGATGAGGTGTTATTACCCTATATAGTTATATGGGCGTATACAGGGGTCCATTACCTTTCATAAGACATGGGTATATTAATGCACCCCTTTAAAAATTTGGGAGGGGTACCTTGGCCCACCCCTTCATTTTTAGAAATTGCCCAATTTAAACATTTGGTATTATAGTATAGGACGCTAATATGGATCACTATAAATTTGGGTGGTCCACCTCGTTCCCTTTTAGGGGTACAAAATTGCCAAAATATAAACGTAAGCAATACGTTATACCACGTGTTTTGTTTCGACCTAAGTTATCCCTTTGATGAGGTGTTATTACCCTATATGGTTATATGGGCGTATACAGGGGTCCATTACCTTTCATAAGACATGGGTATATTAATGCACCCCTTTAAAAATTTGGGAGGGGTACCTTGGCCCACCCCTTCATTTTTAGAAATTGCCCAATTTAAACATTTGGTATTATAGTATAGGACGCTAATATGGATCACTATAAATTTGGGTGGTCCACCTCGTTCCCTTTTAGGGGTACAAAATTGCCAAATTTTAGTACAACCACTTGTTTGGTTTTTAACCTAATTTATCTCCTTGGATGAGGTCCTATTACCTTATATGGTTATATGGTCATGTATAGGTGTTCATTCCCTATCATAAGACATAGGTACATTGGTGCACCCCTTTAAATTTTTAGGAGGGGTACCCTGGCCCACCCCTTCAATTTCAGAAATTCTCCAATTTAAGCATTTGGTATTATAGTACAGGACCTCATTATGTATCATGATAAATTTGGATGGTCCATCTCGTTCCCTTTCATGGGTACGAAATTGCCAAATTTAGGTACAACCACGTGTTTGGTTTTTGATTTAATTTATTCCCTTGGATGAGGTCCTATTACCTTATATGGTTATATGGTCATGTATAGGGGTCCATTTCCTATCATAAGACATAGGTACATTTTTGCACACCTTTAAATTTTTGGGAGAGGTACCTTCGCCCACCCCTTTAATTTTGGAAATTGTTCAATTTAAACATTTGGTATTACAGTATAGGACCCTAATATGGATCACTATAAATTTGGGTGGTCCACCTCGTTCCCTTTTTAGGGGTACAAAATTGCCAAAATATAAACGTAAGCAATACGTTGTACCACGTGTTTGGTTTTTGACCTAATTTATCTCCTTGGATGAGGTCCTATTACCTTATATGGTTATATTGTAATGTATAGGTGTTCATTTCCTATCATAAGACATAGGTACATTGGTGCATCCCTTTTAATTTTAGGAGAGGTACGTACCTTGGCCCGCCCCTTAAATTTTGGAATTTTTTGATTTAAGCATTCGGTATTATAGTACAGGACTTTAATATGTATCATGATAAATTTGGATGGTTCACATCGTCCACTTTCATGGGTACGAAATTGCCAAAATATAAACGTAAGCAATACGTTGTACCACGTGTTTGACATTTTGACCCAATTTATCTCTTGGATGAGGTCCTATTACCTTATATGTTTATATGGTTATGTATAGGGGTCTATTCCCTATCATAAGACATAGGTACATTTGTGCACCCCTTTAAAATTTGTTAGGGGTACCTTGGCCCATCCCTTAAATTTTAGAAATTGCTCATTTTATATATTTGGTATTATAGTACTGGACCCTAACATGTATTATGATAAATTTGGGTGGTTTACCTCGTTTCTCTTTCATGGGTACATGTTATATGGGTATGTACAGAGGTTTATTACCTTTATATGTTTATGTTCCCTTTTAAATTTGGGGAATTATCAAATAACAAAATTCGGTAAACCTTTTTTTTCTAGGACCCATTGGTATTCCTCTTATGACCAAATATTCAAAATTTAAAGGTTATTGACCGGCTTTATTATTGAATAAGTACAGGATTTATTACTTTTTCATAAGACACAGGTGTATTTGTGTACCAATCTTAAATTTTGGGAGGGGTACATTTCTTATTGTCATATCAATAATTGATAATTGGATAGTATCTCATTCATTGGGTAAATCATTGTGATCACGTGATCAGTTATTGACCTATGATGGAATTAGGAGTCCAGGACATTGGAACATTGAAACTTTGTAGGATAATTTGAGAATTGCGTTATTGGTTTTGGTTATTCCCGCCAAATATAAACGTAAGCAAGACGTTGTACCACGTGATTGTCCTTGATGAGGTAGTGTACAGGGATTCATTTCCTTTGTTGTGGTACTTCTTAAGTTTGAGTACACACACACTTCTAGAAAACAGTTGGTTCTACTCAGGTAAACAATTGACGGACATTATTGACATTATTGAACATATTAACTCTAAGACTTAGGTATATCAAGAGAAGTATTCTTTAAATTTGGGAATGGTGATAAACAGAATTTTAACATAAGGTGCGAAATTTGAAACAATACATTGAACTTTAGTCACAGCTCATAGTCTAAGATCATTGGTGGTGATTGATTTGAAATCTGATAGCTAACCTTATTGAATCTTATGACTCATAGACGAAAGGCAATACATGCTACAACACTGGCAAAGTTATTGTTAATGCAATTTGATTGGTTGATCACTATCTGTCGTGCAATCTGATTGGTTGATCACTATCTTTCGTGCAATCTGATTGGTTGCTGATTTCCAAATCTTTGATGCATTCAGTTTTGTTTTGTTTAACATTTAAAAATCTTGGTTTCGTTCAACATTTTGCACTCACTGATAAATATGATCAAAACCGTTTATTTGTTAATCGAATAGTTAAAAACCGGATAAAGTTTGACGGTTAACCGTGAAACGTAAAATTTTTTTAGTTTGAAATTTTTTGCTTGAAATTTTTTGTTTGAAAATTTTTTCGTTTCCAAATTTTTTTGTTTCAAAATTTTGTTTGAGATTTTTTCGTTTGAAATTTTTGTTTGAAATTTTTTTCGTTTGAAATTTTTTGTTTGAAAATTTTTGTTCGAAAATTTTGTTTAAAATTTTTTGTTTAAAATTTTTCGTTTCCAAATTTTTTGTTTGAAATTTTTTTCGCTTCAAAATTTTGTTTGAATTTTTTCGTTTGAAATTTTTTGTTTGAATTTTTTTTCGTTTCAAAATTTTGTTTCAAAGATTTTTTGTTCTAAATTTTTGTTTCAAAGTTTGGTTTGACATTTTTAAAAGTTTGTGCACTTATTAGTAAAGAACTGGAACTGTTTAGAACAAAAACCTTTGACAACATTGTGGTGCAATAGTACACGTCAGAACCTGGGGTTGTACTTGAAAAAACACAATTCATTGAAATGGATCATTTTATTACACTCCACATACATCCATACCAGATAGTGGTTCTGGATATTGTCGATACAATGTATTTTGAACTTCTTGCACTAGTTTGTCTTTAGCATATAATTTTAATTCCAGTTGAAGTCTTTTAAGGTCTATTGCGATATCAATTGATGGAAACTCAATGTCCATTTGATCACAAATAAACTGTTTATCAATACAGTTATGCACCCAAGAACGATGTTGACAACCATCACAATATCTAGATACATGTTGTACAATATGCATAACACATTTTTCAAAATAGTACTTTTTCAGGAATATACTTGTTTTGTTGCACACTTCCACTGCATGTTTCACACACTGAAATACGCTGATGAATTTGTTCCATTCTGTTTGTGTTAGATACACCATGTTGCGAGGGACATGAAATGTACTCTTTTTACGTAACAGCACCATCTTCTCTTCGAGGACTGTACGCAGCACCACTTCATGATTTGAGCCTAATGATTTGACTATGGTCACATTTAGCTCATCATGAAAATAATCATTCATTTGGTCGATTCGTGCCATTCTTCACAGGTCAGTTGTACACCAAATTGTTCTGCTTTGCCCAATCGAATCACAGGTTCAAATGTTCTAGCACTGATACCAATCATCACATGTTTTGTTTGAAATATATTTATTGGATAATCGCTTGCGAAGATGAACTCTTTATCGTTAGAAGTACACATCTTTCCTCCTGAAAAGCACTTGCTCAAATGATTTCGTGGGATGACACTGTATTTGCTGGTTTATAGTTATTGCTGACGTCATTGGAAAGGAATGTGCTGACATTTGAATTCATGGTTTCATCACAGTTACTGACGTGATCCTGACAAACGAAATTCATACAACTATGTCTGATGTGCTGACCTTTGAATTCATGATTTTGCTGACGAATCTGGCTGTGTACTAAATTCAAATTGATGACTTCGACCCAAGAGTCTTTTATAGCATAAAGATACAGATCCAGTATTTAAGAAATGCAGCAGTTCTTTTTGTTTTGATGCTTCCATGGGTAAATATCTTGCTGGTAAATTTATATTCTTATCATATTCAAGCTTCACTACGATTCTTAATCCAAACTTTGTAGGGATCATTTGGCTAGCTAAGATTCTATAAGGTATATTTTGTTGTAAATCAGTAATCTTGGTAAATGATTTCATCACATCACGTGTGTTTAGAAACTGCAGACAAGTAGCCATGATGATGTTATCATGAATACTAACTCGAACGATACTTATATATGATGCAAAACTGATGACGTTGGCAGAAATAATTATGAACAAATGGGAGAAAAAGGTGAATGAATATATATATGACGGTTAAAGAATTTAAACTCTGTTATAACAACATTTATATATATGTCTGTATTTTCATTAATTTCGATCGTGTCTGAAGAAGGATATGCTAGATATCCGAAACAGTTACAAATTATAATTTAAAATAAAGTAAAGTTTTAAGCTTTGGTCAGTGTCTCTTTTGTTAAAATCATCATGTTCTGACGTGCACCACAATGTTGCCAGAGGTTTTTGTTCTAAACAGTTCCGGCTAGTGCATACCTGTATTGATAAACAGTTTATTTGTGATCAAATGGACATTGAGTTTCCATCAATTGATATTGCAATAGACCTTAAAAGACTTCAACTGGAATTAAAATTATATGCTAAAGACAAACTAGTGCAAGAAGTTCAAAATACATTGTATCGACAATATCCAGAACCACTATCTGGTATGGATGTATGTGGAGTGTAATAAAATGATCCATTTCAATGAATTGTGTTTTTTCAAGTACAACCCCAGGTTCTGACGTGTACTATTGCACCACAATGTTGTCAAAGGTTTTTGTTCTAAACAGTTCCAGTTCTTTACTAATAAGTGCACAAACTTTTAAAAATGTCAAACCAAACTTTGAAACAAAAATTTAGAACAAAAAATCTTTGAAACAAAATTTTGAAACGAAAAAAAATTCAAACAAAAAATTTCAAACGAAAAAATTCAAACAAAATTTTGAAGCGAAAAAAATTTCAAACAAAATTTTGAAACAAAAAATTTCAAACAAAAAATTTGGAAACGAAAAATTTTAAACAAAATTTTCGAACAAAAATTTTCAAACAAAAAATTTCAAACGAAAAAAATTTCAAACAAAAATTTCAAACGAAAAAATCTCAAACAAAATTTTGAAACAAAAAAATTTGGAAACGAAAAAATTTTCAAACAAAAAATTTCAAGCAAAAAAATTTCAAACTAAAAAATTTTACGTTTCACGGTTAACCGTCAAACTTTATCCGGTTTTTAACTATTCGATTAACAAATAAACGGTTTTGATCATATTTATCAGTGAGTGCAAAATGTTGAACGAAACCAAGATTTTTAAATGTTAAACAAAACAAAACTGAATGCATCAAAGATTTGGAAATCAGCAACCAATCAGATTGCACGAAAGATAGTGATCAACCAATCAGATTGCACGACAGATAGTGATCAACCAATCAAATTGCATTAACAATAACTTTGCCAGTGTTGTAGCATGTATTGCCTTTCGTCTATGAGTCATAAGATTCAATAAGGTTAGCTATCAGATTTCAAATCAATCACCACCAATGATCTTAGACTATGAGCTGTGACTAAAGTTCAATGTATTGTTTCAAATTTCGCACCTTATGTTAAAATTCTGTTTATCACCATTCCCAAATTTAAAGAATACTTCTCTTGATATACCTAAGTCTTAGAGTTAATATGTTCAATAATGTCAATAATGTCCGTCAATTGTTTACCTGAGTAGAACCAACTGTTTTCTAGAAGTGTGTGTGTACTCAAACTTAAGAAGTACCACAACAAAGGAAATGAATCCCTGTACACTACCTCATCAAGGACAATCACGTGGTACAACGTCTTGCTTACGTTTATATTTGGCGGGAATAACCAAAACCAATAACGCAATTCTCAAATTATCCTACAAAGTTTCAATGTTCCAATGTCCTGGACTCCTAATTCCATCATAGGTCAATAACTGATCACGTGATCACAATGATTTACCCAATGAATGAGATACTATCCAATTATCAATTATTGATATGACAATAAGAAATGTACCCCTCCCAAAATTTAAGATTGGTACACAAATACACCTGTGTCTTATGAAAAAGTAATAAATCCTGTACTTATTCAATAATAAAGCCGGTCAATAACCTTTAAATTTTGAATATTTGGTCATAAGAGGAATACCAATGGGTCCTAGAAAAAAAAGGTTTACCGAATTTTGTTATTTGATAATTCCCCAAATTTAAAAGGGAACATAAACATATAAAGGTAATAAACCTCTGTACATACCCATATAACATGTACCCATGAAAGAGAAATGAGGTAAACCACCCAAATTTATCATAATACATGTTAGGGTCCAGTACTATAATACCAAATATATAAAATGAGCAATTTCTAAAATTTAAGGGATGGGCCAAGGTACCCCTAACAAATTTTAAAGGGGTGCACAAATGTACCTATGTCTTATGATAGGGAATAGACCCCTATACATAACCATATAAACATATAAGGTAATAGGACCTCATCCAAGAGATAAATTGGGTCAAAATGTCAAACACGTGGTACAACGTATTGCTTACGTTTATATTTTGGCAATTTCGTACCCATGAAAGTGGACGATGTGAACCATCCAAATTTATCATGATACATATTAAAGTCCTGTACTATAATACCGAATGCTTAAATCAAAAAATTCCAAAATTTAAGGGGCGGGCCAAGGTACGTACCTCTCCTAAAATTAAAAGGGATGCACCAATGTACCTATGTCTTATGATAGGAAATGAACACCTATACATTACAATATAACCATATAAGGTAATAGGACCTCATCCAAGGAGATAAATTAGGTCAAAAACCAAACACGTGGTACAACGTATTGCTTACGTTTATATTTTGGCAATTTTGTACCCCTAAAAAGGGAACGAGGTGGACCACCCAAATTTATAGTGATCCATATTAGGGTCCTATACTGTAATACCAAATGTTTAAATTGAACAATTTCCAAAATTAAAGGGGTGGGCGAAGGTACCTCTCCCAAAAATTTAAAGGTGTGCAAAAATGTACCTATGTCTTATGATAGGAAATGGACCCCTATACATGACCATATAACCATATAAGGTAATAGGACCTCATCCAAGGGAATAAATTAAATCAAAAACCAAACACGTGGTTGTACCTAAATTTGGCAATTTCGTACCCATGAAAGGGAACGAGATGGACCATCCAAATTTATCATGATACATAATGAGGTCCTGTACTATAATACCAAATGCTTAAATTGGAGAATTTCTGAAATTGAAGGGGTGGGCCAGGGTACCCCTCCTAAAAATTTAAAGGGGTGCACCAATGTACCTATGTCTTATGATAGGGAATGAACACCTATACATGACCATATAACCATATAAGGTAATAGGACCTCATCCAAGGAGATAAATTAGGTTAAAAACCAAACAAGTGGTTGTACTAAAATTTGGCAATTTTGTACCCCTAAAAGGGAACGAGGTGGACCACCCAAATTTATAGTGATCCATATTAGCGTCCTATACTATAATACCAAATGTTTAAATTGGGCAATTTCTAAAAATGAAGGGGTGGGCCAAGGTACCCCTCCCAAATTTTTAAAGGGGTGCATTAATATACCCATGTCTTATGAAAGGTAATGGACCCCTGTATACGCCCATATAACCATATAGGGTAATAACACCTCATCAAAGGGATAACTTAGGTCGAAACAAAACACGTGGTATAACGTATTGCTTACGTTTATATTTTGGCAATTTTGTACCCCTAAAAGGGAACGAGGTGGACCACCCAAATTTATAGTGATCCATATTAGCGTCCTATACTATAATACCAAATGTTTAAATTGGGCAATTTCTAAAAATGAAGGGGTGGGCCAAGGTACCCCTCCCAAATTTTTAAAGGGGTGCATTAATATACCCATGTCTTATGAAAGGTAATGGACCCCTGTATACGCCCATATAACTATATAGGGTAATAACACCTCATCAAAGGGATAACTTAGGTCGAAACCAAACACGTGGTACAACGTATTGCTTACGTTTATATTTTGGCAATTGTGTACCCCTAGAAGGGAACGAGGTGGACCACCCAAATTTATCATAATACATATTAGGGTCCTGTACTATAATACCCAATGTTTAAATTGGGCAATTTCCAAAATTTAAGGGGTGGGCCAAGGTACCCCTCCCAAATTTTTCAAGGGGTGCATTAATATACCCATGTCTTATGAAAGGTAATGGACCACTGTATACGCCCATATAACCATATAGGGTAATAACACCTCATCCAAGGGGATAAATTAGGTCAAAAACCCCCGAAATTTAAATTTTTGGCAATTTTTTACCCATAAAAGGGAACGACATAGACACCCATTACGGATAGAGGTACATACTATGGTCCTAGGCTACCACACCCAATTTTTAAATTTGGCAATTTCCAAAATTTAAGGGGGGTGGTCCTATGTACCCCTGCCAAAATTTAGGGGATGGGCCAAGGTACCGCTGCCAAAATTTAGAGGGGGTGGTCCTAGGTACCCCTAGGTCATTGACCCCGGGCCAAGGTCATTGACCTTTGACCTATGACGTCACGAAAATGAGTTCAAGGTCAATTCGGGCCAACGGGGGGGACTACTACTGACACGACAAATTTTTCAATATTTCTTCCGAAAATATAATTTTGGTTTAATTCATCGACTTGGACTAAAAAGATCCAAATATTTTGTAACCCAAAATGTGTATTTGCGTCACTACTACGTGGTAAAAAAAAAAAAAAAGGACTGTCCACATATCTATAGTGCAATTTTGAATTTACTTATTTATTTATTTATTTATTTTTCATTTTCGGTAGAGCTCCAAGAAAATGAACATAACTCAAGATTCAGCTATGGCCGTATCTTCAATATGAATGGCGTGCGTTTCAAACCATTCCATTTTCCTTCCTATCACATATTGATAAGTGTTCAGACAAACACTCAAATCTCAAATGCGACCGCACGAAAATTTTGGCATAATTTGTCGTTTCCACATGGAATAACTCTATAGGTATTGTCTACATGTTCAGCCGAATCTCCTTGAAAGTTATTCCCTTCATCACCTTCGTTTGAGTCCTCTAAAATTTTGTCAGCTTCCGTGTTGGAAATAATTAAAAGGTTTACAGCTTCAGGTGACAAATTCTTCATTTTCTTATGAAATGATTTGCCCAAAGAAGAAATGAAAGGATCTGTTGTTGCCAAAAGCCTTCGGAACTTATCATTCATGTTTTCAATACGAAAACAGTTTCGAGAGAAATTCTGACAAGCTGACAAGAATTCAGGCGGTTCAGATGATGAATTCGATAAAGATTCGGCTGAACGTGTAGACACTTATATGGCTGAGGATGAAGCTTTCGCAAAAGGAGAACAACAACAATTGTTTCGCTGAAAATATCTTCAGTAAATTGTCCACTGATTTCGCGTGTTTATTCTTTATATAACTCCTCCTGTGCCATTACCACGCTAAATAAACACCAAAAATGAATTGAATTCAGGCCTGGTCATACCGAAAGTGAAAATGTTTACTATTTGCCTAAACGAACAGCTAAATTTCCGTATTTTGTTTTGTTTAATCTTGTTTTTGAGGCGAGAGATAGAGACTGGGCGAGACAAAATCAAACATGTCTCGCCTCGTGACCAGGACTGGTGATATTCAAGAAACAGTTCACATTTGTTTCGAGATAATACATTAACGACATCTCAAGATAGACTAATTTTTCCTTTTGTCGCATCTCGTGAGCATCACTAGTTAATATAAAAACTACTAATACTATAGAATTAAACTCGTTTGGACCCGACACTACTCGAAACTTGAGCAAATATCGAGTCGAATTGGAGATTTTTTGAACCAAGTTCTCGAGTGGATATAAAATATTTTTATTTCGAGTGAAGCCAAATTTAAAGAAAATTTGTTTGAACTTGCTCGTCTCCAACCCTCGAACAGAATGGGTCCAGAAAAGGTAAATCAATATTGTGCGTTCGTGCTGTACTTTGCAGTAAGGAGCAATGCTGTCATAATTATGAACTCCCCAAAGATGTTAATGTTCTACAAAATTGATACCTTAGAAGTGCATGGTTCTCATCGAAACATCCCTTCCACACAACATCATCACCTGAAATCGTAGAGACAATCGCAGATGAAGGCAAGTCAGTAACTAATAGTTTATTTCTAAACTTTTGGGCTAGCATTTATTTGAACATTTACTATAAATTATGTCAACTAGTGGAAATAAAAAAAAATACAATTTTCCTTTGTATTATGAAATTTGTATTGATTTTTTTAATGTTTTACTGTTATTTTGGTAGTTTCAAAGTATCTAGTTAACGGGGTAAGTGTTGTGACTTTTCGGCAACACTGATAGTTGCTTAGTTAGCTTTTCTTGTTTCTTGAAATGGTTTGGTCAGGTTGTCACAATTACTGATTTCATGATAGGTTTAAGTTAACAAGGTTAATCAAAATCTAGTTATTTTAGATTTCCTTATGACAAAAAAATTCAAGAAATAAAGATTGTGTTAGTTTTTCTTTCCCACTACTTTCCCAAAATGCAATAAAATAGATTCTTCCATTATCTACACTGTTTTCTTTATTTTCTCTTTGGGGTCGTGAGCCAAGATCTTTGGTCATAAAGTTCTTGAAGAGGGGGAGGCAAAAAGGGGGAAAAACGACACGTTTTGTCTTGAGTATCCACCCTCCTCCTGATGATGAGACAATATCTTGACAAATCATAAAAGCAGGATAGCAAATACCAGTACAATACATTTTTTTTTATTTCTTTATTGAGGACATATTTGGAAGCTGTCTTTTCGGAAAATTTTGTAGACGGAAACAATGAACTTAGGTAACATTGCATATTCGCGGCTGCGGTTTCCGGTCTTCTGTTATTGCACCCTCGGTAAAAATATCCTAGTTCAAAAATATACGGCTCGCTTTGATTTTTCCTTCAGTGCAGAAGTCTCTGACACTCTGACTTTCTTCTTCCTATTTTCAATGCATTATATATATATATATATATATATATATATATATATATATATATATATATATATATATATATGAGAGAAAAAGACACAAGTTTAGTTCCAATGTGATGTAAAGCCTCTGGGTTTAGAACAGATTTGTTCCCCCTGCCCACCAAATTGTTTTCTTACGGTAACTTGTTTTATGAAGGCAAAAAAAGGGCCAATTGGCTTGTTTAAGAAGGAAAATTTTTTAGTCAAAATAAAGCAGTTGTTTCTTTCCGTAAACATAAATTTATGATAAATGGATTTATGGCTGCAAGACGGATCCTCTCACCAAAACCAAGTTGTTCAAGGTGTTGCTTTCTGTATCTCCAACGTGTGTTTCTTGTAACAGAGTTAGATCTAAAATTGTAACTGTTTAATTCCATGTGACAATAGGTTAGACTAAATAGTAGTAGTAGTAATAATAATAATAATAATAATAATAATAATAATAATAATAATAATAATAATAATAATAATAATAATAATAAATTTTTATTTAAGCTCATTGTAGTCTTTCTTGTAGTTATTAAAGATTAATCTCTTTAACTCTCAATTGTTAAGAAAACGTTTAGATGAAAGTGCATTTAAGTTGTGAAATATATATTACTAACGCTGCATGTTTACTATAAATACGGCTATTTGAGTCACCGTTCTTATCAAGTTATTTGAAAGCTTTTATCTTGCAAGTAAGATTACTCAAATGTAACATGCCGATTTCATTCATACTTCACATAGACAGAGACTACAGAAAACTGGCATTTTTAATACTGAGAATGTGGGGTGTAAAATCAAGCATTGTGAATCGGAATGAGTGGATAAGCATTATGTAACAATGCAACTATGAAAGAAAACTATGTAAACTTTGAGTATACATTATTTTAAAAGGGTCGAATGAAGACTACATTATTCCAGTATTGATTTGCGAGACCGCGAGACCAACGCGAGAAGTCTCGCGCGAGACCGCGAGACGAGACTTCCAAAATTTTGCGAGACGCGAGACGAGAACTTAGGTCTGCGAGACGAGACGAGACGCGAGACGAGAACAGCTTTTGATTTTGCGAGACGAGACGAGACTTGTTTCAGTTCTCGTCTCGTTTGGTCTCGCGCCCATGCCTACGCGGAGCGCCCCATTCTGCTTTCTCACGACGTCTAATGATTACTGAGGTCGCTGATAATGAGTACCTGGCAGTAGGTGGCAGCACAATGCACCTAATATGAAAAACGTATGTTTTGGGGGGTGTCCGGATACTTTTGATCACATATATGTATATAATAAATACTCGATAGCCAAATGTGGAAGCCTGACTTCTGTTTCACATTAGCGATAGTACTGGGAGAGAGAGTGAGAGACAGAGTCAGAGTGGGTGTTGACACATTGCAACCCCGCAAATGCGGTCAAAAGAGGGTTGGAGGGAGAAAAGATTACTGTTGTAAAATCCAGCAGGGGAAGTTCAAACAATTTGCCGAACTGCACATGTATTCAAGAAATAAACTATAAAAGTAGAACCATTAGATAATATTAGTGATTGAGAATTGAAAAACTCTCAATTATGCTTCCTACAGGTTTAAAAAAAGTTATTTTTCCACCATTTTTCTTAGATCTTCGAACTGTGTTATGCATAAGTGCATGGCTATACAATGCGTTCGCAACGCGTTTTTATGGCTTATGTGTACACTTGGAATATGCTGATCATGTATTAAACGTGGATGGCTAATCACAATGCACTGCAAATGCGAAAGCAATAAAAACGCACAGAATACGTCTCCTCGAGCGTATTTGGCGCGTTTAGGAACAATAGACCGCCTGCTGTTTCGGAATCAGTAAAAGATGTCTAAATGAAAGAAAAAAGGAAAGACGTGTTGCCAGGCAAGGGGATTTTAGCAAGAAACAGTTGCTTGGAAGATGCTTTGTGCAGAGTATTGGAACTCTGCTATTATAAAGTATGTGCGTGTATAACAAAAGAAAATTCACAAAAATACAAGGAAATTCAGAAAAAATAGCTAATCAGAGAAATATCTATGTAACACGATAGGGTTTTTTCCTCATGTTTCGCATGAATGAGAATAAGGTTGTGGAAACCCTGGCTGACTCACAGTATAACTCTGGCGAAAGTAAAATTACCGAGTAGCCACCTAGGTCACGTTCGCTGCGGGGGGTAACGCGTCGAAAACGCATGCTGGAATAGCCACACTCTAAGTATCAGAAGTCCTATTAAAACGGTTATGTCTATACACCTATCTATCGGCAGCAGGCTTGCCAACCACACGATAATGTGTAGTGATATACGACAATATGTCTTAATGCTATATGCCATTATACTCTTGTAATATTACTTGAAAATCCGATAATTTTAAAAAGAACACTTATTTTCTAGTTTTTGAATGTGCAAATAAATTGTAGATGCTCATTAAATAATTATGAAACTCACACACTGAGTCATTCCTGCTAAAATACATCAATAACGATTTGAGAACTGCAAAATGGCCACACTGTATCCATTCTTTGAATTCAGTTACGTTTACGCTTTCAAGGTTTTAACTGCCAATCCAATCAAAAAACGATCATTAGGAAGATCTGGGTGCAGACAGGAGGACAATAGGACAATATTAAGATAGATTTCGCAGAAATAGGAATACACAGTAGAAACTGGATCAAGTTGGTTAAGGACAGAAGTCATTGGAGAGCTTTTGTAGACACGGCATTGAACCTCCGGGTTCCATAGGCCATAGAGTTAGTTAGTTACTTACTCGAGGAAAATTCCAGACAAACAAGAAAAGTCTTTCGATAGTCGTCACGGCATGAGAAAGAATGAAAAAGAGATGATTTTTAGACAAAAAATTTACGAGACAATAGCACCTTATTTCTCGTCTCATTGACAACATAAGTAAAAAAAAATCTATTTTTTTAATATTAAACAACAACTATTTCTTCCTAGAAGTAAATACAGTGAAACCTCCCTCAACGGACACCTCTCAATAACGGACACCTCTATACTACGGACAGATTTTTTTGTCCCGGCAAAAATATATGTTATCTTACGGAACAAAACCCTCCCTTTTACGGACACTCTCAGATACGGACGCGGACAGTCCTTCCCCCCCCAAAACGTTTGAATAACCTCTTCATAACGGACAATAATTATTCTCGTTTCTGCGATATATTTACAGTAGACAGAAAAGCCTTTTCCCCACAAGTGTGCCTATCATGAGTCTTGACTTGATGAACTATCAAACAGAGTAGCTTCAAGCTGAACTTGAATTTCTTCTTTTTTTCTGTCCGCAATAAACTGCTTTCTGATGGAAATCCTAGAAAATTTTCTATAAGCAATAACACTCATGCAGGGTTAGTCATAAGGCCAGGAATTCTATGCGAAAGATCTTTCCTTCCCTAACAAATTTAATCCTTCTCGTCTGGACCTTGCATCTTTACCGACAATTTCATAGATAACAAAACAAACATTGTTTGTTTTACAATAACATTTTCAACGAGCAATGCTACCTCTCTTACTTTTTTGGAAAAGAAACATTTTTCTTTTACTCATGATACTGGAACAAGTCTCGGTTGGAGTTTTTCCGGCTTCCTCTTTCGTTTTCTCTAAAAGGATATTCTTTGTGATTGGGCCTAGGTCAATAAATATGCACCCCCCAATAGCTTGCCTTTTCTTCCATTCTGTCAACGAAGATGCCGCGCCAGTACACAAACACACCCACACACTTGTTTCTTCTGCAATCGTACTGAGGATTTTTAGAGGACACTCACTAATGAGTTTTATTACAGTTGTAGAGGAAAAAACATGCCTTTTTCGTTAAACATTGCCCAGCAATAATAGGCTATGATTTAATAGAAATGAATTTCCCCTTCATCCCTCCTAGTCAAAGTGTACTAAATAAGACTATTTTCATATTGAATTTTACGTATTTAAGCCCATACATAATGTATTTACTGACATTACTGCATACAATTACCCTTATGAAAAATTAAATTTCTGTAACCTCTCTCTAACGGACACCTCTCAGTAACGGACAAAACTTCATGTCCCATTGCTGTCCGCTATTGAGAGGTTTCACTGTAATAATATTGTAATATTTTGAGTCAAGTTCTTTGGTTTTTCTTCCTATCTAGCTTGTCTGGAGCTCTGCGGGATTCCAACCTCTCTTAGCTTGCGTGGAGCACTAAAAATCCTTACTCACCTCCACTCAGCTTGTCTGGAGCTTTGTTGGGATCCTTCTCTTGCCTGCCGGGGTCTTAAAACACTATTTACCTTAAGATTCTTCATCCCGGCGAAATTAAAATACCGCCAATTTTACAGTAATTATGTGATATCTTCAAATAGATAAAAGATAATCGAAATGTGGAACAAGAGCGCCCTAGACAATAATATTTTACATGAGAAACCGTTATCACGACTCACTTATCTGCTTTCGATTTCGAGCCATTTTGAAAATCGGCATTTATTTTTCGCGTTTCTAAATAGCTGAAAACGAAAAGCCACTAGATGACTTGTGATAACGGAACCTCACGCAAAATAATATTGTTTAAGGCGCTCTTATTCCATATTTCAATTGTCTTTTATCTATTTGAAGATATCACATAATTACTGTAAAATTAGCGGTATTTTAATTTCGCCGGGATGAAGACTCGTAACTACTTAGTAAATTTATTGATTTTAAAACCAGCTTCTGTGTTATATTGTTTTTAATATTTTTTTGTAACAAATTTTTTTGTAAGGCCTTTAATTTAACAAAGGCAATTTTACAATATTGTCTTTTTATCATACAATAAGATAATACTTTCTATATTTTCCTTTTGTTTCATTTGCAGTTAGCTGGTATTGCTTTACTGGCCGTAGGAATTGTGATTGAAACAAATTTTACCAAATACAGTGATGTTTTGGACAGCAACATTTCCGCACCTCCTATCGTCCTCATTGTAGCCGGAGCTATAATCTTCTTGATAGCTTTCTTCGGATGCTGTGGAGCAAAAAGAGAAAGCAGATGTTTACTTCATATGGTAAGTTCAAAGGGTTCTATTACACAAATAGAGGCTATGGGCCTTATGCAGAGTCGTTTTGAAGTATGATTAGTGAGATACTAAAGGCCTGCCTACTGCAGGAAACATATGTTAGTTGAGCTCTTTAGTATGGTACTAGTCACGCGTCAGAATGTTTCTGCATAAGGCCCTATGTTTCGAGTGAAGAAGGTAGGAAAAATTACTTGTAATACAATTTTTGTTGCAGAAAATTAAAAAGAGAAAGGTAAAATGCTACATTGTCCCATAAATTCACCGGGCTTCTATATTTTAGAAGTAATTACTAAATCCAGCGAATTTCTGAGAAAATGTCGCATTTTACTTTTTTAAAAGTCATATATATTTCATTTCTATAGTCAAATATAAAAAATAGAAGGGGAGA
Source organism: Thermobia domestica (assembly GCF_964235325.1). NCBI lineage: Eukaryota > Metazoa > Arthropoda > Insecta > Zygentoma > Lepismatidae > Thermobia > Thermobia domestica. The sequence continues at coordinate 729,426 of NC_137471.1, forward strand.
AAATAGAATGTGATTAGTTTTCGATACCTGACTAGAATTATTAGTGATGATATGAAGTGTGAACGTGAAATAAAAGCAAATATGGCAATGGCAATAATAATAATAATAATAATAATAATAATAATAATAATAATAATAATAATAATAATAATAATAATAATAATAATAATAATAATAATAATAAATTTTTAGAAGGAAGGAAAGTTTATTTTGTGCCACTTTGAATAAAAAGTTGAGAACAAGACTCATAAAATGCTTCGTGTGCAGTATTCTACTGTATAGTTCAGAAACATGGACAAACTATTAAAAACGAGTCACAAAACAGCAGAAAGATTGGTATTCATTATTAGAGGAACTTAAAGTTCTGAGTACAGTATTTGAGGACATAGATACTTAAATAACACAACAACAACATTACATAAGACCAGGGGCGGATCCAGGACGGACTTCTGGGGGGAGCGATGGGTTGTAATACTGCTACTTAGAGCTACTTTTAAGGGCGTCAAACTCTGGGATGGGTTTTATTTATATATATAAAATAAGAAAGTTTTCCTATTCTGGGGGGCGATCCCACCTGGATCCGCCCCTGCATAAGACCCAATAGAATGGAAGATTTTGTTTACTAGCTGAAGAGCTCAAGGCTTTAAATACTGAATTTGAGAGACCTGTGTATCTTCATCGCTAGGTAATGACTAGGGACCAGATTTTAAGGTGCAAAAATGTGGTAGAAAAAGGAAATAAAAGGTGCTGAAAAATCATTCAAAAACGTGCACAAAAAAAGGTTCTAATAGGATACCTGTATTAAGTGCTATAGTATACAGTTACATGAACATTTTTTATTCATTACACCAACAAATATTGTTTAAAATCTTGGCTTTAAACATTGCACATAAATTGCAAAATTGTTTTATTTAATCCCAAACTTGTGCAACATTCAACATTCTTGTAATAAAATTGTGGTTGAAAGCAACTTGGTATTTTAAAAAAGAAAACTTTAATTTAGCAATATTGTGGCTTGAGAAACCTTTTCCTGGGTTTTCAGAAACTGGTTGTACTTGATTATGCACAACGTTTCTATGTTTTCGAATGTTAGTTTCTGTCGCTTGGAGCTCAGGAGATCTTTGTATGTGGAGAAACTTCAACGGAAACCAGTGGGACATATCTTCTAAGCACAAGGACAGGAAGTTCAGTTGACGTTACAAAGGTTTTTATGTCCGGATTGTTTCGCGAATTCAGTTCAAATTTATCCCTAAAAAATCCGTCAAGATTGCGTCTAAATTTATGGAATGTTATGTGTAAACTAGATTGAAAATAAAACATATTGTTCTGTCCATTTTTTTTCTTTTTAAGAGAGAGAAAAAGAGACAATAAAGGTGCTGAAGGCTAAAAGAAGTAAGAAAAAGGGAAGTTTTATGAATCTAGCAAAAAAGGTGCAACAAAGTGCGTTCATTTCAGTTCGTTTTATGCCCGGAAATAATATTTTGAACTCTGGTTGTTATAACAACTACATTTTTAGAAAAGATGCTGCACCTTAAAATCCGCTCTCTAGTAATGAGTATGGTTACTGAAGCATTATTGGATAAGCTTATATTTATTATGCTAGATGTGGTATGATTTCACTTGTTGGACACATAGCGAAGAACGTATTGGGTGGCCTAAAATCCTCACCTAACATTTCATATATGGTCAGGATATCTGTTTGTTATGTTATTGGCTCAATATTCCACGACATCACAGTCAACCCAGGTGTCCACTTGTTTGAATAACTTTTATCACCAACTGAGAAAAAAAGAACATGAGTACTGTTTCTTTCAGCAAGATAAGGCGGCCCAACACACATCTTGGAAAACAGTTCATCACATCCATGCTATCTTTAGTGCTGAACGGACAGTGGCGTAGCCTTAGAACTACCACGTTCATCAGACCTGTTGAGATGTGACTTCTATATATGGATGATGTTGAAAGGATGAGTGTACAAATAAAATCTACACCATTGTGGAACTCAAAGGGAACACAAGAACCTGCATCCGCGATACTGTTGAAATTGACACAAATATATCTTACCTTGTTACAATGTACACAGATGAGTTTGTATACCAGTGGAAATCATTTTGAACATTTAATGTGAAAGATTTAAGATATGTAATAAGTTTGTACTATACAAACGTAATTTACGATTCGGTGGAAGGTCGGTCCACTCTTGTGTATTGAAATACAAAATTTTATTTTTAAATCTACTTCAATAGCATACAAGAATACTTGTTCGTTTGCATATGATGTGTGACCTTAATTTTATTTTATGTACGTATATGATCATTCTTACAGTATATATCTAGCAACTCTGCAAAACGTTATTTTTTCTTTTATACGACAAAAACCTCACACTGGGCCCGCTGTGTCATTTCAAGTTTTTGTCATAGTTTACTGCGCGTATATTTCTTGTCTATGATGAAGGGAATCGCATTGTGATAGCTGCGCAACTACAGTGGGGTTCTTGAAGGAAATCACAACGAGAAAAGTTATTGCTAGAAACTAAGGAAAAAGAGATTCATTTAGCTTTAGAAAGCTGTGTAAAACAATTTAGTACCCGCCACAGTTCGTAACAATAAAATTTAATTTTTATCGGTGTTTCCTCAAGAGCCACAACTGATTGTGAATGGTTTATAACAGCATTAGCGGTCATCTTGTTCAAGCACGAAGCCAGGATTTCGAAATAGGGGGGGGGGGGGTCCGTGACGAAATACTGTGGTTATCACACCAGGGACTCGATCATTCTAAACTATTTTAGTGGCAACATATATTCGTTCGTTTATCCAGGATTTCGTAATAGGGGGGGGGGACGTGATATGAAATACTGTGGTTAGACACCAGGGGATCGATCAATCTAAACTATTTTACTGGCAACATACCCATATTGGTCTTTTAGGACAATAAAATGAGGGTATGTTAGTAAGTATTTTAATAAGAAAAACTATGAAGAAATCTTGAGTAAAAGAAAATAAAAAAGTATTAAAAAAGATATAGTCTTCCGAGGTCATTCCAACTCGGTTGTACTTTTCTTTCTTCTTCTTTTTCTTATCTTCGTTTAATTCCATCAAGGATAGCAACGAGATACTCTCTCGGGAGTAAAGACATCCTATAAAATGGATTAGAGGTGCCGCGAAATTCAAAATAGCTCATATTATTGGTGATTCTGAGCATCTTAAGTTCTACCTGAGAGTCTATGTTATCCATGCAGATAGATGGAATTCGGAATGCTTCGTTACAATAAAACCCATTTTTAACTCCCCCCCCCCGTTTCCTCCACACAAAGCTCCTCATAAGAAAGAGTAACCAAACACTTGCTGTAGCTTTATATTTTTGACGCTGATTCTTCTTTTTCTTGTTTCTTTTTATTTCATCCTTCCTTGATTTTTTCATTTCTGGATCTGAAGGGGGGGTCCGGACCCCCCGGACCCACCCCTTGGCTACGTGCCTGTCTTGTTTAAGATAGATGTATTAACCCTTTGAGAATCATGCTTGGAAATGTTATTCTAAAAAAAAAGAAAAGAAAAAGATGTTTTGGCGTATATCAAGTTAAGATCAGAGGTAAAAGTAAGGAGGAACACGGGGAGTCGCCGTTCCCCGACTTCCAGAAAATGTCTATTACGTTCCTCCACTTAGTAAAATATTACAATGGGCAAAGATGGGCACAGGGCGACGGAATGTCGTCATGTGTTCCCCTACCTTTTCAGATCCACCTTTACCCCTGGTTAAGATGGCTCCCATTTATATTCTTATGTAGAAAATATTATTTAATTTTTTTACACTTTTTATTTCTGTATGTATTTCACTTTAGATATTACAAATGTCTCCGCCTCGTAGACATAATAGTATCATTTTGATAAGTGAGTTAAATGTCCTTATCAAATTGTCATGTGGTAATCTTCAAGAGAAGCAAATAATAAAACGTTTAGAAACGTTACAAACAAAACGCCGTCCTATAAACATCGTAACTGTTTTACCTTTGAATTTCTTTTTGTTTTCTACTGTCCTGGATGCATATTTTCGAAACACACTCAGCGCTAGGCAGAAGGTGTTACGTTTGGCAACATCCCACGGAAACAAATGAATGCTGAATTTCATTCTAACCCGTTCCTACTACTACTACTACTTTTTCTACTAGTATTACCACTACTACTACTTTTGCTATGGATCTGTATAGTACAAGGGTAAACTTATTTTAATGAAAGATGTTTAATGAAAATGTTTAAAAAATAATCGTTAAATCACTTTTTGAATACTATTTTTAATCTTATTTTAACGAAAGAAGTGTTATAAAGAATTTTTTTTTTAACTTTCCTTATTCAGGGTTTGAACCCACGCCAAAAACGATTTTCCTTACTAGCATGTTGCGCTAGCTCACTCGGCTACGAGGGCCGAGAGCACGGGGCGTTTACTTTGTGCTATAAGTATGTCATGACTCGTGGGATGTCACCAACAGGATCGCAATATAGACGTCATTCATTTCTCCTACATTGTTGCCAAGCGTAATCCCGTCCACAATGCTTTATGGTTCAGTGTATTTCGAAAATACGCGTCCTGGATTAAGAATTAGTTGTACTTCTTACACCAGATGGAACCAGTAATCAGTGGCGTAACGTGGCTTCACCGTATAATTAGCGAGAAACATAGAAGAAATATTTACGAGTAACCACTGGGACATAAAAGGGGGAGATAAAAGAGATGTTTTCATTTAGGTTAATTCTGTACTAGGTTACAGGCTCTATAAATGTTAATCTTTCGTTTCGTTTTACAGTATGCCTTCTGCATGTTTGTATTATTTGTGCTGGAACTTGTGATCGGCATAATTGCATTCGTCTCCAGAGGAAATCTTGAGGATAGCCTAAGACAGGGCTTAGAGGACAGTTTTCATAAGTACAGAGACAATAATGAAAAAGCAGCCAAAGAATTTTGGGACGCCCTACAAGAAACGGTAAGTGAATTTTCGATCATCAGTCCTGTAGTGGAAAATACATTTACCAAAAAACAAAAGAAAGGTACATACACAGTTCTTAAATGGGGAATTACTCTAAGGGAAATATTTTGTAAATACAATAGTGTCATATAGGAACAAAAATTTTAGGAATGATCTTTAAAAAAAAATGGATCGAAAGATTGTGATCTTGGCTAATAATTAAATTTTGAATCAGGGGCCACAAAACTTTTCAACTGGCCCTAAATCGAGTTTTCGTTTGTTTTTTTTTTCGGAATAAGCTCATTAAATTAAGTGATAGTTTGGGTTTGGCTACACTGTATGTAGTTCTACAGATATAAGACGTATAAGCACTTTTTTATTGAAATATAAAAAATTGGATCTTTTAATCCAAAAAATAGTTTTAAGCTATTAACTAAATCATAAAAGAAAGTTTGTAACTGATTTGCATAAGAATCGACTAATTAAATTATATTTTTAACATTTTATTTTTGAATATAGATCTAACGTTTTTTTCTTCTTAAATTTCAATTTAAATACCTGACATACAAATAAACTGAACTCACATTAAAACACTTATTGTATCTTGTACTTTGGAATGAAGTATTGTGCTTAGTACATTTTATAAAACCTTTAAATGTAGATATGCGAATTTATTAAGGAGTGAATAGGGTTCAATTTTAGTTTAGTTTTATCATAAGAAATCAATACAATCTATACATGGTAATGTGTTAGGAATTAAGCTAGACCTTTCAAAAGCGTTTGATAAAATCTGCCGTCGATTCGATTACACAGCCACACACACACACACACACAAGATAGAAGTTATGTGCGCCGGACCCCAGAGTATAGATCAGTGATGGGCACAAAAACCGGTTTTCGGTTTTCTCCAAAACCGGTTCGGTTTTTCACTTGATCTGGCTTCGGTTTTCTTCAAAACTGGTTCCGGTTTTTTCTTTTTCCAAAATTGGCTCTATTTCTGACCAGAATAATGTTTCGTTGTTCTCCGGAAACTGATTCCATTTCCACAGAAATAGTTTTACGTGTCTTCGAAGTTTTCACCGAAACCAAGTTCGCTGAAAACCGAAACCGGATTTGGAGGAAACCGAAACCGGTTTCGGTGGAAAAACCGAACCGGGTTTTGAGAAAACCGAAATGTCGGTTTTTCTAGAAACCGGTTAACGATTTTTATAAAAAACGGTTTTGTCCATTCCTAGGATAGATTCAATGTATTTTGTTACACAGAATCCAAATTTCAAAACCCCAGGACGATTCACCGTGTCAACTTTTATGGGCAAAAAAATTGAGCGATTTTGGACAGGGAGGACACACGCTTTTCGCCCAAAAACCCCTTTACGTAATATACGAGTGTTTTGCGCGTCACATAGAAAACCATTTTTTAACGTGTAATTACCGAATCCTGTGTACGTCTGACAGTGTACTAACGAGGAACTGATAGATTGGAGTTTAACTTCCCTAGGGTCATATGTTTATGGACGTCTGGCAGCAGACCAATGAAGAGAATGAAATTAATTGGATTTTAACGTATCGTCATCCGCAAAAAAAAGTTCGCATATACTGTAACTTCCACATTTTCATTAATAACTCGCTCTTCTGACTATATTATCGCTTCTTTGTGCTTTCCTTAACAAAGCAGTGTAATAATGCATAATTATTTATTATTTTAGAGAAAAAATAAAGCAAAATAAGAAAATTATAAGCAAAAAACCTTTAATCTTATGAAACCTTAGTGTGTCAAATAATTACACGAAGAATATCCCGTGGGAAAAAAGAGGGAAAATGACACAGGTATTAGGAAACACTCACTAACATGTGAAGCTATTGAACAGAAACATGAACTGAAGAGTCAACTACGTATTTCTGCGTTTAATATGCAGTTCACACTTCATGCACAGTTCCAATATGCAAAATCAGTCAATATCTTTAGTTGAAATTACTGATATAGGGAGAAAATGACTATTTAAAACTTCAGGTGTGAACGTGCGCTTGGAGCGATATATGAGCATTATTACAACATATTTTTTCATGAATTGTCTCGGTGGTCAAGCGCGTTTAGTAGTGTTCTTGAAAGTCTAGCATCGGAGGTCGGCAGTTCGAATCTGCCTCCCGGCAGTTTTGATTTTTTTCAACTTATATGGAAACATTTCTTTAAATATAAAGTTCTGCTTTGAAGTGCTTGAAAAAAAATCAGATGAACTATCACGTTCACCCTGTCAAAATGAGGAACGTTAACATTGTTATAATGGGAACAACTTTCTGATTTGAATACCAACCTTAAATGACACGTCCAAAATGAAAATTATTCATGTTCTGATACCTATTTGTAATATACAGGTGTGTATATATAGAGAAAGAAAGAGAGAGAGGGAAAGTATAAGAGAGAGATAGAAAACAATATATGCTGTTATTTTAATTACAACGTAAAAAGTTATTGCAATTCATAATCTGGATTTTTACAAAGCGATTTCAACGCTTGAAGCGACTTAATATTCATAAAGCATCTTTTTCTTGAAGTGTCGCAAATAGTCCGATGCTTTGTAATATGTGCCAAAGAAATAAATGCATGTTTTTAACAGGATAGTATCGTCTACCTTTTGCTTCAATTGATGGTATAAAATAATGTTGAGTTGATTTTAACATCCCTTTCAGCATCGAGGCTATATGAGACGTTTACCTACTGATTAGTGTGAAATCCGAACCACATGAGCTCACACCGGGAATCAAACCGGGTCTCTTACGTCAAAGGTGCGTATGCTAACCGCTTAGCTACGAAGGAACTCAGTATGAAACTAGAATAGCACACATTACCCCATATTATTTCACCGAAAGATTTCTGTTTTATGATCAGTTAAAATAGTATTTCTGGACACCGTAGCGAAAAATGTATTTGCTTTTTCAAGTAGTGTACGAAAAATACAAAGAATAAACACGGTAGAAACGAAACCAAGAAATGAATTCAAAGTAAAGTGCTTTGCCTCTCTCGAATAAATCACTCAATGTATTACAAGTGCATATCTCGTGCATTTCCAGTAGAATTATTAAAACGCGCTGGCTTTATAACTTGGCTGTGTGGTCTAGTGGCTGGCATGTGTGTCTGTGGTGTACACGGTACCGGGTTTGATTCCCGGTGGGAGAACTTTTGGAATTTTAAATGTTCTCGACGTGTCTGTGTTTGTGTTCCTATCATTCAAGGTTACTGTAAAACGTGTATAACCGAGTAGGAAATATACAGAAATTATTGATAAGGGGAAAGTAGACTTTGGTAAGTGAACTTCGGGGCCGCCTTTCGCGACGTAAATTAAGAAGAAAATAAGTGGGTTTAGCGAGGCGCTTGAAATTACAGTAATGATTGACGGTTCGGTTCCCAGTCCGGTTTTCTTTCAATATAAGGATATTTTATTTTTTCTAAATACAACGTTACATTTTTAACATTTGAATTGGTTATAAAAACAAAATCAGATAAACTGTCAGCTTTCAAACCTCTGTCACTTTTATTCACCATCTGTTTGTATACGAAGATGACGCTATGGAAATGCTAGCACTACCAAAGTTCAAATAGATTTCTAAGTTAATATCAAATTGAAAACACACGCCCAAAATGAGAATATATGTTTCTGCTTTATATGTATAGTTCAATTATACCAAACAAAATCCGCTATCCCCATTCCCTTTGGCGGTAGGGGTAACTTTAAAATTTTAAAGTGGGACCCCCATTTCTTATTGGACATTTCGATTCTCCAGAGAAAACTGACTGATTTCACCCAGAATTGAAAACAATTCCTTCACGGATGGCACTTTAATCGATACGGGAAAAGGAGGGGTAGCAAAACGTTATGAAAATTTTTTTGTCAGATCCGTGCTCTGTGGTCATACAGTTAGCATACTGGACTGCACAGTCAGAGATCCTCATTTCAATTCCTAGTAACCCTAGGGGAACACCAAATGAGTACATAACAAGTAGTGACTATTTTCATGAATATATGCATCATATAAAAATCGCTTAAAGTTTGATACTAAGATATTATTATTATTATTATTATTATTATTATTATTATTATTATTATTATTATTATTATTATTATTATTATTATTATTATTATTATTATTATTATTATGTTACATATTAGTTGAGCTTATAATTAGGAAGACCTAGGCGCAGATGGGAGGACAATATTAAGATGGATCTAGCAGAAATAGGAATACAAAGTAGAAACTGGATCCAGTTAGCTAAGGAAAGAAGTCAGTGGAGAGCTTTTGTGAATGCGGCATTGAACCTCCGGGTTCCATAGGCCATAGAATTAGTTAGTTAGTTAGGAGGGTAAGTGTGCCTAAAGTCAGCCGTCTCCAGTAGTCAGCCATTTTTCAGTAAAAAAGCATATTAAATAAACATACAGTAGCTTGTTATCAAACAAATAATCAACTACAACTTAAATCAGAGCTCCAGTATTCAACCTCATTTGTTCTGGCCTGGTGTGACTCCTCGTGGTAGAAAAGAAAAATTATCATTTGAGGTCTGCTGATGCAAGTGAGCAAAGTGCGCATTTTGTTAATAAAAAAAATAAGGAAGAAGCTTTACTTCAAAGTTAAGTTAAAATTATATTATTGTAAAATAGTACGAGTTATTGCTTTCTTCTATGCATGAATGTATCGTAGCTTATTAAAAATTCGTGGTTTATGATACAAAACAAGATATTGCGTAGAAATAAGGGGGCTGACTACTGGAAATGACTCTTCACTTCAATTTCCAATGGTCAGCCCCCCATTACTTTCAACGGACGGCTACTGGATACATATACTCCAGTAGTCATCCACTTATCATTCATTCAATTTAAATGACACATGACATACAACTAAGACACTTAACTAATACGTAGAAGACTTTTCTAACGATTTAATGAAAAAGTAACTGTTATGATGTCACTAATTGCATCATACAAGTATAATACAGTTATAAAGTACGGGACAAAATTAAACGATCGAAAATGCCATTAAAACTTATGACGATGTTGTCGTTTATTTTTGTCCCGTACTTTAATATAGTCTGGTATTGTAACTATTTCAATTCTTGTATTTTTCTAGAACTGAGGGAAAAAAGGTTAAGGATTTATGGCTGGTCTAAATTATTTCTCTAAAATTTAAAAAGGACAGGTAATGAGTATTTATTTTACCCTAATCAAGGGCGCCGATTTCCCTGTAAATTTGGGGGTCATTCGGATGCGGAAGGTTAGGATTTTAAGACAAATTGCATTCAAATTATGCCAAATATTGTATATTCATAAATACAATAGGGGGCCCACATAAGCTTTGGGGGCCCGGGTCCCCCGGCCCTAGCAGGATCGACTCCCTTGACCCTGATCATAGCTTAGTCTTTTAATCTAAGGTAGCTATGAGGAAGTAAGGGTTATCCATATCTAATTGATTTATTTTTTTAAATTACTCCGCACAATGTCGCGTTTCTGCACGTCTTTAATTCCAAGGCTGCAATTGCTCTTCAACTATTATTATTATTATTATTATTATTATTATTATTATTATTATTATTATTATTATTATTATTATTATTATTATTATTATTATTATTATCTGTTCTTATCTGCTCTGTTCCTAGAGTTGCCTGATTGCCGAAACAATACAGAATAATCATAAATATTTACATTCTAACTCACTGTGAGCGTGAGGAAAATATGTCTAACAGTTTAAGAACGCGTGATTTAGCGTTTCTTTCAACCAGTCCAAAGACATCTACTGGAATAGACTCAGTGTCAGATGTTTTTGCAATCAGGTGCGTTGAGGATACTCTAACCAAAGAGTCTTCTTATTCTACACTAATGAACACATATAAGGCTATTGTTCTGTCCGAAGAGGATCGATCTGCTATCAGTAGATACTTGCTAGTGAAATGTTCGATATCTTAGTCCTGGAACATACCAAATTTTAGCAATTGGCCGTCTAGAGCCTACAAATATATCTTCGATATCAGAAATAGACGTTACGTCTGACTCAAACCAGGAAAACAACATATCCGTTATGGCATCTTGTACTGAAGCGAGGCAAGGTGAAAGGTCTGCTTCTGTTTCTACAGTCAGTAGAGCCAGAAATAACTCCATATGATCTCAGAAGAAATTCAAAGAAAACGTTCGTAAAATACTTCCATATCATCTGGCTTTGATTAGCATCTTTTCTGGCTAGCTCCAATCAAAAACAAAACTACCAAACATGTGCCCAGAGAAAAAGTTCAAAGTGCAGTATCCTCCCAAGCATGGAGAAATTATCAGATGGTAAAGAATGAAAAGAAAAGAAAACTAGAAGAGGAACGTCTAAAATGAAAAAGGGAGAGAATACAAAAGAAAGGAAAAATTTTAAGTCAAACAAAAAGAAAAGGACTGTCAAGCCAAGTAGCACTAGTAGTTAAAAAGACGAGACGCAAAAAGTTGTTGAAATGCCGTCTAAGGCCTGAAGAAGAATTCATAAGTGATATTGAGAACGATATACTTAAATATATTGGGTGTCACTTTTGTGATCACTGCTACCACTTAAAACGCACATGCCTCAGTGAATTATCGTACGAGGAACCTGCTAAACAAGTGCTTATGTGTCCTGAATGTGCTTAATGAACTTCATATTAAAGGGTTAATGTCATAGCTAAATATAAATATCAATGTAAATATAAATAGGCCTATATATTAGTTTTAAATAGGCTAGTCTAGGCCGAGACACATTTTTCTTAGTTTATGGTAAATATCATACAAGAAGTCTTTTTTCCTGTATCGCAATATATTTTCCACCAGGGCTGCTTCTAGCCACAGAGGTTTGGGGGGGCATAGATATGTTAGGGGGGGCAAGTTATTAAAAATCTCTTACACATATCTAAATTGTGTTTTTTGTGTTGAGGTCTGGAGGGGCCACGAAAAGTTTAGGAGGGCCAGGCCCCCTAGCTCCCTCTAGTTGCGGGCCTGTTTTCCACGTAGTTTTTCTTTGTAGGAACTCTGAGTGCAATATATTTGTCCCTTAATTTGCTACTGAGGAATTGATCTCTAAAATTCCATTAAAAAAGTCAATTCTATAGTGTGGCTGAGTACTGGTTAAAGTAATGGCTGACCTTTGGTTTTCATAGGCCGACTACTGTTTTTTTTTCAAGGTTTCTGGTATTTTTTTCCTGTGTAATTATTTATAAAAGATTTCCTATGCGAGCTACACAAACGTAAAATTTAAACACTGTTCTTTCTAATGACATATGCAGTAAAAGTTATTAGTAAAAAATGATTTTTTTATACTTTAACAAAGTTGAAAATCTCCTTAAATGGTCGACTACTGGCACATTTACCCAATTACTTGAGATGCAAACTATAGTTGCAATTTTTTGAAGGAATGTTGCCTAACTGGAAAGTAGAACTTTACATATTGTTTTGTCTGTGAAACATATGCTTGTTTAGCTTTATTTGAAAGTGTTAATTTTGCCAAAAATATTGAACATTGGAAAACCGCAATAGCATTTCCTTATACGGGCCAAAAAAAAGAGAGCTGATATTTCTAAAGGAGGCAATCGTAATAAAAACGGATAGGAGATAAACATAAATCGAAAATGTTATGTTGAAAATATTTTCATTGATTTTGTCTTCTGCCTCAGGCACTGACAAGGTCAGACAAATATTGTCTATTACGTTTAAAATTGCCTAAAGGAAAGTTGAACAGAATACCACAGATCGTATCACTCAGTAATCAGTTGTGAAGTGCTCCCTTGTAGTCAAACAAGCATGTCCAGAAGGCTCCAGGCAGTCATCGATGTAGAAGGTCATTGGACCTCCTATTAGACACTTATATATAAACAGCCCTTTTCAGGGCTACGTATTCCCTTCCATTTTTTTTGAATGCCAATGAAAATGTATCTACGTCACTTTCACCGTCACTTTCAATGAAAATGAAAAAAAACATAATAGCAGTGGAGAAGACTCGATCGCGCGAACTTGTGTATTGTAATCTCTCACTTATCCCCTGAGCTACGAAGTAACACGTAGATTTTTTTTTGAAAAATATATTAGTAGTTCATAACAACACACTCTCTTTTTATGTAATTCATGTGCGCCTTGCTGCTATCGATGGCGTGAAAACAAAGTGCTACACATTACCCCATATCATTTCACCAGTAGATTGCTGTTTTCTGATCAGTTAAAACAGGATTCCTGGATATCTAAGCGAAAAATGTATTTCTTTTTCATGTATTCTACGAAAAACCTAAAGAGTAAACAAAATCGAGATAAGCAACTTTCTCGAACAAACCACTCAATGTATCAGTGTCATTGCAAACAACGTCTCGCTGATGTAATGAATAACAACATGTAGTAAAGATCATGGGGTCTTCAGATCAAATACAGCTTGTCATATGGTTTTGTTTTCTTCAGCACAATAGAATTTTTTAAAAAATTATCCAGTCATGTGAGAAAAACAAATTTTGCAGAAATATAACATTTCGTTTTGAGAGGCGTATTAGCACGAAGAAATAGTTTTATTTCTTGCAATCCAAACCGTGAAGAATGAGCTAATGAATAGCGTTTATAGGTCTTTCGATAAGCACCATTCAGTGTGTTGTCGTCGGCAACGTAACGTTTTTTCTTTTCTTTTTTTCTCGTTTTCGCGCATCACATTCTGTTTTTCAATGACTTCTAATGCTAAATTTTAATCCGCTGTTACTTCGTTCGTCGTTTTCACTTCCACCTACAATATTAGATTTAGGCATAGCTGACTATCCTCTAATTTGTATCGAAGTTTTGTCAAATTTCTAGTGAACGTCAGCTAACCATTTTCTGCGGGAGCTCATGTGGTTCGGATTCCACGTTAATCAGTAGGTCCACGTCTCATATAGCCTCGCTGCTGAAAGGGACGCTAAACTAAAATCAACTCAACTCAACTAACCATTTTCTTCCAAGTACTAAATGTATTCAAATATTTATTTCAAACGGCTGATTTGATTTCCCGTGATGATCGGACAGACAAACACGACGTCACTTTTACATATTGACCGCCTTATTTGGAACTTGCCCCATTTCCCCCTCAAAAGTGGATTTTTAAGGACAACGGAAGATGGGCTCACATATTTTAAAATAAGGTGTTTATATCCATCTGTTCCTCTTACGACATATGTGTTAATGAATCCGACTGGACCAAATGCTAAATACCGTATATTTAAAAGATAATTTCAAGTGCTTCATCCGTTTTGCTGTGAAGACAAGACACAATCTCGATGTCATCATTCTTAAATATTGAGCAAAACCGATACAAATTGCCCCTCTTCTCCATTTAGTACCGAAATTTCTAAACACGGTCGGACACGTGCACACTCGTTTTAAATAAGGAATTTATGTATCATATTTCATTTCACAAACGCGAGAGATTCTATTTTTGGCATACATTTTAACCCCCTCTCTTCTGTTTGGATACGCATTTCAATAAAAATGGCGTGACAACAACCCAGTCCGAGGTAGGTGTTAACTATGTTAATAAAATTCATTTCAAACGGTTCAGCCATTTTTCGTTATGATAATACGATAATTCATTTCGTTATAATAATACACAATTCATATAACGTGTTTTTAATTTATATACTATGCAAATATAGGTTAATAGTATTGTTCTGTCTTGTTATTTATTTATTTAAGTTATTTATTGATATAAAATTGAGGTGTTACGTTTAATGTTTAACAATACCTAGCATTTACCATGTTATCAACCGTGAAGTAGCGAATTTTGTGTCTAATATTTATATTATATTCAATTTAATGTGTCACGCTAGTAGCAAATTAAGCATAAATGCGAAAACATTGTTCACTTTCAGTTCTCAAGAGAATTTCTTTCCTGTCTTTCTATTATTTTGTCAATAGCTTACAAAACACTGGCATCAGACTTTTGCAATTATATTTTTTAACGTTTTTCCCATAAACTCCCCTGAAAATTTAACCTGAATCGACCCTTACGGGGAATCGAACCCGAGACTACAAGAACCAAAAACACTCGCGCTAGCCACTAGACTTTTTTATTTTTATTCCACGTTAATTAGTAAGCCCATAGCCTCGCTGTTGAAAGTGTTACGTGAATATAGACTAGACAAAAATTAATTATTGGTGTCCATTTCAGGATCACTCAGTATTATGTTTTTAAGTGTTAGAGTGTTACAAAATCCAACACTTTTCAGTGCCTTATTAAACGACTTATTTTTTTAAAAAAAAGTCTTGAATGTGTATTCACGGATAAAATAAGAATAAAAATCACTATTAGAAACAAACATTTGCAGTAAAAGGAAAAGCAGAAACTATTTGTGTAATAAAAATGTATATCTTTGTCAAAATATTTGTGACTTGGTGTAATCTATATTCACGTAACATTCCTCCACTAAAAACATGCTACCGAGTGATCCTGAAATGGACACCAGTAAAAAATTTTGGTCTAGTCTATATTCAAATAACAAAAGGAACAAGAAACTAAAAATCAACTGAACACTACTTTTATACCACCAATAGCAGCAAGGGGCAGACGATACTATCCCGAAAAAATGCATTTATTCCTTTGACCCGCATTGCAAAGCATCGGACAATTTGCAACATCAATTACAAAAGCTTGAAGAGAAAGAATCTTTATGGACAATAAGTTTCTTACATACAATATTCAATTATAAAATGCCTACTACTTATCTTTCTTATTTAATTTATGGGGCGCGATGGTTCACTGGTAGAGCGCTTACCTTTGGTGTATGCGGTCTCTGGTTTTATTCCGTCCAAGTAAGCTTGTGGTGGACAACATTATGTCCGTGACTTTTCTCACAACATTTCCTTTTCCTTCCACTTTCTCATTCCACCAATTCTTATATCATTTTTCTTACTTTAATTATCTTCTCCCTTAGCCTAAAATAGCAGGATTCTAGAACACTGGTCCGTATACCAATTGAGTGGTGATGAAGAAAGCAATCAACCTGGTTAACCTGCCTTCACTCGCTATCGCTTGCTCGACATTACTATATGAATTGTGTATTGAGATTTGATAAAGGAAAGAACCAAAGTGGTTACTAATCCAAATTCTCCTCTATGTGAGGACCAGCAATCTAGAACCTTCCCGCCTAAAGGGCGTAATAGTGGGATGTTAAATATTTCATTTCATTTTATAATTTAATTTAGCTCTTCCACATAATATTTTATCTAATATAATAACAAAATATTATCAAGTGCTCGCAAAGCTGGGAGCGATTTCGGACTCTACCGTAATGTGCGGTAATCTTATTAAATATGTTTCACTACTAGATCAGTTGTTGAATGTTTCATAATGCTATACTAAATTCCATAAACATTCAAGCGAAATAAGTAAAATTGATGAGATTGACAATTTAAACCGCACAGTATTGTAAAGCTGGCGGTGTAAATATTTACTCCATTACGCAAACTCTGTTTCAAATACAACCATTATTATACAGTTCATCTTCATAAACTTGTTCTTATAGCAACTATATCATTTCCTATTTAAATTCAATTTATAGATAATTTTGTGTTACATATCAGCTGATACTCATGCTATAAACTATACAATAAGTTAACATTCGATGTAAATAAATAAGAAATGTATAATGTTACAGATTCTGGAATTGCAATTTAATTCAATTTTAAACTGTATACATTTTCTATATGATTGTTTAATTTGCTTTATAAAAATCCAAATTATGATTTAGACTAACTGTTTTAATTAAAAATACAAGCTTATACAGGGTGCGGGGAAAGTCCCGGAACGGTCCAATATCTCGCGAAATATACAGATCAGCCAAACAAAAATAACACGTGTTAAACAGTTTTGAAAAATCTATCCAATGATACCAAACGCAACCCTCCATTCCCACACGTGGGGTAACTTTAAAATTTTAAATGGAAATCCCCATATTTTGTTGCACATTTGTATTCTTCAGAATAAGTAACAGTGATTTGACCCAAAATTGAAAACAGTGCCTTCACGGATAGCACTTGAATCGACACATAAAAAATGGAGGCGGTAAATCTTTATGAAAATGTAGTCTCTCAGTGTCGAGCTCTGGGCCATGCGGTTAGCGTACGGGACTGCGGCATGAAAGGTCGTGAGTTCGATTCCCACGCAGAGTAAAATGTTTGTGATTTTTTTTACCCACATAACGAATTCATACGTTTTAACTTCTATAAAATAATGCATTTGTCCATATTTATTAATTTGCAAGAAAATACAAATGGTGACAAAAATGGCTTATTTTTGTTGTAAATAACCCTACTACTAAGAACTACTTCATAAAGCTACTTTGCAAAACAATTATCGATATTGTATTCCATGTAACTTCATCTTCGCACACACTGTTTTCAATGTTTGATCAAATCAATATCACTTTTTCTGGAGAATCCACATATGAAATAAGAAATAGGGGTTCCCATTTAAAATTTTAAAGTTATCCTCCGTAGTCCCCAAGGAGGTAGGGATAGGTGATTGCGTTTTCTGTCATTGGATAGCTTCTTTAAAACTATTTAACATGTGTTATTTTTGTTTTGGTGATATTTATACTTCGCGAGATATTGGACCGTTCCGGGAATTTTTCCGCACCCTGTATACAGTATTTTATCTCTCTCTTTCGCACTCTCACTCTCTATATTACAATTGAGTGTTGCAATAGGTATCAAGAACATGAATAATTTTCATTTTGGACGTATGGTTTAAGGTTGGTATTCAGATCACAAATCTGTTCTCATTATAACGGATGTGGTATTAACGTTAATAAGGATCGTTAACGTTCCACATTTTAGTGTCTTCGTATATAGCCTAATTGATGAACATAGTGAATAAATGTGACTGAGCTTTGAAAAGTGATTGTTCATTTGGTCTTGTGTTTTTAAGCACTTCAAACTAGACATTTATATTTTAAAAAATATTTCACTATATTGAAAAAAAAGCGTTCCGCACTCAGGCTCGAACTGCCACCCTTTGGTTCTAGAATTTAAACAGCATTGCTAAACACGCTTGGCCACGCAGGCATGTTACGAAATAACGCGTTCTGATATTAGAAATAGACTCGCTCCAAGCGCAGGTTTACACTTGGAGTTTTAAATAGCCATTTTCTGTTCTTTTCAGTAATTTCAACTGAAGACATAGATTGATTTCCCATATTGGAACTTCACGTGAAGTGTGAATTGTATGTTCATCTCAAAAATACATTATTTTCTGTTCCTTCAATTTTACGTATTTGTGAGTGCTCCTAATACCTGTGCACTGTATGGAGTGAATTTCCCTCGGGATATTCTTCGCGTAATTATCTGACAGACTAAAGTTTCATAACAATCACAGTTTTTTGCTTATAATTTTCTTATTTTGCTTTATTTTTTCACAAAAATCATAAATAATTATTCATTACTACACTGCTTTGTTAAGGAAAGCACAAAGAAGCGATAATATATTAAGAAAACTGAGTTATTAATGAAAATGGGGAAGTTACAGTATATGCGAACTTTTTTTTGCGGATGACGATACCTTTCTCACTGCGAAGCCAATAGAAGACGGGCCACACACGTAAAATGAATGAAAGTTTCCTTCGTTCAGTGAAAGGCACATCAACTAAATAAGGTTAAGTACTTATCGTTTAAAGATACAAATATTTATACTTATTTAGATTTTATGGTTTGTCACTTAAAATAAACAATCGCACTTTACTCTAGTTTACTTGCTGCGGAGTGGAGTCTCCCTCTGACTGGGGATCAGTCCCTCTACCAGAATCTTGCCAGAATGCAGTCGAAGGATGTTTAACAAAAGTGAAAGAATCTGTAGATCAATGGGCAATTGTAGCTGGCGCAGTTGGTATAGCAATTGCCTTTGTTGAAGTAAGTACCTTGAGATAATTATAACCGTAATGTTAATAATAATTATTATAAAAAATAATGGTAACTATGTCTGAGTGGTAGGGACCCAATCTTAAGCAGATGCAGGATAATGGTAATATTGGTACTATTGGCACATCTTTTGGAAACAAAATGGGATGTATTAAAGCTACAACGATATTGTATATCTGATATCTGTGAATTACTTCCATTTTTAATTGTAGCTATTTTGGGCGACGGTGCTTAAAAGTGTACAATCTGTTGTGAAAAAGAAGAAGAAGAAGAAAAATGTAGAATATGTGTTGAGGGGAGATCTTAAGTTGACAAAACCAGAGCACCACACCATATGACGTCACTAAATGTGTTTGCAACTGATTTGCTGAGCAGTGTTTGCAACTGATTTGCTGTCAACTTATTAATTTTATACTAGAGTAACAGACCGGTAAAGAAAATATGTTTAAAAATAATTATCTGTTAATGAAGTAATATACTTAAAGAGATATTTGTATGAAAACATAGCATTTCCACACGTGATATTTGATGATGTGCTCCGCGAAAGATTTGTTGCCACAAAAAATTTGGAGATCCACAATATATAATTGACATAAAAATTAATGATAGGTCTACATCATATTAATATGTGACAGGCCCTTATCCATGGGGTCTAGGAGGCGGGCCCCTTTAAATTTTTACGGTACTGGTCCCCTAAAATTTTCACAGTACGCTTGCAATTGAACTATAACAGGGTGCAAAATTTCAAAGTCAGACGCACTCGCCAATCCGAAAATAATGGTCGCCAGTATCTCTCACGTACAAATTGAGATGTCCCCTCCCCAAACGACCTTTGATTTGACAAAGAAAGACTTCACATTCCGTGTTTTCTCTCACTCAGTGACAATTAAGTTACGGCGCTGGATAAATGGATGCAGGTGTAGAATACATAAACATAAAAACAGTAATTTATGATTAAAATGAATGACTGCGTGTGAAAGAGGACTGTACTACTAATTTGTAAAAATTATATAACGTCTACTGTATGTAGAAAACGATGGTGCTGTCCTATTTTATGAGTTTGAATTTGCAAAATTTACAAAAGAAGTATGCAATATATTTCTCGGGTTCTGTAGGATTACGGGGGACCAAAACTACGTAAAAACACAATGTTTATAGATGGAATGAGTTCATGTTGCGGAAAGATAATTGATATTGATATGTGAGTAATTTGTGAACTGAGTAGACTGGAAATGCCGTGTGCTGAATGGAAAATTTTGCAATTACTATTTGCTATTAATTAGAATGGACAAATATAACGTGCATTGCGGCGTTCTAACCCGACTTCGCTTGCTAGCGCTCGCTCGTCAATATTTATTTATTTATTTATTTATTGATACAAGTCATGGCCATTACCGGCATCTATGGCCTTAAGCACGTCAGGTTGGAGGGATGAGATCCTCGGCGAGCACACAATCACGGTACGGGGGAGGGATATAAGGAACGGATAAGGAAAGAAGCGGCCTAAGGCCTGTAAATTAGATACGATCCCGGCATTTACCTGATGTGAATGAGGAAATCCCAGGAAAAAACTCATTTAGGATAGCTAGCCTGAAAAAGCTGTTACACCTTTTCGACCGACTGACCCTGCCGGAAATCGAGCCCAGGACCAAAGGCGAGAGCATTAGCGACTACTCATGCTCAGCAATACTGTCTGAAACTTTTTAGTTAGTGGTATGTTTGGCTTTAGGTAGATTAACCTCAAAAACATTTAAGAAAACAGCAATGATTTTCAACAAAAAATGCTTTTTCCCAGTAATCCGACATATGGCTAGTTTTCAAAGCGCATACTGAGAGAAAAAAAATTGTAGGTAGCGTACTCAAAACGGTAGGTTACATGCGTAAATCCTGTAGTTTTTGGACTTAACGTACAGCAAACGTAGAACTGAAAACGCATGTTTTATAATACTTACTTTCCGTATAAGTGTTCAATCTATACGTACTTTCCGTATGAAACAATATAGGCGGTCAGGATCTCACATACAAATCGACGCAGAATGTCCATAGTAGAATAGAATATAGCTACAGAATGTAACATAGGTGATATACGGAAAACTGTTAGATGTCAGACATCCTGCAATGGCATGATGTAACATCTAAGGGCAGTGCGTATGTAGCATATGCTCCATACTGATTTCTGTAGTAAGCAAGAGGATTTCGTATATTTGTACAATATACCGCTGTCCGGAGAACGGATTTTTCTTAGTGTGCAGTTCATAAACAAGGGCGCCCGTGTTGTGGTTTGCAAGGGGGGCAAGTATAAGCGACGTTTCAAATATAGTTTCCCCCCTTGCCCCCTTGATGGGCGCCCTTATTCATAAGTAATGCAGTTATGTGCGTGCTGAACCTGTGGGTTCAGTATTTCTTGATAAATCCATTAAATGTTGTGCGTGTAATCCACAATGCACACAGATATAGGCGTGAATTCATGTCACTTAAGGACCTCCCCATTTTAAGGCAGTAATAAATGCGAAAATTGTCGATAAGTGATTCGCCTACTTTGATTTTGCGAATAGTTCGTACTATGTGCGACTTTGTCCATGCGGCGTCTAGGGTATGGTCGACGTCGATAAGCTAACCTGAAATTTCATTCTTGATACACGTATCAGTGCGCAGCACGAAATGAGATTTAAAAAAAAAAATCCCGGCGTTCTTCCCGCCTTTGATGGGACAAGCCGCAATTATTTACGTATTATTCAGCGCATTGTTTGTGTATAATCTTGTTCGTTTGTTGAATGTAAAATGCAACTCACACAACCGCTGTAACAACATAATGTGTTTTTTATTGTCCACCAGTACACGAACAAATTCCAGGTATGTCTTAAATTATAATCCACCTTGGCATATTATCTCAGCAGTAATACTGTCAACAGAGCTGCCTTGCTTATGGATACGCTGCGCAATAAGTGCTCCAGGGTAGTGACGACATTAAGTGACGTCATGTCCTGTTGCTGTGGTTATGTCAACTTAAGAACTCCCATGTGTTGAGATAGATAGATTTTTATATAGTGATAATTACAATTTCGTGTTGCTATGACAACAGAAAGTTTTTCATGGAGATTTGAGAATAAAAGTAAGTTGTGCTGTATATAATTTTAATGTGTGATAATAGATGGCTCTTGCAAAATATATATATGTAAAAACTAAAGGTGCTAATGGTGGTGTGTTATTTATTTTAATCTTCGAACTGGGTATTCCACAGTTCTCGAGTGGAAACATCGGAATTGTTCTCTAGCCAAAACTCGAGAAAATAATTTGTCAACTAATAACATACACTTAAAACAAACAAAAGCATCGTGAGCCTTAACTTGATTTAAACTTTCGGCATTTATTCCGAAGTTGGGCGTCTGCTTTCGCAACGTTTTTTTTTCGTTGTTATCTCCTTTGCACACTTTCTGCAATTTGTTATTAGGTTCATTAATCCGTGCTCTTCACAAACTTTTAAAAGATTTTGCTCGTCATCAACGTGTTACTTCACAAATGTTAAAACTGTTAGTTCATTCCCCTTGTACATTCGCCATGTTGATAACATAAATGCTCGTTTCTTTCCCACAATGCAACTCTTCGATTACCTTGCGCCAAGTAGTTCTCTCCGCTCGCCGTATAGTCCCATGTTTATAGCCGCTTATATATAACAAATAAACAGATTTTTCGAGACTTATATATTATCAAGCACACAAACGATCAAATTATCCATATCTTTCCAGTAAATTTTAAAATTTTTGCTGGAAACGGACGCCCAACTTTGGAACTTAACCCAAACTTTCAGTTACAAAGTATTGCGCAGGTCTCTATGCTATCAATCTTACATTAATCTCCTTGTCATTGACATCGTCATTCCTGTGTTTTACAGATTGTTTCTAATGAAATCAAATAAAACGTAATCATTTCTTTTATACAATCTGCTTAATATACAGTAGAAACCGATTGAATTGTTAATTGTGTTATGTTGTTCTTAAACTGCTAATTTTCATGCATATGTCACTATACACAATTCATCAGCATTCCTGCAACGACATTCTTTATTAAGCGAAAACATAAAATCTAAAATGCAACTTTTAAAAACCGTTGGATACACTGCAGAGTGACACTGTCTACTCCCCCTGTCCCACCGCTTGCCATGAAACTGATGTAAACACATCAGCAGCGCCTCCGCCAAAAAACCCACTAATATCCTGGTCAGGTAATAATATAAAATATAACGAAAATCTCGTTATAAAGTCAAGTTGAGAAGGTGCTTGAGTCCGCAACCAAGCCGAAAGGATGAACGTAATGCCAATTCTCTTTCGTCTGCTTCCGTCGACTCTGTGTTGATACGAGTAAGAACACAACTACTGCGACTGCCATTATCTGGCCAAGAGTGTTGGGAGTTAATCCTTTTCACCAACCTCCCTAACCATATCAATCGGAGTTATTCCTTATTAACAACCATTCTAGCCACACCAATCAAAACTATTCGTTATCAGCAACAATCCTGACCACACCAATCAGAGCTTTTCATCAGCAAACTACCCTCAAAACACTAGTCTGATCTACTCATCTGCAGATCATCCTGATCACATCAATCACAGATATTCCTTATGAGCAAACCATTCTAACTACACCAATCACAGCTATTCCTCATCAGCGACCATCCTTGACGATACAAATCGCAGATATTCCTTATCAGCTACCATCAGTGACTACATCTATCAGAGTTATTCCTTAGCAACCATTCTGATCACACCAATTAGATATATTTCTTATTAGCAACCACTCTCACCATACTAATCACAGCTATTCTTTATCAGCATTTATTCTGAATACGTCATCATTAAAGCACGGATAGTCACAGTACTGTTAACCAAACACTAATACTCTCGACTTTCACTTTCGCTTGTGTCACTGGATCTGCGCTCTCATTCGTTGTTGTGATCAACGAATCGCCGTTAGAAGTGTGTATGCCATCGTTAAGAATATTGTTTGAGCATTCGGAGTATACGTGTCACTGTTAAGAGTTAGTGTATCACTGTAAAAAGTATGTATGTCACCATTAGGAGTGTGTGCCACCGTTAAGAGTACGTCTATCACTGCTAGGAACATGTATGTCACCGTTGCTAATATATGCGTCACTGTTAGGAATGTGTCACCGATTGAGTGTGTGTTCAGGAGTTTGTGTGTCACAGTTAGAAATATGTCTCACTGTTAAGAGCATGTGTATCACTGTTAAGAGTGTGTCACCGTTAGGAGTATATGTGTCACCGTTAAGAGTATGTGTCTCAGTGTTAGGAGTATGTATGTCACCATTAGGAGTATGTGTCACAGTTAACGGTATGTGTATCACTGTTAGGAGTATATATGTCACCGATAGAAGTACTATATGTAGAAAATACTTCTGTTAGGAATATATCACCATTACACTGAGAAAAATGATTGGGTTGAAATTGACCCTATTGGTGCATATTTTAACCCAACCACGTGGCTAAAACTGCTCCGACCCAAATAGGGTCAAAGCGTTTAGTTAAATTGGGTTGAAACAAATTCAACCCAACGTATAGTTAAATGTAGGAGTCCAACCCAACGACCCAATTGGTGTAAAATCGCATTACCGGTTAATACGTTTAACCCAACTTGGTGTACAATATGACCCAACAAAGTGTAAATTCCATTAACCCGATATTGCGTTTGACCAAACGTGTAGTTAAAAGTGAACAAGCGTGTGGTAAGAAATGACCACATTGTGGGGTCACTTGCAGAAGGGAGGAAATGCAAATAATTCAACAGTGAGGTAAAATTAACCACGATGGAGTTAAAACATGACGAAATAATGGGTTAAAAGAGTAAATGTCACATTAAGCGTTACTGGATTTAACAAAACATGTGGTTAATATTCAATCATCACTTGGTTACAAATGTGACCAAATACTACACAGCACAAAATGATTACCACTTTAACGTGTTACTTGGAATTTTATTCGACACCAAGGATATTTTTTTTATTTTTTTAACAAGAGTTTCATTCCCATCCAATGGATGGGCGGGCCGTAGAAGGCAACACCTTCTCTGTGGCCAGAGATATTACCAAGGATATTTTTTTTTTTACTGTTCACCCGTCAAAGGGGTACACCCTTTCTTGGGAAAGAGAGGAGGGCAAAATTTACGGGAGAAAGGATAGCTATGGATGGTCTATGGGTAGTGTGGGATCAAAGGGGTATTATTTATTAATCTTTATTAAGCATCAATTGTGTTTAGCAATTTCTACATAGAAGATTTCTCTGCATTTCAGGATTTTTTAATTAATCTTTATTAAGCATCAATTGGTCTGCATCAATCCCAAGGTGTAGATAGATCTGCATTCCAGGATCATCGCTTGCTGAAAGAAATATTGACATATACATACATACAAATAAAAAGAAGCGAAAGTGACGAAGATGATACAGATGAAATAAATGAAACGATAACAAAAAAATATAAATAAATTATAGTAGTTAAGTGTAGGCAATGGGCATGTATTGGGTTTATATGAAATGAAGTGCAGTAGACGAGACAACACTTAGAAGCTGTTAAAGTAACAAATGAGAGTTATCTTCTGTCTCGGGGCAACTCGAGACCAATGAGTGACAAGTGGAGGCCCTGGTTAGTAAGGAAGGATATCACAAGTGCAAAGATGGATAAACGTAGTGAGAATAATGATGTGGATGATATATGTCATATTGTAGTTTGTGAGGGTCATTGGCAGGGAGAGTCTGAGAGTACAAGGTCAGAAGATGTTGAAGAGGGATATATATATATTTTGGAGGAACGTCATGAGCCATGTCAAGATGGATAGTATCAAAGAATACAGGATTATCGGAGCTCATGCGCTTGGTGATGTAGGTAGTGCGTAGAGACTCTACATGCTGTAGAATAGGAGGAAAGGTGATACGGTGGTAGAGTGGAGCCGTAGGGAAAGGCAGGCGAATACGAAATGCAAGGCGGATAGCGTGCCTTTCGATAATCTGGAGGCGTTCATAGAAAGAGGCTGGTGCTGATATCCACGCAGTGTGTCCATGAGTCAGAAGAGGGCGTAAGAATACTTTGTATGTGGTAAGAATGGTATGAGAGTGCAATCCCCAAGATGTGCCAACTAATTTGCGAATAAGGTTGAGTCTCCGTGTACTTTGTAATTGAAGTTTCCGCTCGTGTGGTTTCCATTGAAGTTTGCGATCATAGACTACTCCTAGATAAGTAACCTGCTTCGAGGAAGGTATGGTAGTACCATCAATGGTAAGGTCGAGACTATTGGGGTTTCGTCTAATACGTGAGCGTCTTTGTGGAGACTGAAAGACTATTGCTTGCGTTTTGTCAGAATTGACAGTCAGTTTCCAACGAGTGCACCAGTCAAGAAAGGAATTTATAGCAGGCTGTAAAGTACGATTGATATGCTGTACAGTAGTGCCCAAGCATAGAAACGCCGTGTCATCAGCAAACTGAAAAACTTTTACGTTTGGTGGCAAAGGAGGCATATCTGCTATGTACAGAAGGAATAACAGAGGTGATAGAACGGAGCCCTGAGGTACACCAGAGTGTAGAAAGATTGGATACGATAGAGCGCTATTGACAGTAATGTAGGCAAGCCTAGAGGTAAGAAATGAGAGGATGAGCCGTATGTAGCACATTGGAAGGCGGAAACGGTGAAGTTTATACAGAAGCCCCATATGCCATACCTTATCGAAGGCTTTTTCTAAGTCAAAGAGTAAGAGACATGAGGGCCGAGATGAATTGTAATGATTGCTAATAGTAGTGGTAAGCCGAAGAAGTTGATCTGAGAGGCTGATGGCAGGTCTGAAGCCGGCTTGGTGAACTGGCAATAGGTAGTGAGATGGGTATGAAGGCGGTTAACAAGAATTTTTTCGAAGATCTTACTAAAGCACGAAGTAAGTTGAATAGGACGATAGGACGAGAGCCTGAGGGGGTTTATTGGGCTTAGAAAATAAGAGTATTTTAGAGACTTTCCATTGAGGAGGGTAAAAGCCGATACGAAGAATGAAATTATAAACGGAAGCAAGGAAAGTATTGAAGGAAGGAGGTGTAGCTTTGATGAGGCGATATGTGACTTTGTCGAAACCAGGTGCAGTATTTCGTTTAGAGTGGAGTACAGTGTCAATGTCGGAAGAAATGATTGGCTGAGTGAGAGGTTGTGCAGGATCAATGGTATGATTGCAATGAGGGCGTAGTTGCGGTCGGGTAGGATCTGTTAGGCGTTCGATATGCCGGTAAAGCTGAGTGGCAAAATGATGAGGAGGAGGCGTAAATATATCCTGAAAATAGTTAGCAAAGGCGTATGCCTTCTCGACATCTGTTTGAAGGGCATGACCTTGTTCGACAATGTTGTAAGTAGTGCGAGCCTTAGTGCCAGTAAGTTGATGGAATTTCTGCCAATAAACGGAAGGTTTAGATGTTTCTGCAAGTCTATTGCACGTATGGGCCCAGCGTCGACGTTTATAGGCTGCTAGATAGTTTCGCAACATTCTGTTCCACCGACGATGCTGCCGCAGAGCTTCAGGATTTTGAGTGTGTAAGTAGTCCCGAAACGCCTGTCGAGATGCAATAATAATGGAATGATATTGAGGTGGCACTGGAGGTTTATGAGGGTATATGCTTTTTAGGGGAATATTGGCCTCTGCTGCGTGTGTAATGATATTTGAAAGAGTATCGACGACGTGGAGAAGGTCAACGTCCGTGTTGGGAGGAGAAACTCCTCTTAGGGCCTGTTCGATATCGGATTGGTACGATTGCCAATTAGCTCTCTCATAATCATAATAGTGAAGGGTCTCTCGAGAAATTTTTGGTGGTGCCGCACAAGGAACATCGAGAAGAATCGGTGCATGGTCGCTACCAAAAGGAGGCAGAATTCGTATGTTGGATACAGTAAGACTAGAGGATGCTATGACGATATCCGGTGATGTCTGACTAATTGGGCGTGTTGCAGAAGGAAGATCTAAGATTTCTGCCGCAGTGGATTGATTAATAAAATCTATGAAGCGTTGTTTTTCGCCCAGCGATCGACTATGGAGATTGATATCAGCCATGATCAGGTAGTGACGAAAGTTGTTGTCTATATACTGAAAAAAGTTGTGTGGTATTCTTTGACCTGGTCGGACATAAATAGTGCAGAATGTGATGGTTCTATTGCGTAAGTAGATTGTAATAACATTATGTTCAGGAAGTTGCATGTGAGGAGGAAGAACATGTGTGCGGATAGGCAGATGGTTATAAGTGCCAATGGCAGTGCCGCCATGTGCTCGAGCTATATGCCGTGGACAGTCAAACCGAGTGAACTGATATCCGGAGAGTTTGACTTGATGAAGTGGGGTAAGAAAAGTTTCATTTAGAGCAAAAGCATGAACTTTTTCCTCACGGAGGAGCTGTTCAAGCATAAGCTTGTGGGTGTTGAGTGAGCGGATGTTTAAGAAGAAAAAGGTATACGCCATAATGTAATAGATCGAAGCCATATTAGACAGAGGTTTCAAGCGATGAGATATGGAAGTGGACTGTGTTTCCGGAATATGTGGCATGGAGCTGAAGATTGAAAAGAAGTTTTGCAGCAGCTGTAACTTGTGATAAAATGTGAGTGCGCAAGAAGGGATGAATATTTTGAAGAACAAGTGTTGTGAAGCGCAGAAGATCTTCCACCGTGAGAGGTGTACGTAAAGAATTGTTCGGAAGAGTTGAGGAATCTATTGTACGAATGGGAACTGTAAGTTCTGGTTTTTCAGGTTGTGGTGCTGGTCTGGCGCGGCACTTGTAACTATAGGTAGGATGATCGCCAGAACAGGTAACGCAGTGTGGAGCTTGGTTGTGATTGCTGCAAGATGATGTGGAATGTGGTCCGGAACAATAGCCACACTTTGGAGTATTTGGACACTGAGATGTTGGGTGCTGGTTGTATGTTTGACAGCGCTCACATCTGATGGGCAGAGGAGGGGGTGAGCGAGATGGTTCTACCCTGTAGCGGCGACGATAGATGTAAGCACCATGCTGTAACAGATCGTCTATTGTGTCCTTAGAATCTGTTAGAAGACGAATCATGTACGTTGGTCCGGTATTGTTTTTAATACGGAGGCACTTCTTAAAAGAGTATTCCTCAAGGCGTAACTCTGCTTCTATTTCTTCCTCGGTGTATTCTGGCGGAACACCTCGAATTACAACTGAGAGCATTGGTGCTCGGCGTGGTGGAGGTTGCGTCTTTTTGGTACTACTAGACAGCGATTGGAGCTTTGCATTTGGGCCGAATATCTCGTAGGAAGCTTTATTGCGCAAAGTAGTGCCAAAATGAGGATCAAAAGATTTTATGATTACCCCGTTTTTGGTCCGGACAATTTCCTGGATATTCGCCCGTGGAAGATATTTGACTATTTGAAGATAGATATGCTTTTCTGTTTTGAATCGGGTGTCAAATCCAGTAAGTAAGAAGTTATACAACTGAGAACGACCGGTGGAGTGTCTAGTATCTGTACCAGAAGCAGTATCAGACGCGTTGCTGGGGCCAGGATGTGAGTTGGATAGATCGGTATTAAAAGGATGGACAACGTCCATAGCACCAGTATCCATCAATAATGCTTCAGCCCATGTAGATGGAAGAGGTGAGCGAGAGCGGTTACTGTCATTGTCTGAAGGATGACGTGCGCTTTGCGTGCGAGGACGTTTAGGCGAATTTGCAGGTGTAGAAGCTGCAGAGTCTCCTCGCGGAGGTTTGGGATCACTCCCCTTAGCCGGTTGCGAGTGCCCACGGGGCATAGCAACCCTCACGCTCTTGTGTACAGCCGACTAGGTAAAGGTAATAGGTAGAAAGCAGCCCGTTTGGATAGGTGCTTAGGTGGCCAAACACAGCAATACAGAAAGCTAGCAGCGTAATCGTTGTCCTAGCTCAGGCCCGTCTACGTTGCGTCGATTCTTTCTCGCTATGAAGGCAGGAAACCCGAACAATTCGGAGGAGCAAGGTATTTACCAAAAAACAGCTGTTTGACGTGTGGTACGTCACAGCTGATATGAAGATGGATATGTACCAAGGATATATCGTGTTCCGAGCATATCAGAAATAATTACTTACTGGCTGTGAATATTTTTATTTCTCACAGCCAGTAAGTAGTTATTTCAAAGCTTTGCGCAATATATTTGGCATTTGTTCGAAGCAACAAATAATGTTGTATGTCTCCTATAATTGGCCAAAATAATTGTTTTTCAAACTTATAAATAGTCTGACAACAGTTACATGAGTAACAGTGGCGTCATCTATTATTCTTATATGCTAGGACATAAGAATAACAGACAAGGCGAAAAAAGTTTACAGCACTGCTATTCATGCATTGTGGTTTCGATACAATGATTTTTTTTCTTTTTGGCGCTATTTTCTACCTCTGTAGCCTTTCGCTTGGACCGGAGCTAACGTTGCTACTGTAATCGTGCTCTGTCAAGATATAACTCTGTATAATTTCGACTGAATAGACAGTAAATAACAAACATGTGTTGTAATTTTTGTAGTAGCCTACTTAATTGTCCATGTTAATCAGCTTCCTTTAGACTATGTGTTTCACGCATCATGACACTTTTCGTTAACCAGGTATGACCCAAGTGTTGGTTTGAAATACTCTCCAGTGACATATAGTCATTTTGTTGATCCAACAGTTAATGCAATTGGGTTGCAAGTGACCAACCATCGTTCCCAAACAACCCAATTTGGTTTAAATCTTTTTAACCACACCGCGTGGTCACGTTTCAACCCAATCATTTTTCTCAGTGTAGGAGTATTGTGTCACCGTTTAGAGTATGTGTATCACTGTTGGAAGTATGTATTTCACCGTTAGTAGAAAACAAGAAACAATCTATACAATCTGCTAATTAACCACGTATTTTTGTTATATACGACTTACATATGTTATACCCCTTATAAGCAATCTGTTCTAGCAGAGTAAACACTAGCCTATCAATTATTATTGGCAAAGGATGATATACTTTTCAGCTCATACAAATTACTTTTCCTCAAAGAGTACAAATGACAATTCGTATTTAAATATGTGATTTTGTTTTCGTTGATGTTATCTATCGATTGAACAGCATTTACAGCTAAACAATAATTAAAATATAAGGCTAGTTTTAGACGGAAGCATTTATCGCAGCATTTCTCGTAGCAGATGTGTTGCCGATCTCCTATAATATTCTATGGCATCAAAAGTATATGGTGCTTTTACACGGTAGCATTTTGATAAGCATCTTGTCGTAACGTAGCAAACAAATCACTGGAGAAGAGCGCAATTATGGCTGCGAAACTAAAACAGAGATTTCAGTCGCTATTTCTTCTAAAGTCCTTTGTCGCATATGCTTATTATGTTACAAAGGACTTTTAACTTTGTACAAATAAGTATGCTTCTCATATTTTTCAATCAGCATAATAATAGCATCCCTACTCCAACTTTTTTTTTTACTACAATTCAATTTCCCGCACAAAACAAAGAGTCTGGATATTTATCACGAAACCTTTCGCTCCTTTTAACACACAATGGCGTTGCAATCGGACCAGAAATGCTGGGGAAAATGCTATGAAATAGAGCAGGTTCTATCGAAAAGAAATGCCATAGGATATGCCATGGCATAGGAAATGCTACAGCATTTGCTACTTTACACGGTAGAATATCGATGATGTAATTTTTGCTACGAGAAATGCTATGATAAATGCTTCCGTCTAAAACTAGCCTAAGAGTTGATGGTAATATTGGGTTATATCTCATCAACCATACTATAAAGTGTTCTCTTGCTAGTATCAATTTCAAATGCTTGATGAGGGTGCAATTCAATATGAGATTCCCCGTCAAAAGTAGCGTGTACTTCAATATGAGTATCCTCGTAAAAAGGTAGCGTGTACTTCAGTATGAGTTTCCTCGTAAAATGTAGCGTGTACTTCAGTTTGAGTTTAATCCTAAAGGGTAGCGTGTACTTCAGTATGAGTTTTCCCGTAAAAAGTAGCGTGTACTTCAATGTGAGTTTCCTCGTAAAAGGTAGCGTGTACTTCAGTATGAGTTTCCTCGTAAAAGATAGCGTGTACTTCAGTTTGAGTTTAATCCTAAAAGGTAACGTGTACTTCAGTTTGAGTTTAATCCTAAAAGGTAGTGTACTTCAATATGAGTTTCCTCGTAAAAGGTAGGTGTACTTCAGTGTGAGTTTCCTCATAAAATGTACTCTATATTCAGTATCAGTTTCGTCGCAAAAGGTAGTGTGTACTTCAGTGTGAGTTTCCTCGTAAAAGGTAGTATACTTTAATATGAGTTTCCTCGTAAGACATAGCGTGTACTTCAGTGTGAGTTTCCTCGTAAAATGTAGTATATATTCAATATGAGTTTCCTCGTAAAAGATAGCGTGTACTTCAGTATGAGTTTCCCCGTAAAAAGTAGCGTGTACTTCAATATGAGTTTCCTCGTAAAAGGTAGCGTGTACTTCAGTTTGAGTTTAATCCTAAAAGGTAGCGTGTACTTCAGTATGAGTTTCCTCGTAAAAGGTAGTATACTTTAATATGAGTTTCCTCGTAAGAGATAGCGTGTACTTCAGTGTGAGTTTCCTCGTAAAATGTAGTATATATTCAATATGAGTTTCCTCGTAAAAGATAGGGTGTACTTCAGTATGAGTTTCCCCGTAAAAAGTAGCGTGTACCTCAATATGTTTCCTCGTAAAAGATAGCACGTACTTCAGTATGAGTTTCTTGATAAAATGTAGGATGTATTCAGTATGAGTTTCCTCATAAAATATAGTGTGTACTTAAATATGAGTTTCCTTATGAAGTGAAAGGTAGTGTGGATATTGTACAACATCATTTTTTTAGGTTTACAAAAACATTTGTTTTTCTCGGTTTTCTCAAAAACTACTCATGAGAATTTACATTCATTCATATTATTTTGTTTAGCTCCTAGAGATCTATAAATTGGTGTATATCTTATTTTTTGATATTTTCTTTGTTCGCTAATAATACTGTTGGAATTATTTATTTATTTCTCTTTACAGTTAATTGGATTATTCCTGTCCTGCATGCTAGCTTCAAGAATAAAATATGAGAAAAGAGGGCACGTATAAACAAAAGCTATGCACTCTGTACACTAACCAGAAATTACATCGAAACAGATATCTACACAGGATGAAACTTGGTTAGATTAGCCACGTTTATTCTACGTAAAAATGACCAACGTGCCAAATATTTGTAACACATTGTTCAATTGGACAGAAGCCAAATTAATAGGTAACCACGCTAAGATCAACTTATAAGAGATTTTATTGTATGTTTATGTAAATAACTGCGTCACCAAAAGTTGTGAATCGATACAAAAGTGCATCTATTTATGACATGTACAATACATTTATTACGTCCTTAATAAAATTGTGATAGCATAAAATAAATTTATTTATTTATTTATTTAACTCCCTATTTTTTTCCTTTCTAGGACATGCTGACGAAACAGAAAATTCAACTTCCGTTGTTTATATTTGTTAAAATTAACCTAAACTTACTCATTATAATCATGTCTATACATGTTTATCCTCTTCACGGATATGGCATCAGATGATACCACATATTTACCGGGAAAATAATCCGATTTTTTTTTCACGAAGAAGAGTGCGAACTGAAGGTAAATAAAAATAATATTTGCAAGCACTTGTTTTTATTTTCGTTCAGTTCGCACTCTTCTTCGTGGAAAAAAAAATCGGATTATTTTCCCAATAAATATGCAGCATCATATGATACCATATCCGTAGTAGTTGCAGACAAAGTCCTACACATCAAACGATACCGCCTTAATGGATGTTACTAGTTGTACTGTTAGGTCATTAGGCCGTTGTCAGAGGTTTTGGTAGGTCATTAGGGTTTGATGACCTGCTTACGTGTATTGGAAAGTTGTTATATTTCTTTTTTTTAGTTGTGATGACATGTCTGTATTGTTGTAAAGGTCGTGTCCTCTTTTTCGAGTGTGTATGTGTGTCTCTAGAGACTCTATACTGGTTATTTTTAAAAATAATAATGGAAATTTGAATTGGTTTGATTTGAATTAAATCCATATTTTTATTGGTTCATTTGCTTAGCAAATTCAAAAGAGAAACTTGTTTCGAACAATATGTGAGAGAGAATAAAAGATTACACGAACAATATGTGAGAGAGAATAAAAGATTACACGAACAATATGTGAGAGAGAATAAAAGATTACACGAACAATATGTGAGAGAGAATAAAAGATTACACGAGCAATATGTGAGAGAGAATAAAAAGATATTTTCCTAATATATTTTATGGATCGATTTCTATTTTTATTGGTGGAAACCATTTTTATTAGAAGGTGAGAACACTTATAATGTGTGATACGCACTGGGATCGAACCTGGGGCCCTTAGCACCAGAGATGAATGCTGTATTGTACTGGAATTGAACCCCTGGTCCTTAGCAACAGAGGTGAACAATGCATTGTATTGAGAATGAGCCTGGAACCCCCAAGCACCAGAGATGAACGCTGCATTGTACTGAAAATGACCCTGGTAACCTTAGCACCAGAGGTGAATGGTGCATTGTACGGGGATTAAACCCGGAACCCTTAACACTAGTGATGAACGCTGCATTGTACTGAAAATGAACTTGGGACCCCCAAGCACCAGAGGTGATTGTTGTATTGTACTGAAAATGAACCTGCTACCCTTAACATTATTGGTGAACGGTGCATTGTACTGGAATTGAACCAGTGGTCCTTAGCACCAGAGGTGAACGTTGCATTGTACGGGGATTAAACCCGGGACCCTTAACATTATTGGTGAACGTTGCATTGTATTGGAATTGAACCCGTGGCCCTTAGCACCAGAGGTGAACGCTGTATTGTACTGAGAATTATTGCAATTCTCACATGTAAATTGGCGAGAAAAAAAAAACATATGGAAAATACGATGTGTGATTTTTGAATGGGTTATTTATTTATTTAATATTCATCGTTTTTTATTCCTTATAGTTAACTCCGTGTTTACAGCCAAGTTTGAAATACGGAGCGAATGATTGTTGTTCCGTCTCTTACAGAAGACTAGCTTAGAATGTCATTACTTCCGGGTCAATGCCTTACACGCTTTCTCCTTGCTTCCGATAGAACTATGACTTGTGACACGCATGTATAGAGTGTCAATGGACTTTCTAATTTTATTTCCGCTTGTACTGGAATAACCTTAGACACTTTCCCCTTGTTTGTTGGAACTTTGACTGATGACATACTGAAATATTTTTCCATTAACGATGATTGTCACTACGATACTTATCGGCAGTGATGAAGAAGACAGATAGAAATTTTATGTTTCTTCCCCCTTTAGAAGATGTATTTTTGTGGCAATATCTGATTTTTGGCAGAATATCTAATATCTGATGAACATGTAAGCATTTTTCCTTAATTAGATGAAAACCGTATATAGCCTGTCCTGAATGTCGATACCCTGTCTGAATGAGATTTCTCCAGCGGTTGACGAACTTGAAAATAAGAAATTTTAGATGTCTTACCGTAACACTGAATAAACGATGTTAGCGGATATGATGACCTTATTTATTTATTTATAATTAATGAAATCGGGTTGAAAACATGATGCTTGGGGGAGGGACATAATGAAATCCTTATATATATATATATAGTATTGAAATAAAGTTTGTTATTATTGTTTTTACACCATTTCATAGTGTGTGTGTGTGTGTTGATCTTTTGTGTGTTGAACTTTTTTGTGAGTGATTTAACAGAACGAACTCTGATTTTTTAAGGTGAGAACTTTTTAAATGCCATGTATTATTCACTTAATTATAATAATGAGTTTTTTTTTGAATAATTATTGAAAAAGTACACGAGTTGCTTCTGAGAAACATTATCCGGAAAATAAACCTACGACCATTTTTTGTAATCATGCAAGAGGATAAGCTTTGCGATACACTGAAAACGCTTGAAATGTAATTGCGATTTTCGATTACTAAAGTTATTATTATTATTATTATTATTATTATTATTATTATTATTATTTCATTATTTCGCTTCTTATTTGCATTTTTCATGCTTGGTACACAAGCTCAGAGCAGCTACGCTGCGAAACTTACAAAAATTTTTTTATTTTTTACCGATTGCTTGGTACACAAGCTAATAGCAGCTACGCTGCGATTATTTATTCTTTCGTTTTAAAATATTTTATTGGGTCGTTTGCGAAGCAAGCTCAGAACACTTGCAGTGTGATTATTTTACGGATCGCTTGGTGTACAAGCTCAGAACACTTGTAGTGTGAACCTACAAATAAAAGACGGACCATTTACTTGTAGAGTTTTATTTGCTTAATTATAGGATGCTTAATTACAATATGTTTGATTCATTTGTTACGATTTTTTAACTGTTATACCGATCACTTTAAATCAGTTATACCTAATATATATATATATATGTACGTTGTACAGATGGGACTTGAACTGTTTAAGTAAGCTCATTTGCCAATAGATGACATACTACTACGCTTTGGTAACACAACTGATAATCTTTTTAGGAACGCAAATGTTTGAACTAAGACTAGTATTTGCAGAAAGAAATGTTTTAGTCTTGGGGGGAGCGCTTTTCCCCAACATTATTGTGTTTTAATAGTAAATATTACTGAATGTTAGTTATTTGCGTAGGTGGTATCCACATAGCGCAAACAATAGCTTTAATGTCAAGAAAGAAAATTTTACGGAACCCCCTAAATACATTGGTTATTGAACACTGTTTTTTGACTTGAAAACCTGTTGTATATCCGCGAAGCAAAAGGAAAATTACGTAGCTATAACTGGCGGGGTCCATTAGTTATAGACGATCCTAGATTTTAGCAGTATTATCTTATAGCAAAAAGAGAATTATGTACGACTATTTGTAGTATATTTTTACAAGTAACGGGGGCCCTTCCCCCCTTAGTTATGGGTTCCTCTAGATTTAAACAGTATTGTATTACAAGGAAATTATGTAGTCCTATTTGCAGTATAACTGGCGGGTCCCAGTCACAGGATTACTTAGAAATTTTTGAGTCCCACGGTTATGCCGGCTAGGCTAAAGGAGACGATGATTATTTTATTTGTTAAAAATAAGATGTTCGAACAATATGTGAGAGAATAAAAAGATATTCTCCTAATAAATTTAGTCGGAGCAACTTATTTTACGGATCGATTTCTATTAATTTAACCTCTCGTAATGAATTACTCGAACACTTATAGTGTGAACCTACAAATAATTTCGAAAATATTTTAAAAATTGCGAACTTGCAAAATAAATCGTTTGCTGTGCAAACTCGTTGTTAAAAATAAGGTGTTTGAACTAAATATGGGAGCTAAAATAAGCTCTTAAAAGTATATAGGAAGTGGGAGGAAACGGGAGAACCCCGAGAAATTTTCATATGTACGATATTTGTCCACCACAATTTATAAAAAATAAATCCAAACAATGTTTGTCATGAAAATGTTGAAATATTTGGTGTGAACCCGGGATCCCCAAACACCAAAGGTGAACGCTTTACCACCGAGCCACCGCGGCCCCCAGGCTTACTTAGATTTTAACAGTATATTACATTATAGCAAAAGGAAAATTACGTAGCTATAATTGGCGGGGCCCATTAGTTATAGGCGACTCGAGATTTTAGCAGTATTATATTATAGCAAAAAAGAGAATTATGTGTTTTTACCATATACATTGACATGTGTTAAAGTTCCCCATTAGTTAGTTAGTTCTTACAATTACGGGTTTTTCTGAATAGGTAATAACATAATGATGATAATTATGTTCAACTGAAGGGTCATATGTGTTGGTGGGTCCCCCTTAGGGATTTGTAATATAATGAACGTTTGGTGGTTTACTGATAGAAGAATCAATTATGCCCTCACAAATTATGTTTTATTAACAGAACACAACTGCGAGAAGGGTACTTATTTAATGCTATTAGTAGTATTTAATGGCTAAAAAGAAATATATATATCATACTCTACCTTTAAAATATAAATATATATTCAGGACTAATAATAAATACGTCAACACGATGCACGGGTTAAACTAAACTAAAGTTAATTTAAAAGTTCTCCGACAGATGGCATAGAACCACAATTTTCTATTATAGTTGATTTGTATTAAAGTAATGAAAACAAATGATTGAAGAGAATTATATAATAATTAGTACGGGATTATTCGATGAAAGAAAGAAAAAAAATAAGTATAGAAGAAGAAATGTAATTTTATTGTTTTAATATGGTTATTGAAAACACATACATAATCTTATTTTTGTTTCTTGTTGAAAGAATATTTATAAGTTTAAAATTGATATAGAGATGCATAAGAAAACTGATATACATTTCGTTTGTTCATTTATGACCGATTCAAGGTTTGAACTAGAGACAATGCTTATATGAAGCGAACGTATTTTATTTTTAATAATCACTTTGTTTGAGTTTGTCCGGGTGGAAATTTGATTTATATACAGTGAAAAAAAATAACTTAATTTGTTTAGTCCGTCAAATTTTGAGGGAAATGGCGTGAAAGATATATTTAAATATTGCAGAATACATTTGAATGTGGGAGAATATTTTATAGTTAACTGGATTGGAGTAACATTGAATAAAACCCGAGATTAAATATAATACTTATTATTAAAATTAATTTCCGACCCTTTGCAGCGTTGTTGTAGGGCATTTAAGAGTGGTTTGTTTATACGCGTAAGCGCACCTGGGATTTGAACCCGTATGCCGCTGTTAAGGTGACTTTGCTTATACGTGTAGGCCCGCTCGGAATTTGAACCCACGCACTATTGGTAGGTTTACGCGGAAATTAAACTCGCACGCCACTGTTAAGATGACTTTGTTTTTAAGCGCGTAGGCTTGCCCGGGATTTAAACTCGTACCTCAGTGTTAGGTTTACGCGGAAATTAAATCCGCATTTTAATGTTAAGCGCGTAGGCTTGCCCGGGATTTAAACTCGTACCTCAGTGTTAGGTTTACGCGGAAATTAAATCAGCATTTTAATGTTAAGATGACTTTGTTTATGCGGGTAAACATGCACGGGAATTAAAATTGTACGTCTTAGCACAAAAGGCAATAACATTAAAAAATTATGACATGCGAAATTTGTACTTGAGAACGGAAATATGTTTGCAGTAAAGATGATGATAACTTTAGTGAATACGGTACCATGGTTTTGTTTGCACCAAAGGCAAAAGCATTAAGGGGTTAGAACATGTCGAACCATTGGAAATTAAATTGTGATTCATTTTAACAAAATGCACCATCCTTAACGTGAAACTTTTAGGATACAACCGGAAATTGAATTTGTGTTTGTTAGCAGCGTTTATTAAAATATAAGAACATACTGTAAGATTTAATAATAGTAGCTTAATTTCAGTTAATCAAGGCGTTCAGCAGCATTGGTATATGAAACATGAACCTATTAACTAACTAACAATTATTGGAAACTTCGAGACGTATGCTATTGCCTAAGTTAAATTGATTTTGAGTTTGTTGTTGTTTCGTTCAGTAGCATGGGTTTATGAGACGTGTACCTACATAAAGTGAATTGATTTTAAGTTGCTATCCCGTTCAGTAGTATGGGTATATGAGACGTGTAACTACATAAAGTGAATTGATTTTAAGTTGCTATCCCGTTCAGTAGCATGACTATATGAGACGTGTACCTACATAAAATGAATTGATTTTAAGTTTACTGTTTTGTTCAGTAGCATGGCTATATGAAACTAGTATTTTACCACCACCGGAAATTAAATCCGGGACAGTTTGTACCAATAGCGTGATTATTAGCATTAATCACTATGTTAGGCTACACAGGAACACTAGACTTGATTTAAGTGTGTTATTTTTCTTATAGGTTTTTTCAGAACAAAAACTGAAAATTAAACACAAACAAAACTTTAAACTTTGCTCCTGGAAAAAATTTTTTTAGCACTAATTGGAACCATAAAATCCACACCGGAAACCAAACATAACTTCTTACATAGCGATCAAATCTTTGTGAAGTTAACCCCTTTAAAATTATACATAAGTTGTCCAAGTTAAACAATGTAATTGAGTTTGTGATTAGAATAATAGAATTTTATTATTGTTGATTATAATTGATTTTATTCTGGTGAAAATAAGTTGTACTAATAATACTTTTCTTTATTTTGCAGAAGACAATGGCCGAAATTATTTTTGAGGAATATACGCCATTTGATTTTTACATGGAAGAGCGTAGAAAAGATAAAGAGAAATTTAAATTTACGCCATATTTTTCACACGAGTGCCCAAAAAATCCACTGCGAGAAAGGTGGCACATATGTAAAACCTGTGAAAATTTCGACCTCGCAAGCTTAATTTTTAAACATGACATGGAGGAAAAACAACGGGTGAAGGAGATATTAGGATTACAGTGGGAGTTAGAGGGACGGATGAGGGAAAAAGAAGAAGAAAAGCAAGACGCAGAGAAGGATGCAGGAGAAGAAGAAGAGATGGATCAGGAAGAAGAAGGGGAGGGAGGGGAGGTAATTTTGGGGCTCTAAAATTTTGTAAATAGTTGTAAATATAATGTAAATAAATCATGTTTTTGGGTGAATGGGTAAATTTTGAGTTTCCTTTCCTTTGAAT
This sequence comes from Thermobia domestica, assembly GCF_964235325.1. Lineage (NCBI taxonomy): Eukaryota > Metazoa > Arthropoda > Insecta > Zygentoma > Lepismatidae > Thermobia > Thermobia domestica. The sequence goes on from NC_137471.1 coordinate 769,965, forward strand.
TTTTAAAACCTACCTAAGAAAGGTCATAAAAATGTCTAACTTTTTTTTTCCGTGTCATATTGAACTTATAGATACCTTTTATTAACAGTAACGTTTCGAAGCATAGAAAAGATATTTTCAGAATAAGAATTGTTGTTAGAATTTTTTTAAAAAAACCAGGAAAAAATCTTTATGCTTTTCAGTACGTTGCACTATTTAGTTAACAGTTTCAATTGAAAAGATTTTAATTATGCTATCATAACTAATTTGATTTCCTTTAATATCAAATTGTACTTGAGTTTTTCTTTTATTTTTAACCAAAATACATAGTTGTAGGGTGAAACAAGCTTAATGAGATATTTGCTGGTGTCCATAAATAAGAATTAAAACAACAACATTTTTCGTTTACTAATTAGTTGTTGCTATTAAATGATAGTATACTGAAAGAAAAGTCTGAATTTTTACTTTTTGATTAAATCCGTTTAAGATGACTGAATGAATTTATTTTATTCACTCACATGTATAAGATGTTCGAAGAATATGTAAGAGAATAAAAGATACTCTCCTAATAAATTACTCGGAGCAACTTATTTTATGGAGACAAGATAGAGAATTTGAATACTTTTTTCTTCTGTGAACACTAAAATGTAGTTGGTAGCAGGGAACATACAATAAAATCAGTTTTTTTATTCCTTGAATAATTAACTAGGTATTTCTTTTGGGTTTGAAGCTGTGGATTTCCGAACCACGGTATTGTATATAAAATTTGTGCAAAAACAGAATAATATCCAACTATTTAAGGTAAATATAGATAAAGGGTTTCAGTGTAGAATGACATATATGTTAATTGGCATACCATTATCTATTTGGATGAAATGGAGCCCCATACACTTAGGTGATGAAGATTTGTTGTCTCTTAGACACTTTATAAAAAAGCGGCCCTGAGAAACACAAATACTTGTCATAAAATGTTCAAATAATTGGAGTATCCTAGGATCGACCCCCAAGCACTAAAGGTGACCACTAACCCATAGCAATCCCCAAAGACAAAAGAACTTTAGTTCAGTTCAGTTTAGATACGTTGTGCAGCATGGAATCGAACTCTGAATAAATGTAAAGATTAAATAGCAAATTGTTCCTTAGAAATAAAAAAATTACTTACTTACTTACTATGGTGTCTGTGTACGCTTAATTATGAAATTATTTTGAATAATAAATGAAATCTGTGAGTCCCACGATTATGTCGGATCACTTTAGAAAAGGTTATGAAATTGGTGGAATAAAGAAGTGGGAGAACATGTTGTTTGTTCAGCACAATTTATAAGAAATAAATCCAAACTTAATGTTGTCATAAAAATGTTGAAATAATTGATGCAAGCGGTAATCGAACCAAAAACCCTAAACAGTGAAAATGAACGCCTTACCACTGAACCCTTATGGCTCCGCTATGAGAAATGAAATAATTGATGTAAACGGTAATCGAACCAGGAATCCTAAGTAGTGAAAATGACTGCTTTATCATTAAGCCATTATAATCCTATATTGATAAATGAATACCTAATGAAGAAAAGTCTAACTGTAGAAACCAACTAGCACTGAAAAAACTAAACATTGAAACTTTGTCAGCATAGTAATCCATATAATTTTATTGGATCCTCAAGGAAATTGTATTTTCAAAAGTGTTAAAATTAAATGTGAATCATGGGAGGGACCTGTTATGAAAGAATAAAAGTTTGGTCTCGATAAAAAAACAATAGTGAACTATGGCTAACGTACTTATAGATTTATTATCAAATCTTTGAACAAATCTTTTCTGTTTTGAACAGTACATAAGTAAAATTAATGAACAACTGTGTGTCAAATAAGTAAGATTAATACATACTAAAAGATGGTTGTTTTCAAGAACTTGAACTGAAAATTGTTTCTACTGGCTTTTTTTTAAAAAAAAAACAAGTGGTTAAAATGAAATGATAGGAAAAGCTGTTAGATTAAGTTTAGTTGACCTCCCCTTTGAACAGTAATGGGTATTTTATATAATCTTACAAAGTTATTGTTCGTGAAGAAAAGTGTAAATAAAATGATGATGATTTTCTACATGACTATGGTTTGTTACCACCGATAACATGGACGCTATCCGTTTAGCAAAGAGGAGGAGGGTCATGTTGGGAGATTGAATCTAATTCAATACAATACAGATATATAACCTAACGCATTGATATAAACACCCGTTTAAATAAGTAAATGATCTTTGAATATATGTCATATAGACATGAAAAATGAATACAAATAAATAGGAAATAAATCAGTGATTACTTGTACAAATAAATAAATTTTACTTTCATGAAACTTCAGACATAAGAAGAAGAAGTTTGTGAAACAGTTTATTCTCCTTTGCCATTGCAAAAGTTGGTGTTAGTTTTTTTCTTTCCTATGCTTTTAACATATAGCATGCCTAATGAAAATTCACAGGAATTTTTAGCACTGATCAAATACATAATATAGGCTTCAGTTTTAACATATATTCACAACTTACTACATGGATTGTCTACAAGAATCCTTAACATTTGGCGAGTTTTTGATAGCATTTTGTTTCTCCCTATTGTACGCAATACTTTATCTGTAAACATATTTAGCGAAAGTTCAATAATTATTGTCTTATGATAACAACAGTAATAAATTTTTTCAAGTGTTGAGTATTCTGTAGATAAGATACCACCACTCGTTGCTAAAAGTTGTCACAAAAGGAAGTAATCCACCATGTCTTAAATGTAAAATAACCAAAAGTATATTTTAAAAAAAAGGATTTAAAAAGCATTATTATTTATCGATACGTTGGAATCCAACAGGGTAATTAAAAAACAAGTAAATACAAAGGGGCTATTGGGGTTCAGGTATAGTGATTTCTAATTATTGCTTTCAATGTGAATATATAGAAATTCAAGCACGCGCAGTAAACGGTCTGGGTGACTTTGTCGCTTGTAAAACTGATGCAAAGATGAAATATTCAAGTTAATTTGGATAATAAAAGAATAGTATCTAAAACTAATAGGGGGTGGGAACTATGAGTTTCAGGTCTACCTTAAACTTGTTCAAACCTGTTTTCATTGGTTAATTCAAACATGTCATTACATCCCACGGTGAAAAGTATAAATACCGCGGTTAAGAAAGCGACATAAGAATATTCTTGTACTGGTTGTAGTCGATGAAAAGATTTCTTCTTCTTTGTATGGTGGTCAATGAAGATATTTGTGGCTAGTGTTTTTTTATTTTAGTTTGATCACTTCATATTAATTTATCATTTCGTAATAAATTACTCGAACACTTACAGTGTGATTATTTTATTCGTTCGTTCGTGTTATTTTATTTTAGTGGTTCATTTGCGTAGCAAATTCAACTTATTTATTGGATTGTATCTTTTTTATTATTTCGCTTGGTACACAAGCTCAGAACACTTACAGTGTGAACTTACAAAAATTTCTTATAGAAAGTCGTAAGAGCAACTACGTTGTGAACTATTATATAATTCGTTTACTCTGTCGAACTGAAAAATGTCTAATGCTGAAAACGTATTGGTCTGTTTCTGCGATAATATTCACATAACCATTCAGTGCTTAATAAATGCTTTTCAAATGTGGGAATCTAAAAGAAGAAGTATGTTTCTTTGCAGTGGGTGTGCACATGGATTGAAAGACGCAATAAACCATGACTGTATTCTGTTACATAAAAATATATTGAAAACAAAAGTACTAAGTGTTATTATGGATATGGACACACAAAACGAAATTTGGTATACGTTTCAAAAAATGCACGACAATACTTTTAATAAATTAGAACAGTTTTTTCATATATATGATGATGCCATTCATAATGATACATTTGTTAATCAACTGATAGAAATATTTTTGCAGAAAGATTTTAAGAAATTCTTAATCTGGAATAAAAACCAACGTGATAGTGATAGTGTTTGTGATTGAAAAAATATGAAGACGTATGGATGAAAATGTTACTCTTCTGTAGGTATATTACATGTACAAACTGTAAAAAGGCACAATTTGCCATGATTTTTTTCTGTGAACCTTACAAGTAAATTTTACTCAAGTAAATATCTAAGAAAAAAATAGTTACTGTGTAGTGCAGTGCAGTGCTATCATACTAAACATTTCTTCAAATATTTATGTAAATGAGTTGAAAACTAATTAACACAATACAAATTTTTTAAAAAAATCGTGTAAAAAAACCAATATAAACTATTGAAAGATGTTTCATATTGCTGAATAAATGAAGACTTTATACAAGCTTCATATTGCTGAATAATAATAAATCGGAGATTTTTTTTATTGTACTTTTTGCAAACAATATTCGCAAAAGCCTTCGGCTCCCAAAAGTTTACGTACACTAGTTATTAATTGGTAGTAATTATCTTTTGTACAGTAAATATATTTGCTTACCACCCTTTATTTCTGGATATATCACATAAAATTCACGACTATTAAGTTTCTTTTCAAAGACAATGATTTGGTACATGGGATGTCAGGTATTGTTGAAATTTTTTCACATCATTAATAGTACATCCATTTCGATGCTCAATAGTAACATTAACATCATCACACAAATCCTTAGTCTGCTTCAACAATCGCTTAGGATTTTTTTTTAATTTATACATTTGTTCATATTTTTGATCGGCCCTAGCCTTTTCGAGGATGATAGTCTTAGAAAGACATTATATGTCCTTGTTTAATGGGATGGTACACTTTTCCAAAAGAGTTGTATATTCCTCATATTTGCCCGATCCACGGGTTCGACACCTTCCCTTGCGTGGATTAACAATGTGGATCTTACAATCCACTTTTTTTTTCCTCTTCCTTTACGGAGATGCACCTTCGATTAAAATTTTCTCATTGCTATTGAGGGTATTTTCACTATGGAGAAGAGGACCTCCGGGTTCAATTCCTTTTTTAGGACGTCATGTTATGTACATTGTTTTAAGTTTAAGGTAGTGCTCTCGAAAGTTATTCCTATATAGGTGTTCTTGTCAACATCCCTTTATTGTATGGGTCATTCCGAAATCAAACAGATTTCGTATATATATATTTTTCCTGGTCTTCTTCGATTCCATACACTTAATGGTTATTTCTGCCCCTTTTAACCCAAAGTAAACATATGTTTATGATATACTCTTTACTATTTCAAATTCTGATGCATCCATTATCTTAGGTACTTCTTGAAAAAACCCATTTTAGTTCTTAGGTTCCCCAGAACTAGGAAAACTTGGTCGTGGTAAGCTTACTTATTAGTTTAGCATTGTCCTTAACAAATAAGTGAGCTGTTTTACATGCTGCTTGAACTTTTCACAAGCCTGATTTTTTATATCATCCTCTCGAAAGAACCCTGTTCGGTATAAATCAGAAATATCAGCAGTGGTTTCACAGGATGCCAAAATAACATCCTGTCTTCCTTTAAATTGTTTTAATAACTCTGTTAACATTTGATAATATTTTTCATTGGGTACACGCACACCCTTAGAATGATAAGTATCCACCAAACGCTTCCAAAAAAATTCGTTTCTACTCAAAACTACGTACATGCACCCATTGCTATGAAATTTATCTACTATCATTTTCCATCTGTAGTAAACAACTTCGGATGCTTCATATCCGAAACGTTTTGCCATGATTAACAATTGAGTTAGTTCGTTTACATTTGTAGAAGTCATCTGTAATCAAAATAATGTATTCTTCTAATGAAATAATAATAATAATAAAAACCTATAAATTTGTCTATTTCCCACCGCTCTTTTACTTCGTTGGTTAGTTCACCCAAGTAGGGCTCTAATGTAAGCGAAAATTTCTCATCATGGTGTTGTACAAACATTATGCTGTCCGTGTCACAGTACAAACATTTTTAGGTCCTACTAATGTCAATAGGTCATACAGTTTTAACCGTGCCCATAACGTATTGAATGCCACAAGAACAAGGTTTGAAAATTTCCATGGTTTGTTCTTATTCTCTGTATTGTGATACGTAAGAATAAGATGTTTATCTCCAATGGGTAATACGCTTTGTACTTCGTATTGTTGTGCCCATAGATAATACAATCACGAATTGCAACAAGTCCGTTCTTTGTCCACATTTTCCCATAAAGCGAATTAAGGAATATCTTGGAGATATACCTCAATCTTGGGTTCTTCCTGATATTGCTATGATTTAATTGAATGCCCTCATGGGCATGATACTCTTTAATGTATTTTTGTTTGTCTCCTTTGGTTTTGCACCAAACAGGAAATCCTGAAGATTCCTGCTTCATTTGAAGGAAAGAATTCACATAGTCTTTAAACAAACTATCTGAATTACTAAGTTTGTAAGCACATGAATTAAAATCCAATCTTGTTTTCTCTGATATCATAATTTATTTATTTATTTATTTATTTTTCAATATATATATCGTTTGTACCAAGATTGCTTTAGCAAACACTAAGTGTTAGTAAATGAGTTACAAAGTATGAAATTGTTAATATTATTATTAATTTCATCCCTAACAAATCACGTACATGTCTATTATTACATATAAATGTTCTAATGATATAATAATAATGGTATGAAAAAACTATATAATCACACCTATTTCTTTTCACGATGTATTTAGACATAACAATATAAATTCTATGCGTGCGCATACTCGTACTAGATTTTCGCGCCTGTCAGATACATGTGTATACTTGTACTTGGTCTTCGCGCATGTCAAATGCGTATGTATACTTGTACTTGGTCTTCGCGCATGTCAGATGTGTATGTATACTTGTACTTGGTCTTCGCGCATGTCAGATGTGTATGTATACTTGTACTTGGTCTTCGCGCATGTCATAATATAATATAAAAGCGCGCATGCGTATAGCTGTAGTAAATCGTATAAAGGAAGTGATACGTTGTTACAATGTACAGTCAAAAGCAATCTGTTTCCGCAGTTAAAAAGCAAAAAACAAATTCTGGTTCTTCATCTCATAATAATAAAAAACGAAAAGGTGAAATTGAAACCAATCTTTCTTTATTGCAAAGTGAATGTGTAAAATCTAAATACATTTCACCGCGTGAAAAACGTTTTCAACTTGAAAAACAAAAGAAAATTATTCTTGTACATCCAAATGATCCTGACATTCCTGAAGAAGACGCTGAAAAATATAGGATTATTTATCCAACACAGGAAATTACCATAAACGATGCTGTGTATAGACGAAATTTCAGATACCCAAATGAAATACCCTTTGAAGAGGAAGTTGTAGTAGTAAATCAAAATACAATTTCTAATGATATTCTGATATTCAATGGTGTGAAGTGTGGTTGTACTCCTAATGAAGTAAATGAAGTTTGTGTAAAACAGTTACTAGAAAAATATAAACTTTCTGAACCATTACTTTGTGAAGGCTGTGCGAATCGTAGTGAGAGAGAAACTGATCATAAATGTGTAAGTGAAAGTAATGAAGAATTAAATACTATTGTGTGGAATTTCCTAATCAAGAAATCAACACGTGATCAAATATTAAAACATTATCTAAAGATTCATGTGAAATATATAGATGTAAACATTATTCCCCATCTTATAAACAAATTTAATTATTCATATCAAGAAATCACGTTTAATGATTATCATATTTCTGACTTAAGAGAAGCATATCTTGAGCACGATAAAGATGTGTATCAACAATCCAGACTGTGAGTACCAATGTCGTTTCCTAAATACATATGACAATTGCGAATATCAATGTTCTTCTTTTTCTATAAAAGAACAATGTGTATTAATGTGTATTGATCGTTGGAAACCACCACGAGAACTTTTGTGTTATGGGTGTTTTCAAAACAGGAGCAAAATAGAAGAACACGATTGTATTACTTCGGACTATAATATGTTATGTTATAATGCATGGCGTACAATGGTAAGCGGGCAAACTTTTGATGATTTATATGAAGAATTTGCAAGAGTGCATTGTGATACTGAAATTGATGATTGGGAATTTACATGGACATTATATAACATTTTATTAAACAAAGATAACATTCAGTTAATTACAGAGTTATTCTTAGTAAAAGATTTACATTATAATATGCATAAGAAATAGTAATAATGGAAAATAAAAACTCTTCTGGTAATCAATTACAAAATAATAATAAAAACAATGTGTATAAATTAACAAAAGCAAGTGATAAAAGACTTTCAGCAATAAATTGGCCAGTATGTAATTGTCCATATACTAATATAAATATAGATTGTATTAAACAATATATCAAGGAATGTATCTGTATGTAAACTATATATATATTATTGAAATTTGTAAATAAAATTTTTTCTCATTTTATATCACGTTTTATTTATTTCCTTACACATCTTATATTTTACTTCAACGCGAAAATTTTTTCAATACACTTACAGTGTAAAAGTAAACTATGTTTCAAATATGACTTACAATTTATACGTAGGGAAAAATTCTTTAAAAATTTTTTTCATGAAATTAGAACTTTAACAAAAATCCGTATGTTATGATTCGCCTACATAAAATTTGTTTGAGCATTTTATATTGCATGCATGTGAAAAAACTTTTCACATTTTTTAGTTTACGGTTTTGCATTTTCACAACTTGCATTTTCATTTTGACAACTTGCATTTTCATTTTGACAACTTGCATTTTCATTTTCGTAACTTGCATTTCTAGAAATTTTTTGAAAATTACATTTTCGTAACTTGCAGTTTTTTTTTCGTTTAACAAGTTACATTTTCACGTTTGACAAGTTGCATTTTCATTTTCACTTTTAATTTTGTTCAATCACTTCATATTTTTTACGGATCGCTTGGTGTACAAGCTCAGAGCAGCTACGCTGTAAACTTGTAAAATAAATCGTCTGTTACACAGACTCGTTTTTTAAAATTGGTGTTAATTATTTGTTTTTGAAAAAACACTTTTCGACATTTATATTACATATATGTGAAAAAACTTTCTGCATGTTAGGATTCGCGTTTGTAAAATTAGTTTATGCATGTTATATTGCATGTATGTGAAAACTTTTTGCATTTTGTAAGTATATAAATCATACTATAATATTACTGAGTTTCTGTTTTATATTCTCCTATGCCATTGCAAAGTCGGTTAATTTTAATAATGGATCGCTTTTTTATTTTTATATTCTCCTTTCTTATAGAAAGTCGTAAGAGCAGCTACCCTGCGAAATATTAAAAAGCTCCTAATAAATTACTCGAACACTTCGTGTGAACATACTAAAGATGTTCCGAAATATTAATTATTTATTCGTTCATTTGCTTTTTTTTGTTCAATCACTTCATTAGAAGTTCCGTGTTAATTATTGGATTGTATGCTAAAACATATTCCTAAGAACAGGTACCCTGTAAACCTACAAATAATTTCGAAAATACTAACTAAGCTCGTTTTTTTTTAATATTTTATTGGTTTGTTTGCAAAGCAAACTCCCTAGAGCAGCTATGCTGCGATTATTTTATTCGTTCGTGTTATTTAAAATAACACTCGTTTTAAAATTAGAAAGTCGTAAAAGCAGCTACGCTGCGATTATTTATTCTCTCGTTTGTTACACAAACTCGTTTTTAAAATATTTTATTGGTTCGTATGCCAAAGCATACTCGCTAGAGCAGCTACAAGAAACTATGTTTTCAAAAATCGCAAACTTGTCAATGTAAAATACTCATCAAACTTTTAAATACTTCAAAGTATTAGTAAAAAAATATAAAACACTCATCAAATACCAATTTTAAACGCTTTTCCAAAAAAAAAGTAAACGATAGAAAGCATAAAGGAGTTTCACCTTGTAAAATGTCAATAATACCTTTTATTTAGGAAAGTTTTAATATTAAATAAGAATCAAGAAATGAAATTCGTATATATTTATTTCGGTAATATTATATATATACAAGTAAAATAATAATATATACAATCAAATAATATACAAGGAAAATAATAATATATACAATCAAAATAATATACAAGGAAAATAATAATATATACAATCAAAATAATATACAAGCAAAATAATAATAATATTACATAAAAGTTAGACAATATATACAGAATCACCGAAAATTAATATTTCTTATTCTTTGATAGTAGAATATCTACTAATTCATTCAAATATCTTGGGTTTCTTATTAATTTGAAATATTCTTCTTCAAATATGATTGTATTTACACACATCCTATGTGAGTTTCGAAATATGTTATAAAGTTCTTTTCTCACATTTTCTTTAATAAAAATTAACCATGTCTCTGTTTCTAAAGCTTCAATGTCCATAAAAAGGCAGCGGTGAGACATTTGTTGCGGACAGTCAAAAAAACAACCCTCACATAATAATACACAATTAGGGTTCCAATTTAAAATTGTGTTTTTGATGCACTTTTCATCCACAAACACTTGTGTACACTTACACTTTTCTTCTTCTTCGTTCTTCTTCTTCATTGATAAGTCTAAGGGCTCCGTTTGTGGTGGTGGTGGTGGTGGTGGTGGTGCTGGTGAAGGTGAAGGTGAAGGTGAAGGTGTAACACTTGCATGTGGTGTGTCGGGTTTACACTCGTCCAGTTCGTCAAATAATCGCAAAATTTCTTCTTCCTCCCCTTCACTAAATAAGTCATGTGAAGGTAGTCTTTCTTCTTCTTCTTCATCCTCCTCCTCTTCTTCAGTAAATAAATCAGGTGATGGTGTTCTTTCTTCTTCTCCATCCACCTCCTCTTCTTCTGCGGTAAATAAATCAGGTGATGGTGTTCTTTCTTCTTCTTCTTTACTATCTAGTGTCCACTTTAAAGATGGTGGTTGAATGTTTTTTACTCCTAATAATGACGACGATGCTGGAAGTGTTGGTAAAGATGTCCTCACTCCAACAGGAGATGATGGGATTAATACTGGATCTTCTCTTAAGTCAATAATTTCTTCCTCTATAATAATTTCTGAGGATACTGGTGAAGCTGGAGAAAAATACTGAGTTTCCTCGTCAATAAATATATCTGGTAAATCTCTCGCAGTTTTAAACTTTTTCCTTGGAGATTCTACAAAGTCAAATGTAGAATCCCAATCTACTTCGTTGCAAAGTTGAATTTCTCGTTGTACTATACTGCCAGACGAATCCATGATGATACTATGCTAGTCTTCTCTTCATACCCAGTATATAAGGAAAACTTTATCGATAACATCATATCACGTGGTACTTTAAACATTTTTCAAACAGTCCTACCACGTCAATTAAAATATTTTCACATATACTTTTCCAATTCTCTATATAATTTTTATAAATATAGAAATAGAAAGCATGTTCTCATATAATCTTTTAAAATATCAACATTTGGTATTTTCACTTTGGTAAAATCATTCCCCACATTTTACAACGGTATTCATAAGGCGTACTATTTAATCATCTGTCATCTATGTGCAGATTTAGATACATCACGTGTAAATAAATAAATAGTTTACATGCTTTTAAAATAAAATCTGTTATTTACAACTTCTATTATTATTCATGTCCCTACATACACCAGCATATTGTCCACGTAAAATAACGGATACCACAAACTATCTTTGTATTTGCATTCATTCATTCATTATTATTACAATAATATAACAATCTTCTATTGCAATCGTATTTAACATCCCTTCATGTTTCAACATGATCATCATTCAATAGGTGAATGTTCTTTTTGCATTCGCGTTCAATAACCTCATATGTTTTACCATTCGTAATATACAACTTTCTTTGTATTCATTATTAACAAACTATCATAAAACTTGTTTTTTATTAGTCTGTCTCCAACCTGTGATGTTTATCTTCCGCGTGCCCAATCTTTCTTTTATGTTTTCACCGACATCACCAAAGTTATTTCTATTAGTTTGTCCCCAATTTCTGATGTTTTACATGTGCAATCTTTCTTTTATGTTTTCACCGACAATGTCTTTTGTTCATCTACCACGACACCAAAGTTATTTCTATTAGTCTGTCTGTCTGTCTCCAACCTGTAATGCTTATCTCCCACGTCCGTAATCTTCCTTTTGTTCACCTACCGCGGTGCCAAAGTTATTTCTATCAGTCTGGCGGTATTCTGTAATGTTTACCAAACGTGTCAACGGTCTTCCTTTGTATTAAAATTCAAGTTTTAGCAACGACCTGCAAGTACACATCATCACTCTTACCCAACCGGGTTTCCAAAAGCGCGCGAAAAGTTCAGTTCATGTCTTAAGTTCATCAGCAACAGACGTACGGAAACCACGCTCTGTATACGAGTATGCTATGCATACAAACCAACAAATTAAAAAAAAAGTCACGTATGAATAAATATTTCCCTCCCATCATACAGTATTCAGCTCCAATAATAAGGGTCCCGGGTTCGATCCCAGTGCGTATCACACATTATAAGTGTTCTCACCTTCTAATAAAATGGTTTCCACCAATAAAAATAGAAATCAATCCATAAAATATATTAGGAAAATATCTTTTTATTCTCTCTCACATATTGCTCGTGTAATCTTTTATTCTCTCTCACATATTGTTCGTGTAATCTTTTATTCTCTCTCACATATTGTTCGTGTAATCTTTTATTCTCTCTCACATATTGTTCGAAACAAGTTTCTCTTTTGAATTTGCTAAGCAAATGAACCAATAAAAATATGGATTTAATTCAAATCAAACCAATTCAAATTTCCATTATTATTTTTAAAAATAACCAGTATAGAGTCTCTAGAGACACGCATACACACTCAAAAAAGACCACATGACCTTTCCATGTCAGCACAACTAAAAACAAAAATATAACAACTTTCTAACACACGTAAGCAGGTCATCAACCCATAATGACATACACGCCACCCCTCTGGCAACATCCATTAAAGAACCATGTTAGAACATCATTATTACGTAAAGTACCGTTAACATTCTTCCTTTCGGGTGTAGAAGTTTGTCTCCAACTACTATCCGTGAAGAGGTTATCGAACATGTCACTAATAAGTTAGATACGCTAATGTAATGCTAGATTTTTGGTAGGTATATATTCTCGACCGTTTAGAAAAGATGCAGCTTATACCCACCCCCGTATAAGCTCATTCTCTCGTAAATATAAGTATACGATGGACTATAAATATATTAGGTAGGTATACGCTGAATATTTCCGAATATGCCCCATTATATCCCTGGTTATGTAGTATGTTAGGTTAAATTAAGTAGGTAACAGGCTAGATTACGTGATGTAGTAGGTTACGTTTCGTACAAGAGTAGATTATGTTGGGTATAGATTAGATTACGTTAGGTAGTAGGTCATTAGATTACGGTAGATAGTTAGCAAGATTGAGTACTAAGTTGGGTTACTATAGGGCAAGAACGCTAAAGAAAAATAGAGGCAAATGTTTTTAATAAGGATTCAGGAGCCTAATAATAAGTTCTATGTGCACCCGTAACTCTCTATTCAAACCGGAAGTGGTAAACAACGGTAACAGATATCGAGAAGCGATTTTTCAATACAGGCTCATTATTACAAGAATTGATATAATAGGAACATAGGGGAAACGCGCCTGGTCGAAAATATTGCAGAGTAGCTTACTGCAGAGCTGGAAAGTAAGACAACGCTGCAAAACGTGCTTTACTTTTATAGAACTTATAAGAACTGCTAAAAGTACGCTGCCAATCAAGAATTATTTGTCACGTAATAAGGCAAGTTCAGGAAAATTGATTCTTGATCTAAATTTTCGCAGACAAAACTTAAAGAGTTTGATGAAAATTGTAAACTTTTATTCTAGAATTTTAGTATATCGTGTTTACTCGCGTAATAGTCGCACTTTCTACCATTTTTAATGCGAAAATTCAACTGCGACTATTACGCGAGAAAGGCTGCCATTTAATTATCACTACGATCAAAACAGTTTCCAATTTTGATACACGCAGCATGTGTCAATATAAAAAATAAAACATAGCCTCGAGGCAATATAATGGAATGTCAGAGCAGACGAGGTGGTTGTAAACAGGTACCATACTGGGATGACTCATACTTGGAGGGGGTCGCGCAGAATGGAGGGTGGAAGCAGGTTGCCTGATCTTTGTTGACAGATGGGTTAGATGTTACGTGTCAGTAAATATGAAAAGTTCTTTTGCTCGGACTTGTCCAAGATAAGCAATTTCGAAGACAGTCTCCTTCACAAAGACAAAAATCTCGCCCAAGTCTGCAACTTTTATGTGCGAAAATTTTTTGGGCGCATATTTTTAGTTCAGACTTCACGTGCGACCATTATGCGAGGGCGACTATTACACGAGTAAACACGGTGGTTCTAAAATTAACAGATTGATAATTAAATATTTTTGTTTCGTGAAAAATCTTCAAGATCTTCGATAAACTAGCTCATGTTCAACGAATAATGGGGGAAGGAATACCCTGCAGTATAATTCCATATTCCACGCAGTATTCGGATAATTCCACGCAGTATTCTTCACGAAGTCTAGCCATTTACCGTGAAGAGTAGAAGAATTTTTAACAAATACAAATGTAAAGTCTAAAAGAAATTGAAGACTTGGCGTAGGAGGATATCTAAGTGACAATTTATTTTTTTAAAAAAATGGCAAAGTAAATCCACAACATACACGTCGAAGTTTATCAACTATCACAAACTCAAACCGAACATTTGAATCAAATAGTACCAGAAAACAACATTCAGAAATATTAACTTTTATTACAATGAAGACACAACTCTTACCAAAAAATAGAAAATCAAAAGAAAGTCATGATTGCAGCTAAACAAAACAGCAACAGGATCAGAAAAAAGAAGAAAGACGAAAGGTGATGGTGATAGTGTAAGATGAACAGCAACTCTAATTTCCAAAGAGGGCAAGACGTTGATGCCTGGTTATTGGGTAAATGCCACTTAGATGCCATTTTATGTTGAGTGTGTCACAAGGAACAGGGTCTATGGTGATGATGTTCTATAAATCTCACAACAAATTGGTAGCAGCGAATAGGAATACTGGTCAAATGAAATCCTTCAGTGACAGGTGCTGCTGAGAATTAAAGTAAATTGTTACTTAAAACTGTTCTGCGAATGCAGTGCAAATGACGAAGGAACTAAGGCAGGGCCTCCCACAGCTGGTGTCAACTATCCCATTCAGGAGCGAGTAACATGATATGAACATACGGGATCGGGTCGCACGGACTAAAGTGCTGATAAGCGAGCATAATGCTTTAGAACGACGCCAATGGTACAGCGAACATGCAACATGTAAAACTGATTACTGGAAATTTGTGATATGGTCGGATGAGTCATCGATCATCTTACCTGGATCATGTTTACATGCGACGGACGCTGAAAGGAGTATTCCCGTAGTGTTTCTTCCGAAATCTGAAACATACCAGACGCCTTGTGATGCTGTGGGCCGCAATATTCTCATTTTCCTGGCAAGGTCCAGCACTGGCGCTTACCGGTCACGTCACTGACCGTGATTATGTCACTATTTTAGGGAACCGTGTGCATTATATCCGATGTTGTTTTCGGGCAATGACGCCATATTATAGAATGATAATGCGCTCACTTACACAACTGCAGCTGTTGTGCATAGTTAGCGAAACACTGGAATGAAGTTGAACAGTTCCCCTGGCCCACCCATTCACTGGACCTGAACATGATTTAACATTTTTTTCTTTGAAACATGAACCCGGCGCAGATTTCCGTCTCCAACCTCTCTGACGGAACTGAGTGATAAACTGCACAAGAAATTAAATACCCCTAGTAGCAAAGACAACTTGCAAACCGCTTGTTGTAAGCTTAAATAGCAAGTCGACCAAGCTTGCATCCAGCTTGATTAGAAAACGAGCAAGCATGCTGCAAGCTGGATTCCAGTAACGAAGTTACATGGGGGCAACCTTGCACTCAGTGTTCCATTCAAGCTTGACGCAAGCGTTTTACAAGTCAATAGCCAATGAACACCCAGTGATGCTATGGCGCTCTACGAATGGTGTAACCCTTTGGGGATTCCATGGTATAATTTCTACCATACGGGTGTTTCATGGTACATTGCGTTATAACTCTCCTATTTGAGCTTTTTCGTCCGTTTTTTTTTTCTTTTTTTGTTTTGTTTTGTTTTGTTTTTCAAGTCCAGGGGCATTGTAGAAGACCTTACGTATGGTTTCACACCTTCCTGCGTCGAGACATAGGAGGTGATGACGTCATAATTCTAAAATATATATTTTCTTTTAATATTGCGGGGCCGGTCTATGTTCATTATTTTTTGGTGGGCTTATTTTTGCACAGAAGATTGAAATTTTGCACAAACATTCAGTCCACCAAGTAGTATTTACCAGATTTTTTCAGATTTCTGCGTTGAAACTGGGGGGATCCAGAAGGTCAAAAAGTTGAAAAAAGGGATATTTTTACCAAAAAATCCATTTCTTCGCGATTTTCCTGCCTTAGATACATGATGGAGACAAGTGAATGGTACCGCCTGAAAGGCAGTTCTATTCTGAAGAGAATGATGTGCAAACCATGATCCTAGCGTAATTAGGGATGTCTCAGGGAATGTTTAAAAATTTCCCTCTGTATACGGGAATATGGGACATTGTCGGTATATATTTTTTTGGCGTTCTTACTTTTGCACCTGGAAAATTGGAATTGTGCATAAACATTCAGCCCTTCTAGTAGTATTTACCAAATTTTTTCAGATCTCTGCGTTAAAACAGGGGAGTCCAGAGGGGCTAGAAGTTTAAAAAACTGATATTTAGACCCAAAAAATCCTTTTTTTTCGTGATTTTCCCGCTTTAGATACATGATGGAGACACGTGAGTCATACCGCCTGAAAGGCAGTTCTATTCTGAAGAGAGTGATGGGCGAAACATGACCCTAGGGTAATTAGGGGCCTCAGGAAGTTTTTTTACCTGAGATCATGGTGTTTTTACGGTAATTTGGGGCATGGTGGGAATTCCTGATAAAATTTCTGCCGCCCTTAGTATTCAATATAGAAACTTGAAATTTGGCACACACATTCAGTATTCCAAGTACTATTTATCAGATTTTTTTAGATGGCTACGTTCACACAGGGCCGCTCCAGAGCGGCCCAAAGTGCGAGAAAAGTTTCCCTCCGAAATTTTCCCTTTGACATCATTTTTACCGCTCCTGGTATATGGTATGAGCATGCAAGTAGTACCATTTGAAAGCCAGCTCCATTCTGAAGAGAATGAGGTATGAACCATGATCCTAGGATAAATAGTGACGATGCAGTAGCTGCTTGACTGAAAGTCTAAAACAAATAGCCCAAAAAGCCGGGATCCGGAAAGGGGTAAAGCATCGCTTGCAAGTACAACAAAAGGCAGATTGTGTGAAAGCATGCGTTTGAAGTGCAAGCGTAGAAAGCCAAAAGCCAATCAAGCGCCAAATGGCCGAAAGTTTTCTTGCTACTAGCGATTATCCAATTTGTACAGTCAGCGACAAAAGTTTGATGAAATTAGTTTCGCAAAATAACTTTAGAATGGAAGGACAATTTGAGTATAGTTTTCAGTAATTTTTTTAAAAAATGTAATTTTCTGAACGTTGCAGCTACATTATGCACAAAATAAATGTTACTAAACAGGAAGAACTTTTGTCTCTGACTGTACCACTCACGATCATTATGACTCCATTCCTCGCCTGGGGCGGCCGGGGTGGCTCAGTGGTAGAGCGTTTACCTCTGGTGCATGTGGTTGTTGGTTCGATTCCAGCTGGCACCAAGTGAGCTTTGTGGTGGACAAATACCATGTGCGGAGTTTTGCTAGGGGTTCTCCTATTTCCTCTCACTTTCTTCCTTCTACCATTTCGTTCATTTCTCATCATTACAGTCTCCTTTAGTCTCTTAAATATTTAATTTCACTTTTAGGATTCAATGCATTATTTCGAATCACTAAGCAAATCTGCATCCATTACTGCAGTGTTCACGAAGCGAGGCGACATAAAAAAAAAACCGCTTTCTTTTCACTTGTAGGTTTTACAAAACCTACCTAGTTTTTACTTTCTTCAGGTGAAACAATGAGAAGAGACGACGTACGTTGAAAATACAGCATGTCACTATTGCAACTGGCTAATTTCGTTTCTCCTCGCTAGATGGCAGCATACGATAAAATTATCTCGTGAGGATTCATACACATGTGGCATCTAGCGGGTCTTCCTGGAACTTATTTCCTGTACTTGTAATTAGATAACAAGGTAAAATAAAATGTTTTTCATAGGGACAAAAATTAACGACAAAAAATCGTTCGTTTTAATAGCTTTTTTGGTTCTTTAGTTTTGTCCCATACTTTATTGAGTTTGAATAAAAAAAAGAAAATAGCTGTATAACCCGACTTTCAAATTCTTCATTTTTATCGAAAAATGTTTGAATTTTTCAAACTTCAAAACAAAATAAAACAAAACACTTTTTAGCTCCTCTTTTAGGGACGTAAACACAAAAGTTCATTTTCCTTTGGAAGATTCAAAGCTAAATATTGTAACTGTTCTCTCTATATTTGTAAGGATTTTCAGGCAAATGAATATTTCTTCTTAGAAAATGTAATAACACTCATCCGCAATTCTGGTACAGTCATCTCGAACATAATTTTGGGTAAGGCCTCCCCTTTGGGGGTCAAAGGACGTAAAAAGGTGGTGGGTAGCGTGTTTTGGTAATTCCAGTAAGCGTCAGATTAATCACAAATGTCACAGAATTAATGCTTCGATGCTTCTTGTATGTCAGTGACTGATATAGGTCTACAGCCCCCTCCCAAAAGTAACATAGGTGGATTTTTATAAAAACTTCCAAATTTTACTCTGGAAATGCCAGTGAGCGTCAGATTAATCACAATGGCACAGAATTAATATTCCAATGTACTTTGCATGTGCCAGCGACTGATGTGGGGCTACAGCTCCCTTCCAAAAATCACAAAAATTCATCATACATATCCTTAGCAGGAACATACCGGAAGAAGATTTTTTTGGAGGGGTCAATTAATGTTAAAATTGGCGTTATTGCATTAAAAAGATATACGTTTTTCAAATATTTAATACTATTTTGGTAACAGGGGACAGAGGGCGCAAAGGGTAATTTAGTGGGCACAGGGGACGGAGATCCAAATTTTATTTGGGGAATGCCAATAAGCATCAAATTAATCGCAAGTTACACAGAATTAATGCCTGATGCTATTTCCATGATCCAGTGACTGATATGGGGCTAGAGAACCCTTTGAAAAAAGAATGGAAATTCATTATGAATGTCCTTACGCAAGGACCTGCTTGCAGAAGCTAAATATTTTTCATAATTAAAGCCCGGATTTTCATGCACAAACCAACTCCGAGATATGCATGCAAATATGCATGAAAAATATTAAAAATATGCATTAAAATATGCATTAAAAATTTAACATATGTATTGAAATATTCACTAAGAAAATGAAATGTCAGTTTGACATGCGCTTTGACTAGATTTAACTTAACTTCCAATCCTGTACGGAAGTAGCCACTTTTGAAACGTACTTTGTACTATGTTTTAATATATATTTTGATTTGCCTGGGTCGCCACCACGCGTTCTGACGTGGAAAAGTCTTCTCAGAAGATTACGGTATGTGTCAGGATATTAAGTGTAACCACATCTGTAAAATAATCACATCGCGAGGGACAATGAACACCGCGACTTAACTAATTTCTGTGGATTATATATGTGATTAATTAAACTGATAAACATTAAAGAAATCAAATGTCACAGTAACAAGGAATCAAATTTATGTTCTAATGGAATTACAATAGCTTCTTGTAGGTGACACAATATACGTAAAACTGAATAACTTGAAGGAGTATAGACAAAATTATACATAACTGAATTTATATATATATATTCCACATCATCCTGGACGCTATGATACTCCAACGTAGTAATTAGGTTAATTTTACAGAATCAATATTTATCTTCGGAAGGAACAGACTATGTGTAACGAACTTAGCTTAATGACTCCTGGACATGACAGTTTACTTGTACTTGTAGAATATCGGCCGTATAATGGATTTGTTCCTTATCCCTGGATTAGGCTACAACTTTATGCACAAGCACTAACTGATATGTATTTAGTGTTAAAATTATTCTTCCTCAGCTTTAGATTCGCTTTCATACTAACAACATTGTAAGAATCCGACAGTCCGGCAGAAAACAGCTGTATATATATTCCCTATATTAAACTTCATATTAAATACATTATTTCAATTACTCTTAACACATTTAATTGTATAATTCAATATCCTTATTATAATTATGTATTTTTTTATCTGAAACCTTCGCCTATGTCATAATTATTCTTACTTTGCCGCCAGGGATTGAGTATAGCCCGCTCCCCCCAGTGATTTTTAACGAATCATAGTGATTCTAACGATTCATACTAGTTCATAATGAATCGGAATCGCATGTTATCAAGATTTAAGATGTAAATCTTGTGGTAAGGAAGCTCTTTTAGTATAAGTAGTAGTAGTAGAAGTAGTAGTGGTAGTTAGTAGTAATAGTAGTAGTAGTAGTGGTAGTTAGTAGCAATAGTAGTAGTAGTAGGAACGGGTTAGAAACCCCGCAGGGGTTGGTTGGGTTCTGTTCTCGATATAAATAGTAGTAGTAGTAGCAGTAGTAGTAGTAGTAGCAGTAGTAGTAGTAGCAGTAGTAGTAGTAGTAGTGACTCTTCCAGTTCCGGTGACAAAGAACTGGGGGGAGCGGGCTATACACAAGCCGCCGCGAGTTATACAATACATAACTTCATATCATTGTAATTCTGGATTAACTGGCTAATCTTAAGTTACTCAACTCCTATAGATCATATTAGGTGCTGTGCTACTGAACACCATTATCGACATTTTTAATAAAATATTTGGTCATTAACATATTAGCTTTACTAACAATGAAGGTCACGTCAATAGCATATATCATATCAGGTTGTATATTCTTCCGAAGAAATTCAGTTTTAGAGAAATTGTCATTGCGAAATACTAAAATTTTGTTTGCTTTGTATTTGTTAAGCCATATTTTTAACTGAATCGTGTTTATCTGGTGCCACGGCGATACAGAAGAATAAGGGCCTAAGCCCCCAGAAGAGATTATTTAGCTACTCATGTTGGTTATTTTCAAGTCCACCATTATAAAATATCTGCTAATTTATCTAATTTTCTGTTATTTCAAACATTAATAATTCTTCTTCTCTACATCATATCTTTCTTCTTTTCTTAAAACATTTTAAAGTACAAAATCTTTTTTCTCTTCTTCTCGCAATATATATATTTCACATTCATTAATTAGTGTATTAAATAGGTAAATAGTAATTTTGGTGCAGGTAAATAATAAAGTAGCCAATTAAATACAGTAGGAAATTACGACCTTAGAAAAATTAAACAAACGACAACTATTACGAATTGCATAACATAAACACATTAACTTATAAACTAAGTCTGTGAATAAAATAAACTAAGTCACAAGTAACAAATAAAAACAGAACTGTTAATGCCAGTAGTGGGGCATAACAAGTTTCTTACCACCCCCACCACCCCGCCCAAAAAAATATCTTAACAATCTCTGTTGCAAAAAGATCCTTTCTACATCAGCAGAAGTCACTGGTGCACTTGAAAAACATCACGTGTCTTTCTGTGTTAGGTCCTCTTCTAATTCCATGTTTTCACTATTAAATACATTTGCAATGTCACACACTGTTTTGTCCCGAAACTTTTGTCTATTACTTGGCAAAGTTTATCTAACGCTATTTTCGCAACACTATGAGTTTCACTGGACAAAGTCTCAGATAATTCGCACAACAAGGAGAGTGAATGCTGCAAAGCATTGTTATGGGATTTCAACTTTCTGATAATTTCAGGTATTCTTGAGAAGTGGCTGTGTGTATGTACTTAACTTTGTTCTCAATGCCACATTTTTGTGACAAAATGGCGACTGCATCGGAATGAAATTAGTCTACAACTGTCTCCATTTGATTTAAGTTATCTGCATAATACGATACAGCTTCTAGCCAAGAGCCCTATCAGGTTAAAACTGGCTGCGATGGTACCGGAACATTTTTCGCAACTTCGCGAAAGATAAGTACGCGCGGAGCTTTCACAAATGCTTTCTTTACATTAGATAAAAGCACGTCTACTGTCGGATATTGGCATCTGATTCTTTCTGCTATGCGATGAAGACCGCTTACAAGACAAATCAGGTGGACTAATTCAAGATACAACACTTTATACTATTATTCTGTACAATATTTTTTCTGCATCTGCGTTTACAAAGTGATTTAGTTCACTTTAAACATGATATTTTAATTTCTTGTGATATGCTCTGAAATATGCTGGTATGCATCAATAAAATTCGGAAATATGCAGTATGCTGCAAAGTTTACGAAATATGCATGCACATCGAAATTCACTTAAAATATGCACTTATATGCACTATAATATGCGTCCCAAACGAATGCTCACATATTCGTCGGAAAGAAAAAAATATTTTCCATACGTTTCTGCATGTTAGTATAAACATGCATTTTGCATATAAATCCGGGCTGTATTCATAATTAATGTGAAATTTGGCATTATTGTCGAAAAATGTTTATTTAGGAAAAAAGCTGAAGCGACTATAGGATAATATCAGTGGCGGATCTAGAAAGTAAAATCTGGGGGGAGAGGGTAACCAGAACTCACTATCATAAGTACATCATGAGTTTACAATAAACTTCCAAAACTATATTTAAAAAATTAGCTTAAATTATTTTTGTCACAAAAACTGGGCGGCCTAGGTTCCCCGGCCTGGGAATCTCTTTTAGGGGCGTGAACTCAAAATTTCATTGGCTTTAATTAGAGTTTCAATGTGTAATGTGGGAAGCAGGTTTATTCTAATTATTTGTAATAATTTTAGTTAGAAAAGTAGCATTTTTAGTTAGAAAAGACAGTAACATTCCTCCTCCTTGCACCTATGATAGGCTTAAATATTAAGAAACTACGCTACAAAGAATTTTAAGAAACTTGAAGATAAAACCATACAAGATCCGAATGTTTTCTGAGTTGGGTGAGCACTCGTACCTCAACGCTCAAACACGACTCTATATATCTTTTGAAAGAGAAGTTTGGGGAACAACTTATTTCTACGGAATGGCCACCAAGAAGTTCAGATCTTACACCATGCGATTTTTTTCTTGTGGGAATTCCTACAAATTGTCTGTGAATGAATTCACAGTGGCTTTAGTAAATCGCTTTAATTTATGTCTTACTTGTTCAGGAGGGCATGCTGAACAAAAGTAAGTAAATTTTATCTGTCTTACACTTTGTTTAATGATATTTTTAAAGAATTAATGATAATAGAGCCAAAAGTGTTTTCAGAAGGAATAATTTCCAACAATTTATTCTTATTCCTCGCGAGGCATTTGTTTTTATTACAACCATATGTCCATATTATACGACTTTTTTTTTTTGACGTGTTTACGTATGCAATTCATACAAGTATGTTATTGTGTAGTAAATGGAATCATACGATTATTATATAAGAAGTAGGAAAAATCACGGTTTTTTTTTTTTTTTTTTTTTTTAGAAATAAAGAAAACAATATTGAAATTTAAAGATCACCTACTGTACTTTTAATTTATAAATGTTTCTTGTGCGCGTGTGTGTGTGTGTGTGTGTGTGTGTGTGTGTGTGTGTGTGTGTGTGTGTTTTCTGCAACATTTTCATTCGTCATTTTATGTTCTATTTCAAGCTGATTTTAAGTGTTCAAAAATACTTGGTGACTTCAGTGTGTGATTTTATGCTATAGGAAGTCCTAATTGACTTTTAAAAATGCAAAATTTTTTTGCTATGCTATATACATAATCTGCAAAGCTATTCATAATCCATTGCACTGACAATTTATTCATTTAAAGCCGAGATAAAAATGGATCTGAAAAGATAGGGGGACGCTTATCTTTGCCCATTGTAATTTTTTAGAAAGTGGGGGACGCCTCAGATATTTTCGGGAAGTGAGGCGACGGCGTCCCCTTGCGTTCCCCTCACTTTTACCCCTGATTTAAAGTATATTTGAGGTATTTTATTTTTAAAAAATCGAAACATTTTTCTGCAATGATGACAAATTACATATTAATTATAAGACATTTACCTTCTTCTCGTATGTCCCTGCTAAGGATATTTATGCCAAATTTATATGATTTTTGGATGGGGGCTGTAGCCGCATATCAGTCACTGGCACATGCAACGAGCATCGGAGCATTAATTCTGTGACATTTGTTATTAAGCTGACTTTCACTGGCATTTCCAGAATAAAATTTGAGATTTTTATAGAGATGCAACATCTTATGCTTCGCTCCCTGTGCCCTTCCTAAAGCGGGGCTTTACCAAAATAACATCTCATATTAAGAAAACACGATGTGACGCAACACACGTTGTGTCACGCAGTTCTCTAAGGTGTGTCGCGAAATTTTAGAATTTAAAAATCATGAAGAATTGAGGGGGTCAGGACAACAGTGGTCTAACCTACATTTTTTAAAAACTAGAGAAAAATCAAGTTAAACTTAAACGCAAGTGTTTTTTGTACAATATACCAAAATCAACCACAAGAGGTTGAATGTGTCATACATTGTACAAAAAAAACACATATGTTTAAGTTGATTTTTCCCCATTTTTAAAAAATATGGGTTAGACCCCTGTTGTGCTGACCAGAGATGGAGTGGGTCAAGTTTTCTGAGTGGGTCAGTGGGTCGTGGATCAACAGCATGTGACCCACTGTGACCCACTGCGACCCACCACCCACCATGATCCACTCGACCCACCGACTCAGTATGATCTACCGACCCTCTCTGCTCACTGCATTGTAGACAGTATCTTCTGAAGATTGGTAAATTTGTCTCCGTTTTACTTTCAAGATCTTCATTTCCCTTTCTTTTCGACTTGTTTCTGTCTACTTACCTGAGGTAAGTATATGTAACCAAGTGAAAAAAGAACTTCAGGACTTTTGGATATTGATATTTTTAATTGTAATAATAGCAATAGGACTTCTACTACTACTTGGCTTTCGAGATCTGTGAGTTTTTAGAGGAGCTAATTACTGGAAAAAATATATTTTTGAATCACTGTAATATAAAATTGTTATACAGTGAAGTCTCGTTAATTCGAACTTGGATAATTCGAAATATTGGATAATTCGAACAGGAGTCCATTCCCCTTGAAAACTGTATTGAAAACAATAGTAAAAAATCGTGGATAAATCGAACTTTTGAACATATGTTTTGGATAATTCGAAGTAAATACAATTGAAAATTTTTAATATTGGACAGATGTAAACAGAGAAATGCAGTTTTAACGTGTTTTCAGTTATCCAGATGCAGCCATAGGGAAGAGTAATACAAAAGATAAATAGAAAATCTATGTAATGATAAAGATGAAGGTGAGTTGGGGAAGAAGTAAAGATAGAGAACATGTGCCAATCTCATCTTGTTTCAGAATTGATTGAAAATTTAAGATGTATTATTGATAAAGTCAACTAAATGTTATTAATATTGTATTACACGCAATACATGAAATTCAAGATTTATTAACCGTACAAAAACAATCAAATTTAAGCAAATGAGGTTTACGACTTCTTAAAAGTGAGAACAGAATATTCAAATTGTTACTGGTGTTTAATTGTTTGGGCTATTCAGTGTATGTTGTAGTGTTGTACGCAAATATATTTTCCATTGTACACGAAGCTTGAATTATGTGGAATCAATGTTAGTTTGTTAGTTTGCGGTATTCGATCAGGCTAATAATAAGCTGCTTTAAAGGTAAAGTCTACACCATATGAATATGTTTTTGATACACACTACTTAGGTTTGTTTGTTATTATATATGTGAAAATGAATGTTGTTGGATAATTCGAATTTTGGATAATTCGAAGTTTTTTCGTGTCCCCTTGGACTTCGAATTAAAAAGAGTCCACTGTATAAAAAATTGAATGTAACTATGTGTACCTGATCATCACGGTCAAACTCCAAAGTCAAATGAAGTTACTTTTAGTATATAGTTAGGCCTTAATCCAAACTGGGATGTTATATTGCTTTCATTATAATGTATAATACCCTAAGGAGGTAGTGAGGATCCGAATTTTTGCAAAAAAAAAAAAAAAAAAAGTATCTCGCAAGCCGTTAAACTTATGGAACTGAAATTCAGTGTATTAACTCTTTATTGAAAATAAACAGAATGTGTCCTAGCATTTTTTAAATGCTCCTTTATGTGGGGGGGGGGGAGCACTTTCTATATATGGAAAATTGGTAGTGAGTTGGTTTGTAAAAATGATCGAAAACGATCGATGTTATTTAAGAAAAAAAATCAGAAACAAAAAATATAGTGCTTGGCTTCATATATCCATTGCTTTCTGCTATAATAATTGCTGAAGCTTATGTTTATTATATGGAGCGCTTACAGCACAGGGCAATCAACCCATAAAATTGTGAGAAAAATAGGCATAAAAATTGTACTGTAAGCTTAATTACACGGAAATTTGAAGTTTGGATTGTACGCATAATTGTATGGAAAATTGTACACTTTTTTCCCTTTACGTTGGTCTACTTCCTTTGATTTGGAACTTTGAAATTTCATACTTTTTTACACTGAAAAGTATTGATAATTCAACAAGGAAATAATTATACTATGATAATTTAATTGAAATTCATCGTAATTTGGCACATGGCAAACAGCAGTGTGGTAATTGAAGAGGAAGAAGGAGGGAAATTCCCATTCACCTCTGAACACTCCAGGAACCTCGTTCGCTTTCGCTTTCTAGACGGGGGAAGAACTTGGTAATGGTATTAAACCTTCATGTGTAAATTACAAAAATTAAATTTATAAACAAATAAGAAATCATCAGTTTATCAGGTTTTAATTGATAATTTATTCACAAGATTCCCTATCGAAAGCGTGGTATATGAAGTTTCTTTTCTCCATGAGTCGACATTGCCAACTGACATGGTCGATATGGAAAAGATGTTGTATGGTGATAGATTATACTTCTTGCTGAGTATTTCAAAACTGACTTAAAAAAAAAAAAAAAGCGTTATCAGACTTAAGTCTAACAAGCAGATTGTCGATGAGGAGTTGCAGAAATCGGGTAGAAGTATTATCAATTTCCACGACAGAGTGCGAACGGGGATTTTCCCTTATGAATTTACAGATGACTGATATTAAAAAATAGACTAAGTGCTCAAACATTGTCTAACTTGTTGTTCATCAATGTTAATGGCCCACCGCTAGACAAGCTCAAAGTAGACGACAGCTAATTATTTCTTGGCTGAAGGATGGACAACATTCCGCTGCGGATGATTTACCACGAAAAAGTTACCAACAGGAAATAAACCCGATTTCAGATTTGTTTTAAGGTGGAAAATTACGAGCTATAGAAAATGTATACTTGTATTACTAATGGCTTATTTGTGTTATTCAACTTTGTACCTATTTTTTAGTAAGTCTCTTCTATGCTTTAGGTAAACTACTTTGAATAAATATTCATAATAATTGCAATTATGCACATTTGTAACTTAAATTTAACGTGGTGTTTTAGTGATTACACAAATTACAATTATGAGCATACTTCATGGAGATGCTCTCACATAGGGTACCCGAGCACCTTTATAAACTATGAACAACTGATTTTTCAAGTCTTTTGTGAGAAAAATACTGTGAACTGAGAAACCATAACCTTTTCCATATTGTACAGGGGTATTTTCCTGCGAATAGAAGTTTCTTGTGGAATGCGTTCAGAAATTAACACTTGCAAGATACTCTCTTAGTACAAGTATATTTTAGGCTCACACTAATTTCCCCCCACCTCGAACTGTTTCAATCCTCACTGACAAACACTTTACCATTTTATATCGTAAAGGTCAGATCCACCGTTATTGTAGCAGAGTGGTGCTTGAGCGATTGACTAGAAATTCAAACTCCGATTAGTGGCAATTTCACAATCTTGTTTTATTACCACTGCTCTAAAAATCTTTGAGTTTTACGTCCCACGATTATGCCGGTTAGGCTAAAGGAGACGGTGATGAGAGATGAGTGAAATGGTGGAATAAAGAAAGAGGGAGGAAACGAGAGAACCCCGAGAAAACCCACGAGCACGGTGTTTGTCCACCACAAAATTCACTTGGCGGGGGGGTGGGATCGAACCCGGGACCCCAAGCACCAGAGGTGAACGCTCTACCACTGAGCCACCGCGCCTCCACAACCACTGCTTTAGTCAATAGAGATTAGAATAAGCTACCCTAACCAGTTGAGAACTTAATAACTTCGAGTGTGAAACGACATATGGCTCATTTCTATTATGTCAATTCTGCCAATACTTTTTTTGAAATCACCATATTTTCTGGTGGAATTCTAGCGATTTTGTTCACAAAGCTGGCAGAATTTTGAATGATCTCGCTGGCAACACTGATAACAACAAATGTACTCTGGATTGTGAAATTCTTTTAGTTGGTTATGCAAAGCACGCTGTGCAGATGTGTGCATACAATAACAATGAGTAATATCCGCATAAAACATGTTCTATAGCCAAGGTTTTTCTTTACGACCTGCTTCGTTTTAATGTTTTAATCAAAATAATTATTCAATTGAGTAGCCTGCTATTGTCTTATCTTGGCTTATCTTGATTTCTATGCAAGAAGGGAAAAAAAAGAACAGCCTTCGCACTGTCTCTGCCTGTCCTTGTTTTATGTATTTTTAGTGTAATATTCTCATATAGTTCGGAATGTTAAACACTACGTAATATTGTATATACAGGGTGTTTCAAAACAACACCGACAACGATTGGGAGGTGACTCTTGACATCAAGATAAGAAAAAAGTGTAGACCCACCTGGGTGCACAAATGCTTCATTTCGGACTTATAGACTGCCGAAAACATGAAAAAAAGAACTTTAAAGGTGCATACCTCCAAAACTATGGGACCTACCGTGGTCAGGTTAAGACTTCTCTTAGGAACTAGTATTTGCCCTATCCAAATACACAAATTTAAGAATCCTGCGGTAGTTCCGCAAATTTTTATAGAGGTAGTTGATGAGTACTTCAAATTATATGCCCGTAGCTAAACTCCCTCTACAAAAATTGTTGCGTGAATACCTTAGGATTCTGAAACATGTATTGTTTGGATAGAATACATATTACTTCCTAAGTAAAGTCTTGACCCGACTACGGTGGGCCCCATAGTTTTGGAGGTATGCACCTTCAAAGTTCAGTTTTTCATGGTTTCGCCAGCCTATAACTCCGAAAGGAAGCATTTCTGCGCCCAGGAAGGTCTATCCTTTTTGTCTTATCTTGGTGTCAGGAATCACCTCCCAAACGTTGACGGTGTTGTTTTGAAACATCCTGTATAAACAGATGAAAAGTATTGAAGAAAATATTATGAAAAACATTATAAACAAGTCAGTTTTATTTCACACTACGATAGACTTCCAATACGAATTAAATACTCAAACCAGAGATGGGATGGTTCCAAGGGCGCCGATCCTGGGGGGCCGATGGATCCTCCCCCCCCCCAAAGCTGATGTGGGCCGCCTATTGTATTTATGAATATACAATATTTGTCATAATTTGAATGCAATTTTTCTTATAATCCTCGTACATATACTTTCTGCATCTGAATGAGGCCCCCCCAAATTTACAGAGAAATTGGCGCCCTTGGATGGTTCAGTGGGACGTGGGTCAATAGGACGTGACCCACGGCAATCCATTACCTATCGACCCAGTCTGCTCTGTGCATTGTAGACAGCATCTTCTGAACACTGGTGAACTTGTCAACGTTTTACTTTCAATCCCCCCCCCCATTTTTCTTCAGTTTTCATTTGTTTCTATTTACTTGCCTGATATCTGTATATGTAAGTGGAGGGGGGGAACTTCAGGCACTTTTTAATAATGAAATTTGTAATTGTAATAGTAGTAACTTGGCTTTCGAGACACAGTCAAATTTTACACTTCTACTCCCCCCTCCGCCCCGCCCTTACGATGACTTACATAATCTTGATTTAAGACTTTCAAATTTCCTCCTATTTCGCATTGAAAAGTATTTGTAATTGAACAAGGAAATAATTATATATGATAATTAAATTAAAATTCATTGCAACACTTCACCATTTTATATCGTAAAGATCAGATCCACCGGTATTGTAACAGAGCGGTGCTTGAGCAATTGACTGTAGAAATTCAAATTCCGATTTTACTGATAATTTCACAAGCCTTGTTTATTACAAGTGGGTCGGTGGGCTCTTCTTTAGCCAGTGGAGACGAGGGCATGGATCATGGGTCAGAATGGGTCATGGTGAGTCAGAATGGGTTATGGGTTACGGTGGGTGGAGGATCAGTGGGTTATGGGTCAAGTTTTCATTGACTCACTCCATGTGTGACAAACTGAACGTATTAGGTCCACAATTTTCGGTTGCAATAGATGTTAAGAGATGGAAGAGCTCCTCCGTGGCTAAGCGGTTAGCATACGCTCTTTTGGCATGGGAGACCCGGATTCGATTCCCGGCGGGAGCTCATGTAGTTCGGATTCCACGTTAATCAGTAGGTTCACGTCTCATATAGCCTCGCTACTGAACGGGACGCTAAACACAAAATCAATTGAATTCAATCAAGACATGGAACTTGTTCTTCAGACGCTGAATTCACATTAAAAGTCTCTTACGCTATGTCTTTCTATTATTATTATTATTATTACTATTATTATTATTATTATTATTATTATTATTATTATTATTATTATTATTATTATTATTATTATTATACCTATAGGAAGCAAGGAAAGAATAGGATCTTAGATGAAATCTTGTTTTATGATCCTGAATCCATGTTTAAAAAATCCGTTGTCTCACCTATAACCGCTTTCCATCTATGATGACAATATTAAAACCAAACTGGTAGTAGATTGCAAGTACTTCCGGACGCAATAAAAGAATAAAATTGGAAGTGGATACTGAATCCACACTAGAAAACTACTTTCCAGTATTTATTGTCATTTTCTTACCGTGGCAATCAGTATTGAAATCGGAAATTGTAGTTTTTTCCCATCATTTTCGGTTTTGAATAAAGGAGTGAAGATAATGACAGTATATTTGGGATACTGAACTCATATTAAAAAAAAGCCGTGTCTCGATATCTCTTGTTGCTTTCGCTCTATGGAGATTTCTATTGAAACCGGAAGTGGTAGTGGATTTCAACAACTTCCGGTTTAATTGAGGAAAAACTTAAAGACAGAATTTCTGCTTGAGATACTAAATTCTGGATCTCATTATCTATTCCCGTTTTTGCTCTATGGTCATTAATGTGGAAACCAGAAGTGGTTAATTTCTATTTCTTCGTGTTTGAACAGTGGGGTAAAGATCGAGATGACAAGTATTCTTGGTCTCTCAACCGCATATCAGAAAGGATTTCTCGCTATTTCTTGCCATTTTTGTTGTATGGAGATCAAGATTGAAACCGGAAATTGCAGTTAAGTTCTACTACTTCCGGTTTTAGTAGAAAGATAAGAGTGGAAGTTGTACATATTCTTCTTGCTACCTATTACAGTTTTTGCTGTATAGTGATCAAGATGGAAACCAGAAGTGGTTAAATTTTTACGACTTCGTGTTTGAGTGAGGGTCAATGGAAGGGATTAAACCTATCCTTGGAACGTTCAGTCGATTCCAAGAAAACGATTGTTACTGCCTTCTACCATTGTTGCTTTGATACCTATCAACAGACAGTAGGACGGACAGACAGCTGTTCTATAAAGGTTAATTCACACATAGTGTGCCGTGCCGTGCCGCTAGTGCTTTCTATACAATTTCCCTTGTTTCTGCTCAACTTCGTGTCACTTCGTATGTTCCGAAGAAAGCCGAAGGATCGCGGCCGACGAGCCATAATCAGTCTGGTTTCTCTGCAAGGCGGCCTGTTGGGGCACGGCATGAAAATGCCACAGGCACGGGATGTCATGCGTGAATTACAATAGACAACCCATTGAATTTCCAGTGTCAAACTCTGAAAAGAAATTTTGTGGAAAACGGCACATTATGTGTGAATTAACCTTAGCATTTCCCATACTCGTAGCAAAGTCCTTCAGCAAATGTTCCTTCCTAGTGCCAATGCTGCCAATACTGCCTTCCTAGTGTTCATGTGCAGATGACTAGCTAATTTACTTATTGTTGGCATTTTGGATATCTCACTAACTGAACCTGTGCTCTCTATACAGCGCAACATTTACATATGAACATGAAGCTCCTTGTTATTAATCACATCTGTACATGTCCCTTTACAGACAAGCGAAGAACTAACTAACTAACTAACTCTATGGCCTATGGAACCCGGAGGTTCAATGTCGCGTTCACAAAAGCTCTCCACTGACTTCTATCCTTAGCCAATTGGATCCAGTTTCTACTTTGTTTTCCGATCTCTGCGAGATCCATCTTAATATTGTCCTCCCATCTGCGCCTAGGTCTTCCTAATAGTCGTTTTCCGATTGGTCTTCCAGTCAAGACTTTGAAAGCGTTTCTACTTTCTTCCATTCTAGCTACATGACCCGCCCACCTAAGCCTCCTAGACTTGACGACCCTAACAATGTTGGGTAAACCATATAAATTATTATGTAATTCCTCGTTATGAAGTTTCCGCCATTCCTCATTCCCGTTCCTCTTGGGTCCGAATATTCGTCTCAGGATCTTGTTCTCAAATACGTTCAGTCTATGTTCTTCCCTCAGAGTAAGCGATCATGTTTCGCAACCATACAGAACAACAGGCATGATTATCGTTTTATATATTTTAAGCTTCAAATTCCTCGACAGAATTCACGACGACAAGAGATTTTGAATCGAATAGTAGCACGAATTCCCTCCTTTTAGTGGACATTTAATTTCTTCGTGAATATGATTTTCCTCTGTTAATATTGATCCTAAATATTTGAAACTATCCACTTTATCAAAAGTATTATTTAATATTTTAACGCGTCCATAATTTGCGTCCGTCATATTACGGTCCCGACGCACTTCCATGTATTTAGTTTTCTCTGCATTTACTTCTAAACCCATGTCCCTGCAAGCGTTTAATAAGACCTCTGCATTTCTTTCTATTGTCATATTGATAAAATTCGACAAGGATATATCATAAAGTGGAGATTTTTCGATTTTTTAAAAAATATCTCGCACCGTTTGCAAGATTTGAGCCTACTTCCGGTTGTAGTTTCTAATTCATGTATCATCAGTGTTTTCTTTCTTTTTACCCTGAAGAATAAGCAAATACACTACATATATAATTAATTATAATGTCAGTGATATATGTGTTCATTGGGTAAAACACTCCGACACTCCTTCATCTTAGACTGGTTACCCTTCGTTTTTCATGGCTATGAAACAAACGCCGGAGAGATTTACTAACACCGTATACAAATGTGTGGTGTGGGAATGCTTTCTTCCAGAAAATTTTGTTCGAGGGAACAAAATCAAAATGCAAGGGAGCTAAACCAGAGGCGTAACTACAGGATTGGCATATACTCAGGAGGGCCCACCCGTAACATGGTACATTTTTTTTTTTTCTCAAGAGAACGTTCTTAACATCAAAGAGAAACACATGAGGATATGATGCTTTTTAAAATTTCAATACTTGCAGTGTAACCCTAAAAATGTAACAAACGAATGACGGCCATTTTTTAAATATTGAATTAGAACTAAACAACCTACACAAAATTTGCAATCGATCGGTGAAAACGGCATCTTTGTAGAGCTTGTGATTTCCGAGATATTATTGTGAAAAGAATTGACCACAAACATATAAACTTTTGTTGACCACAAACATATAAACCTAGTATTTTAATATATAGATTATTAATTGCCAACGGAATACTTGTCGCGAAGATCTTTCAAGTTTATATCAATTTTAATAATTTTAAAAGAGTAGCATACGTTGATATTATTATAGACATGAATATCATGTGTTTCTCTTTGATATTAAGAACGCTCTCTTGAGAAAAAAAAATGTACCATGTTACGGGTGGGCCCTCCTGAATATATGCCAATCCTGTAGTTACGCCTCTGGTTTAGCTCCCTTGCATTTTGATTTTGTTCCCTCGAACAAAATTTTCCGGAAGAATGCATTAAAAAACAGTATTTCTTCCAGACATGTTCTTGGAAGACATTGCCCCCCTCCCCAGGAGCTCTAAGAGTGCCCTCCCGGAGGAGACCAAAATAATACATCTATAATACAGGATGTCCAATATACAATGCAACCCGGAGTTTGGAATAGTAGAATTTTTGAACCTGAATCGATACACGAATAATGGTTGTACTAAAATGAAGCTTAGTTCATTCATATATTTTTAAACTAGGAAGCAACGATTAAAGCACACTAGGAACCACACAATGTTACCAAATGTAACCGAAGTTTTTTTTTTTTTTTTTTTTGCAAAGCATGTAAATTGACTCATGACTCATACGTATGGATGTTCTGTCGTTAATTTTCAGTTTGTTTAGTTGGAGTAGCTTGTAAACTATGGAGCAGAAAAAAATTCATTTCCACCGATAACTAATCGGATGAGGCCTCTGTAAGGGGTTACTAGGGAAAACGTGGTTTTCATAAATTAACATTCTGAATTGGAAACAGTGGTGATGTTTCAGTGCATCAAAAGGTGTGTTAAGGATCTGTCTACATTATGCAATTCCTGAAAACAATGGAATAGAAACTTTGAAATTATCATGATAAAACTTTTACTTACATGCATCCGGCAACACTGTTGTCACGAAATGAGTTATCAGCTCTACAACAGATGCTGGAAGTGCACCCTGTTTTGATTCAAACACTGGTTCACACGTTTCACCAGATTGGCAGCAACTTTACAAAGAGTAGAAGTGTTAATGTTCTCAATAGCACTGTGAATGTTCGTTTCCAGGTCTTGAATAGTTCGAGAATTGTTCTTGTATACCTCTTGCTTTAAATATCCCCATAGAAATGAATAGCAGCGTTGCCGGGTGCATGTAAGTAAAAGTTTTATCATGATAATTTCAAAGTTTCTTTTTCATTGTTTTTAAGAATTGTATAATGTATACAGATCCTTAACACATCTTCTGATGCACTGAAACATCAGCAGCGTTGCTAATTCGGAGTATCAATTTATGTAAGCTACGATTTCCCTACTTCTCCCTTACAGAGGCCTTATCTGATTAGTTATCGATGAAAATGAAAAATTCTTTTCTCTGCTCCATAGTTTCCAAGCTACTCCAACTAAACAAACTGAAAATTAAAGACAGAGTATCCATACGTATGTCATGAGTATTTACATGTTTTGAAAAAAAAAAAAGATTTACACCTTCGGTTACATATGGCAACACTGTGTGCTTCCTAGTTGTTTCCCTAGTTTAAAAATATACGCATGAACAAGCTTCATTTTGGTATAACCATTATTTGTGTATCACTTCAGGTTCAAAAAATCTACTATCCCAAACTCCGGGTTGCGTTGTATATTGGAGACCCTGTATAATAATATAAATAGAATAGTACCGTGAAAATAATATGTCCCTCCAAATACTAGCTGTGCCTCCCCCGGAAAATTTTTGTTTCTGAAAGAAACTGAAAATACCTGCAGTTTTTTGTCTGTGTATTTTTTTTTTTTTTTTTTTTTAATTTACAGACTGAGTGAGGAAGTTAGATTATTGAGAATTGATTTTCTTTCCTTTTCTCGTTTCAGAACACTGTGTATAACCTAATAAGCGAAGGACAATGCTGACGTAAGACGAAAGGGTGAAGGTAATTTCTCTCGCTAACTACAGACGTACTGTAGAGGAATTTAATCGTACATATCACGAGCAAGACTTGCCAACCATACGATTATTTATCATAATAGGCGATAATTTAAGTCTTTGTGCTATATACGCTTGCGATAACAGCTAAATATACGATAATTTTAGAACGCTTACTTTTTTTTTTTTTTTTTTTTTTTTACGGTTTTTGAATGTGATAATAAATGTGCATTAAATACTTACAAAACACACACACACATTGAGGTTAACAATCATTTCCGCTATAGGTGTCTCCACGGGAAAGAGATGGGGAGATATATAAAAATGATGGAATATTAATGTCGAATTGACACTTCCGATGCCGTTTAAATCCAAATTCAGTCCCACAACTTAGGGGAGGAATATATATCGAAAATGGCCAGCGTATCAAAGAGCGCTTTAGTAATAATAAAAAGTGATTGACTAATGGAATGTACCACTAAGTTTTTCTTATTTTACACCAGCAAAGCTGGAATTAACACTAGTAATTTTTTTAAAGGTGGATCACCACCCGGAAGTCAGTACATATTTTAGTTCATTGCCTTAACTACTGCACAATGAAACGTTACATATTATAATTATTGTACTACTAAGAAAGAGTAATGTTCCAGCTACAGCACAAGACACTTATTCATTTGGCTGTGTCTCCTGATATCGAAAAATGTAACAAATAAAATAAAATATTTGATTCGTTTTACAATGAGCACACAAGATGGCACTTGCTGTAAGATCTTACAAGAAGTGCTCAGTTTTACGAAATGTTTATTTGTATGTGTAAAGTATTTTAAAGTAACGATCTTATTACGAAATAAATATATTGTTTGACCGTTTTTCCTGTTATGTTTCATATTTTATTTAAATATTAATTTACATTTAAGGAAATAGATTTTGAGACGAAACTTGCGCACAACGCCATAATGTGTTGTTGCCAAATTTGTACGTTTACCGTAGTAGTCACAATAAGAATATTCCTGGATTCTAACGTTGCAGTTCGAGAAGCGAAATTGCGGAAAGGGTCGAAAACTAATTTCTCTAGTAAGTATCCAAGCAGAATTTCATGATTACTTCCTTTATTAGCTGGCTTCAGTAAACACTCGACACTATCTGGCAACACCACACTATTTAAGCAGCGTTTAGCATAGCACTGCGAACACCTAATGATCCACCTTTAAAAAAAAATCTGTAAAGCACTAGACTAAAGGTTAGAAGATATTAATAAAGGTAGGGTGTTTTTAATAGTATAGTCGGGCAGGGGCGGCTTTAGAATTTTAATTTTGGGTAGACCCCCTCCCTCGGTTATGGATATACATACACATTTGGTTGATTAATGAAAGTAGGAAATTACTTTTACAGTAGTTGTTGATGCTATTTGTTAAATAATTTTCTAACATTAATATAGATAGTGGAAAATATAATTACTCTTGATTGTATCTTTTAGCATTTATATATTATTCAAAATTTTTGGGTAGGTCAGTGCCTACCCGGCCTACCCGCTAAAGCCGCCACTGTAGTCGGGGCAGGAAGTGAGTTTTATAAAACTCCGGCCTATGCGTTTTTTTTTTTTTTTT
The DNA here is from genome assembly GCF_964235325.1 of Thermobia domestica. NCBI lineage: Eukaryota > Metazoa > Arthropoda > Insecta > Zygentoma > Lepismatidae > Thermobia > Thermobia domestica. Next base: position 807,297 of record NC_137471.1, read on the forward strand.
GTTTTTTTTATCTGCCCAGAAAGTTGGGAGTTTTCGTTATCCGCCACATTAGGCCAAAAAGTTGGGAGTTTACTGTAATTTCATTTTAGAAACTGAACCCTCACAGAAGGAGTTATTAACCTTCACTGGAAGAGAAATCGTCATGGTGGTATGTACATTACGAAATGCTGAAAATATTCTTTATACATACAAGAGTAAACTTTGTTAATGACGACACATCCTTCTTCTTCTTTTATGTAGTCCGATCTATCATTTATGTTTTCTTTCTGTACACTGATACTACCTATCTATCATCATGTGTGTCATGAAGTTGAGTCATTGCTTGAACGTGTTTTAAGTTCTATTTCATAGATAAAGTTTTTAGGGCTATGTAATATTTTAACAGGTTCTTGTTGAGCATTGAAATTTTGTTTGGTGTCTCTATTAACCCTTTGGAGTTCTAGTACATATTTTTAGGTACTAAAGTAGTGTCTTCATTATTCGATTAAAAAAGAACCAATAAAGCCTTTTTACTAGAGATGCAAAAAGCCGGCTTTTTTGAATCGATGGTTTTTTCCACATAAAAAGCCGGCTTTTTTGGGGAAAAAACGAGAATTTTGGAAATTTTGGCTTTTTTCATTTTCATGATTTTTCTATTTGAATAGCTTTCTTATAGTATATTCTAAAGTTAAATAAGATTTCATGACCTAAATATTCATATTTCGCTCTGGAGTTCACCATCATGAGGGATGGAGCACATGTTTTATGAATTAAAGTAAACATACAGTACGTAGTATTTGAGGGCAATTGTAGAGGATATTTAACTTTATTTTAACTTCTGAGTTATCGACATTTTTTTTTTCTCTGCGTCATTCTTTTTAGTCATCCGTGTTTCATTTCCTAGAGATTAGTAGGTCTACTCAAGCTTCTAGCACATAAGTTAAACTTAGGTTTTTCAATCTATTCGTCAGAGCGTACGTTTGTCAGTATATCTGTCAGAGCGTACTTCCACATTTTTGTTATACTGTAGTTGTGCAATGATTTAGCAATAATCTTTCGGATACAACCCTGAATATAGTTTTATAGAAATAATCAGTAGCGGATTCAGAAAAGTATTTTGGGAGGTGTTTCTCTGCTTAATGTTTGTTTTTTTTTCTCAAATTTCCTAATTTTTATTTGGGAGGAGCTTGAAGTTTATGATTACAGGCATAACTAATATTTCGTTTTTTGTATTTAGCAATAATCTTCCGGATACAACCTTGAAGACCATTTTATTCTGATGATCAGTGGCGGATTTAGAAAAGTATTTTGGGATGGTTTTTTCATATTAATGTTTAGTTTTTCGAAAAATACCTAATTTATATTTGAGGAGAGCTTGAAGTTTATGAGTAAAGGCATAACAAATATTTCGATTGTTTAAGAAATTTCGAAAATTCGGGGTACACGCTTCAATCTGTAAGACATCCCCACCCTAATCCCCTTCGCAAATCCGTCATTGCTGCTAATTAGTAATAACAACGATTTAAAAACGATAAAGAAAATCGTCCAGGATTCACAGTACACGTACTATCTCTACATTCACAGATGGAATTAAGAAAAACTTTTGTCAAAATGCTCGAATTCGGGCTTGAATCCCGGACTTCCCGCTGGAAGTGCAAAAACTAACCACTCATTCATGGTTGTTGTGCAGTTGTGCTTAACTTAAATATATTCTCTCTCTCTCTCTCTCTCTCTCTCTATGGCCTATAGAATCCGAAGGTTCAATGCCACGTTCACAAAAGCTTTCCACTGACTTCTATCCTTAGCCAACTGGATCCAGTTTCTACTTTGTATTCCTATTTCTGCGAGATCCATCTTAATATTGTCCTCCCATCTGCCCCTAGGTTTTCCTAATGGACGTTTTCCCATTGGATCTCGTTAAAACTTTGAAAGCGTTCCTACCTTCTTCCATTCTGGTTGCTTGACCTGCCCACCTGAGCCTCCTAGACTTGATGACCGTAACGATGTTTAGTAAACCGTATAAATTATGCAGTTCTTCGTTATGAAGTTTACCCCCATTCCTATTCCTCTTGTGTCCGAATATTCGTTTCAGGATTTTATTTTCAAATACTTTCAGTTTGAGTTCTTCCCTCATCGCAAGTGACCATGTTTCACAACCATACAGAACAACAGGCACGATTATCGTTTTATATATTTATGCTTTAAATTCCTCAACAGAATTCGCAACGGCAAAATATTTTCTGAATAACTGAATAATAACACGAATTTCCTGATTTCAGTCGACATTTAATTTCTTTGTGGATATGAGTTTGGTCTGGTAATATTGATCCTAGATATTTGAAAGTATCCACTTTGTCGAAAGTATTGATATCTTAACGCATCCACAATTTGCCGCATTGCGATCCCGGTGAACTTCCATGTATTTATTTTCTCTGCATTTACTTCTAACCAATGTCGCTGCAAGCGTTTAGTAAGACCTATGCATATCTTTCTATTGTTCTCCTATCATCCTCTATTAAATTTACATCACCAGCATACGCCATAACCTGGTGAATACCATTCAGCTTTCGGGCCTGGTTGCTATCTTTAATTTTCCTTATAGCGTACTCCGGAACAATGCTGAATAATAATGGCGATAACGCATCTCCTTGTTTCAGACCATTCTCGACGTTGAAGCTCATGGACAAGAATTTTTCTACTTGTACTTTACTCTGGGATTCATTTAAACACATTTTAATTAATCTAACTAGTTTTTTCGGTATTCCGAATTCTGTAAGAATTGTACAATACTTCCCTCCTACCCGAGTCATAAACCTTTTTAAAATCAATAAACAGGTGATGTACTGGGTAATATATTCCCATTTCTTTTCGAGGATTTATCGAATAGTAAATATCTGGTTGAAAGTTGATCGATTTCCCAAAATCTACACTGATAATCTCCAATAATTTCATCTGCGTATGGAATCAATCTTGTTAATATAATGTTAAGAGAAATGCCTCGCTAATTATTACAATACGTTTTGTCGCCTTTCTTGTGAATTGAAACAGTGATTGATCCTTTCCACTCTTCTTAAATGTACTCATGTGGTTCGGATTCTACGTTAATCAGTAGGTCCACGTCTCATATAGCCTTGCTGCTGATCGGGACGTTAAACTCAAAATCAATTCAACTCTTCTTAAATGTAATAGTTTTTTTAAAGAAAGAAAAAAAGTTGATTTCCTGTCGTTAAAAAAATCAGAAACCTTCAGGACTGGATAAACCGTGATGGTGGCTATAAGCCTTTGAAACCACACGATCAGATGAACGTTCTATTACGCATATGATCCATGAACAAAAAATTCGGTACTTGTCCGATTCTAAACAAACTTAAGGAACAATCAGTGCATTATAGAATTCGGAATTTTACCGATTTTTCAGATCCGAAGCACCTGATTGGTGATGATAGATTATTACGTATGTGATCGATGAATGAAAAATTTGTTCGAAATATCAATACAATGTATATGAAAGTTAAAACTTAAGAGTTTCAAGAATGTGCAGAACCATCTAAAACCAAGCTCTTGATGTGCAGCCTTTAAGATTATCATATAAATATATTTCTCTCGTGTTTTATTTTATTTTGTGTCAAAAAGAGCGTGTGTGATATTTTGAAGTAGAAATACTACATACAATTTTGTTAGTTATTTGTGTACCATTTTTTAAAAATAAAAGTACTTACTTTTGTGTATAAGAGGTTAAAAAATTATTACATCTATTGGTTAATCCTTAGGAATTCATAATATAAATATGTTAAGAATTTTTTTAAAAATCTTTTCGAAATTTATGGTTTATTTTAGGTTTTATATTATTACCTACATCAACCACTAATTAAATGAGTTTTTGTGCTTTAGAGAAGCAAAATAAAGTCTGCTTTATCAATTTAAAGCAAAATTTTGAAAAAAGCCCAAAATTTCCCAAGCAAAAAAGCGAAGCAGAAAAAAACCGAGTTTTTTTTCCAAAACAGCCGGTTTTTTTTCGAGCCCTTGCATCTCTACTTTTTACTTTGATTTTTTGTGTGTTTTTTCAAGTCTAGAGGCATTATAGAACACGTTCCGAATGGTTTCACGCCTTTCTGCGTCGAGACATAGGAGGGGATGACGTCATAACTAAAAAAAATACTTTTCGTTAGGCCTATTTTTATTATTTTTTGGCGGGCTACTTTTGCACCTAGAAGATCGAAATTTTGCACAAACATTCAGTCTACCGAGCAGTATTTTCAGATTTTTTCAGATCTCTGCGTTAACATAGGGGGGACCAAAAGGGCAAAAGGTAAAGAAAACGGATATTTTAACAACAAAAAATCCTTTTTATGCGATTTTTCCAACTTCAGATACACTCATGTCCAAAATGATTGTCGCATATCTATAACTGTCTTCTTGTAAGAATATAATTTGATAATGATTTTGCAGGGTACTTTTAATACAATATGTATAATCGGGAAATTTCATAGGAAAGGAATTATAAATACGAAAATTAGAATGAGTAAAATAAAATGTTGTTAAATGGACAAGAAAGTTTTATTTTCGTTTTATTGTACTTATTTACTGCTCTTTTGACATGAAATTTGCCGCATACATGTCTTTTCCGATTATACACATACTAACATTGTAAGAAATACCGGGCGAATTCGTTATCAAATTATATTCCAACAACAACATATTTATAGACATGTGACAATAATTTTGGACATGAGTGTACATGATGGGGACATGTGAATGGTACCGTTTGAAAGGCTGTTCTATTCTGAAGAGAGTGATATAAGTAGGATAAGTAGGGAAATCTCAGGATTTTTTTAAAACCTCAGATCAAGGTCTTTTGCGGTAATCTGAGGCATTGTGCGGATCATTGGTAAATATTTTTCCCGTCCTTACTCTTCAAGATATAAGCTTGAAATTTTGTACACACATTTAGTAAACCGCTTAATATTTTTCAGTTGATTTTCAGGTCTCTGCGTTAAGGAAAGGAGATTTAGAAAGGATCAAAATTTAAAAAATCAGAGAAAAATCCCGATTTTTCTCAAATTTTCCGGCCCCAGGAACATGATAGAGAAGTGTGAATAGTACCGTTTGAAAGGTAGCTTTATTCTGAAAAAGCTAGGTAAGAACCATGATCCTATGATAAATAGGAATGATGCTGTAGCCGCTTGACTGAGTCTATAATTTACCTTTAACAATGCCGGATAGAAGGTTTGAATACGAAATAATAAGATGCTATGTGGATAGCACACGCATCTTCGGTACGGAAGACACGGGTTCAATTCCCGGTGAGAAATCATGTGGTTCGGATCCCACATTAACTTGTGAATCCACGTCTCATATAGACTTGCTGCTTAACGGGACGCTGAGGGCCTCCCTAAAGGGTGAGGAGTTTCGGCGCCTACCGAGTAAGGCGTAACCTTATAACAGCCCTAAGTATAGGTTATACAGAAAATAAATATTTATTTAAAATAAATCTTTCTATGAATATGAATACTGAACTTTTGTAACTGACGTTCAGTGGCGGATTCTGAGGAAAGACACACCGGCAGACATTTCAATTTTATTGCTAGAAACTAAGGAAAGGAAGTTTATCTGACGCACTGACTTCGTACTAGAACATGTGTAACTTTTCAAAGCTTTCTCCCGTTAACTTGTAGTAATAAAAAAAAAAATGTAGGGTCAAGTGAGGTAATTGTGAAACACGGGAAAAATGGGAATTTTGTGAAACATTCCTGTTTTCTCAAAACTGATTTTGAAGCCTCAAAAAATATGATTTTACGGTAAATTTATTGTTATAGGCCCTATTGCATATTTTAACAAAAGAAACACTGACCAAAGCTTAAAACACACTTAATTTTAAATTATAATAACGGTTTCGAATATTTAAACGGATTTAAAATAAAATGTATTTTAAGCTTTGGTGAGTGTTTCTTTTGTTAAAATAATCAATCCAAAGCCATGGATAGTCTCACTATTGCATATACCTAAAAAAAAAAAAAAAAAAAAAAAAAAAAAAAAACTGAAGTATGACAGTTTTTGAGAGAAAAAAATATAAACTAAAAGCACCCACTTTTCAACAAAAACCTTTTTATTTCTTTATTATTATTATTATTATTATTATTATTATTATTATTATTATTATTATTATTATTATTATTATTATTATTATTCAAATCTTTTGTTTTATCTTGGATATCAAATGCCTTGTTAACGAACTAAATATATAGTCTTTTAGAGGATATTTTGGTCTTTTCAAACCATGTGTGAAATGATGCATAGTGGAGGGGCTGCATGGATCAAAAGTCAAGGAGCTATTATGAAACAGTGTGTGGGGCTATTATAACATTTAAATAATGAAGAACTGCATGCTAACTATGACGTTTCAGGGCTAATATGATTCTTTTTTGGTGAAAACATAGTTATTACCAGGGCCCGGATCTTGTTGACCTAAAATTTTCTAAAAGGTGACCTATAAAGTGACACTAAAATTCCTATAAAATGACCCTAAAATTCACAAAAATTGACAAAGTTTGCGTTTTCTTAAAAAGTTTATTTTGTTAAACATCGACATTTTTTGAATATCTATTGGATTTTAATTACCATTTTCCATTCATTTTCAAAAGTTTCGTTTCAGTTAGTTGCAGTCCATTGTACGATATTCTACATAAAGTGTCAATTCACTCCCGAGTTGAAACTAATAAGCACACTTAAAGAATAGAATTTCGCAAGTGTAGACTGTATACACGAGAATAATACATAAAACCCTGTTTAAAATCTTTGTACGTTCTAATTCATTTTAGTTATTCACGTGATCACATCCTTTGTGGTCAACAACCCAAAATCATCTCTTTGGCCACCCAGCAACCCCCCACCCCTAGTCAACCAGCTACAGCTTAGTGTTCATTAGCTTTTTAGGAATGCAGTTTTCCATCTCGATAGTCAGAAAGCAGGAAAAGAGATAAACTAATTTTGTATTTTTCAAATTTGTAAACATTTTAAAATTTCCGTATGTAGATGAAAAAGACTAACAAAGACCGTAAGCGACCTGAAAGTTACCTTAAAATATTAAAAAATGACCTAAAACTTCAAAACAGCAAAAAGTGACCAAAAGTTGACCCTAAAAAAATATACTTTTAGAACCTTGAGTTGACGGATAACGTTTTTATTTGAACTCGCCTTGTCCTATGCGTAACAGTAAAAAGTTGACTTGTCAACAACATCCGGGCCCTGGTTATTACATGTGTGTCAGAGCATTGAAGAACAAACAATCCAAGATTCGTGACTTCAAGCAGCGACCAAGAATGTGTTGCTGAAACTTTGACAGCTCTTCTGATTAAGATAACATGAATGAGCCACAACCTAACGTTTTCATCGAAATGGTGGACCCTGAAACATAGTGCATTAGACCAGGAAACTGTTCTTGCTAATTTTAAAGGAAGCTGCGAAAATAGTAGCAATTGTCATTATGTTGTGACAACAATCCTACTTCATGATGGAATTTGAAGTTATGAGCCATAAATCAGATGTGAACAAGAAAACATTTAAACCTATCGAAACTGGCATTTCAATCATTAAATAGTCGTACATCATTGGCATTTTGTCTACTCCAGCAACAGTAATATCTGGTGACATATATAACTACTGTTTTAAAAAAGATTGTTGATGTGTTTGAAGTGTAAAAGCTAGATAGAACTGTTTGTAGGCAAGGGTGCCCACAAGGGGGGGCTATGACGCAAACTGCGTCATTGAAATATTTGGGGGGGGTTAAAATCTATATAAATATGTTTGAGGGGGTGTAAAAATTAATCGAAAAGATTTTTTTTTTCATGGAAGAACACCTACGGATAGACAATTGAGGGGGGGCTGCGTCATGGACATGAGGGGGGGTGGGCACCACTGTTGTAGGTACTCCAATAAGAACATGATAATCTTGGAACTTTTCGTTTTATGCAGCAGAAGTGTGTGTCTATGTTTATGTTCAATACAAGCTGTAAAAGATTCACCTAATTTTCCTTTCCCGTGTTTAATGAGATTACGTTGAATCATGAAATCGGCATGATTTTTATAACTGATATTTTCTACATGATACGGAGCTTTTCATTGAAACAACGGAATTTTTGGTGAAGACAGGACATGAAATTATTTTTTCTTAACTGCAAGACTGCTTCCCATTTTTACTAAGTTATTACTAATAAGGTAAGTACCAAAAAACGAGTTATTTCTTATTTGATTTTTTTTTACAGGCTGTAAGTGAGTAACTGCCAGAGATAATTAAACCAAATGTTGTTATGTGAGGGGGCGGAGTGGCTCAGTGGTAGAGCGTTCATCGCCGGTCCCTGGTTCGATCCCAGCTCGCGCCGTGTGGACTTTGTGGTGGACAAACACCGTGCTTGTAGGTTTTCTCGGGTTTCTTCCCTTTCCTCCCACTTTCTTCATTCCATCATTTTACTTACTTTTCATAATCACCGTCTCCTTTAGCTTAACCGGCTTAAGCGTGGGACGTAAAACTTAAAGATTTCATGTTTTTTTCATGTGAAATATTACACCCAAAACATTTCATTATAGCCCGCAGTACTCTTTACTGTTTTCAACCCTGTACAGGTGTTTCACAATAGTCCCATTGCTGTTTCAAAATAGCCCCAAATGCAGGGGCTATTTTGAAATACATGTTTCCTTTTCTTTTCTTTCTTTTTTTTCAGGAAAAGTGAATGTGATAAAGAAAAGCACCTGAGTTATTTCCAAAGATGTTTGTGTAACGTATAGAACGGTATTTCTTTTTTCATGTTCCTAACTCAAGCAGTTTTTGGAATATACTCAAAAGTGTAGTGTTTTATTTCACATACTCAACTTGACCCTAAATTTTTATCGGTGTGACCTTCCTCAAGAGTCGCTACTGCTGAAGTTGTTGGCGACACGCAATGACAACACCAACTTCAACTTCTTGGAGTTAGGGGCAAAGACATCCTTGGAAGCAACTATTATTATTATTATTATTATTATTATTATTATTATTATTATTATTATTATTATTATTATTATTATTATTATTATTATTTTGGCACACCGAAAACAATAGTTTTATTTGTTTGACTTACGTTACTATACAACATGTCTATTGGACAGTCAGGGAAGTGGACGATGCTATCGAGGAGGGCCGGACCCTTGCCTGTCCTATAGTTTCGTCACTGGTTTATAGTTCTTTATAACAACACTGTATATCCCATTTACTTAATAATAATAATAATAATAATAATAATAATAATAATAATAATAATAATAATAATAATAATAATAATAATAATAATAATAATAATAATAATAATAATAATAATAACGTTTCAGCTCTATCGCCATTGGATGAATCGATTTAACCTGATAACAGTTCATATTCTTTACGTACCACGGTATATAGGTGTGGTCAATTTACATTTGAAATAACTAAAATAAACATTAAGGTTGATAAGAAATTCAAATATTTGAACAATCGCTCATAATTTTTATTCCAGATCTTTCAGATAATTTTGACTTGTCAAACAAACTTTTAAATGAAAATACCTTTTGCTTGCGACTGAAAACTAATGCAACTGGAGAATGATGTTCAGAAGGAGGTTTTAGGGCTTATGTTGCTGCCTTATTAGATTATTTAGAGGAAGTCATAATTTATCAATGAAAAGGTTAAGAGTAAATTTGGAAGAATGCGTCCAAGCTCCTGGGGGATGGGAAGTGCTGTAAAGGCCTGAAAAAAAAACGGAAATTTTGGATAAAAAAAACAGTTTTTTACCGTTTTTTCCCGAGCTTGAAAAAAACAACGGAAAATTTGGCAAAAATTGAAATTTTCGAATATTTTGCTACATTATACTTTGAAAATGAAAACTATTTTATAATTACTAGTTTACAATTAAGATCATTCAGTACTTACGTTTCTTGTGTTAGAATAGGGAAAATTTGTGGCAACAAATATACGTGCAACACCCATTTAAAGTTAGCATTCTACAAAAGATACTATAATCCTAGTTAGATTAGGTTCTAATTATCCTAAGTAATTTTATGAAGTTTCTGCTTTATGGCAAGGAAGTGTTAAAATAACGGGGCCAGAATCATTTCAGTTAATACCGTCGGAAATTTTTAAACCCATTAGAAAAAAAAAATCTTTTGTTCGAAAATATTGGCAAAAACCGGAAAATATAATTTTAAAACTGTCTTTTCGCCTGATGCTAATCTTATTTGCTGTAATGTGTCTGCAGCATATATACAATGTATTTTGCTAGCAGAAAAAATACTTAAAGCAACAGATTGTAATTTTACTTTTTAGTTTTCTGATTTCTGGTAAAAAAAATCCTCCGTCTTTATTATTTGTATATTTTTCGAACAACTCAAAAAGGAGATCAGCAGAGGTGCGTAAATTTGAGCAGCGAGAAATATATTAAAGAATTTAACATGTGAAACTTCCGTTCGTTATTATTAAAGACCAGCAGACTACCCGTTCCTCGCACGGGGAGAATAAGCTTCATTTTGGACATAAGGGGCACCAAAACTGTCACCAATGAACTTAACTTAGGGACCCCAAAAACTATGAATTCGACACTAGTATCAGTCATTTTCAATTACTTTTACATGTCACTCCCCCCTTTAGGAGTACTAATGGAAGCTGAATTTGGATTTAAACGGTATCGGAAGTGTTACTGTTCATCTCAGAGAACCCCAAAAACTATGGATTCGATATTAATATCAATCATTTTAGATCATTTTTATATATCTTCCTTCTCCCCACCCCAAATTCCGGGGCTGAATTTGGATTTAAACGGCATCGGAAATGTCACTGTTCATCTCAGCGACCCCGAAAACTATGGATTGGAACTAATATCGATCATTTTCCATCATTTTTATATATCTCCCCCTCCCCCAATTTGCGAGGATGAATTTTGATTTAAAGGGCATCGAAAGTGTCACTATTCATCTCAGCGGCCCCGAAAACTATGGATTCGACACTAATATCGGTCATTCGCGATCATTTTATATTTATATCTCCTTCCCCAAGTTGCATTTTCAAAGTGAAATGATAAAAAGCATCCCAGGCCCGAACCTTATCTATTTTAAAAACTTTATCGAGATCCATCTGGTGGTTCAAGAGTTGTTAAGTTACAAATATAGTCACTTTCATTTTTGTCGCACTAGAAAACAGTTATTTGTTTACATACAAAATTTTGTACATAAAGTTTATAATACAAAGATTTTAGTTATTTTCCCAATTTTTCCGGAAAGAAACCGGAAAAAACGGTTTTTTACCAACAGGTTCAAAATTTCCGGAAACTTTACAACTACGGATGGGCACTTCTGTACCCGGACCAAAGAATTTATTTATTTTTCTTCATTTTTGGGCGGGGCAGGGCTATTCGGTCGGTATTTCATACGTTTGTAGTACGCTACAGGAGTGTATCTTTGATAAGGGAACTTCAGCCGATTGGCATTTATTGAACTACTGATTGAAATGAATGAATTATTGATTGACTGTTTCATTCATTGATTCAACTACTAATTGAAATGAATAAGCGATTGATTCATTCATTCATTCATTAAACTATTGATTGAAGTGAATGAAAAATGTTGATTGATTGATTGATTTGTTGTTGATTGGTTGATCGATTGGGGATTTGATGTTGAACGTAAAAAATGACGAGAAAACATTACCACAGAGTTGCTGTAGCCTGGCCTAGCTCCGTAATCGAAAGGACTGTACATTGAATAAAGGCCATTCTAAGAAATGAAATTTTCCTTATTTTTCCCAGTTTTACAGAGCGGCTACATGGATGGTACCCTTATGGCAGGCAGATCAATTTCTTCCCGAAACTGCCTTTTATAATATTAATTCCATTGATACTGTTCTTATACTTCGTGGGCACACAAATTGATAGACAAGAATAAGGTTTAATCATAGATAGGTAAGCATAGAATATCACTGATCTACATATTAAAATACTAGGTTTATATATTTGTCTCCAAAGAAAAGTTTATATGTTTGTCCATAATCCTTTCGACAATGAGATCTCGAAAACCACAAGTGCCAGAAACGTACCGTTTTTGCTGGTCGATTCCGAATTTTGTCTAGATTGTCCAGTTTAAATTGAATATTTAGAAAACATGGCTGTTATTTCTTTATTACATTCTTTAGAGGTATCTGGAAGTATTGAAATTTTAAAAAAGTAAAGCATCATATCCTACAAGTTATACATTCCAACGCCACATAATTGTATAAAGGAGTAGTTTATCGCTCAGGCGTTTGTTTCATGCCCAAATTATAATGAAAAACGAAGGATGACCATTTCTCCAAACTAACATGAATCTTTATTGTTTGGAATGTTTTGCCCAATGAACACCATATATATCTCTGATATTATAATTAATTATGTATGTAATATATTTGCGTATTACATAGTGCATGCAAGAAGAAAGAAAACACTGATCATACATGAATTAGAAACTCGAACCAGAAGTAGGCTCAATGTTGCAAAAGGTGCGAGATTTTGAGAAAATAATCGAAAAAAATCTCAATGTTTATCAAGACAGATTTCACTTGTGTCTGTAAAGGGACATTTACAGATGTGAGGAATGACAAGGAGATTCATGCTCATATGTGAATGATGCGTTGTGTAGAAAGCGCAGGTTCAGCTAGATTCCCGATCTGTTATCTAAGATTTCAAGAAAATAAAATCAAGATTCTTAAAGTGGTTAAGACAAGTCACTTGTAACAAATGCGGAAATGCAGTTTTAATTTCTTGGGGAGGGGGTAAATGGAGGGGTATACAAAATTTTGTGGTGCCAGTTTTTTTTTTTTTTCATACCGAAAAGTATAGTGTCGCCGGAAAAATGGGAGATCATTGAACAAAATGGTGCGTATTTTTTATTCCATCATATTATTTTGAAATCACATTAAATGCATTCCCAATCTTTAAAGGCTCAATCTTTTTAGACAACCTGATACACTTGCACAGCTGCAGTTAATACAGACTTATAAATGACACAATTGCTACCTTCCGAATGGGTCAATTTTGAGTTATGTCACTTCTTTGTTTAAAGGATAGATATGTCTTATCTTCAGGGCCGGCCTTTGGCAATTTCCCGCTCTGTGCAATGGCATCATTTTCAGCCCTCCCCCTTTCTCCAGAAAGAACAAATCTTTTTAAAAAATTAAGTATGCTATCCCATCATAAACGACGAAGGAGAGGGAAAGAGTACTCGCACTCAGAAAGGACCAAAATACTACAAATACAATCTCGTTGTGTCTGTTTTTATTCTTTAAATAATAATTTGTTATGTTAGTGAAAGATAAAGGAAACACACCTGCAGAGGAACGATGTTATTCCTTTTTATAGAATTCAATATAGAACTTCAATCTCAATATATCAGTTTGCAATTCCAGTGCAACTTGTTCTTTTTTCTTTATTTCTTGATTTTCCTTCTACATCTGTTAAAAAAATAAAACTTGTTTCCACCTTCAATGATAAGGAACTTGTTTGTGACAAAGACAAGACTAGTTTTCATATCAAAACAGTGATAACTAACTAAATGGAACAGATGTTCGTTACTGTTCGAGAATTGAGTTCTTGTATTTGACAACAATCAAGCAATTCATGCTGGCACTTGTTTGACCATTTGCTTTAGCACTGTCCGTGTGACCTTAAAACTAATGCGACCTAAACATAATTTATGAGTGTAGTATTTAAATAGATTAGCTTAGTAAATTTAGTTACCATTATCATGAAATCTGTTTTCAACAAGAAATATTAGTTTTAAGTTCTTAATCCTAGTTATGACAGATTTTGCCGATCTTGATGTAAAATTTTTGTGTAAAGGAGTGACAGGAGTATGTTTAGTACAAGAGGTCCAGAAGCACGTAAAAAACACAAAATACAGGAGAAATGAGTGGTGCAAGTACTTAGACGTAACAGAACGTAACCAAATCTAACCTAACCTAACCTAAAATAACCTAAGCTAACCTGAACTAACCTAAACTAACCTAATATTAGTAGAAATAAGCGAAATTCTATCATCTTTTGGAAAATTATGCTGGACCCATACACTAATATATCATAAACTAACCTAACATCAACTAACCGAACCTAACCTAAACTTACCTAAACTAACCTAACCTACCCTGAACTAACCTAATGTGAACAGAAATTACCAAAATTGTAACATTTTTTAGAGAAAAGAGCTGGACCCCTTCTGCTAAACATAAGCCGAGTGATATATCTCATTTTTGGACTTTTTTACGTTAAATGGTTTTGTTATTATTATTATTATTATTATTATTATTATTATTATTATTATTATTATTATTATTATTATTATTATTATTATTATTATTATTATCACCTTAAAAACTAATGTGCATGCAATGAAAATGTATGATATCTGCTTTAAAAATGAATGACAGATTGCCTATTTTGTTGAATTCACAAGAGGCAAAACAAGAAAATTGGTAATTTCACCATTCTCAAACAAGAGCACAGATTTTCTTAGAAAAATGTCTGTAACAAGGGTTTAGTCAAAAATACACTGTAAGAAATAACTTCTTCGAAACCATATTTACTTGTCGTGCTTAATAAGCATGTGATTTATTATTTTTCAATACCCCCTTTCTGTCATGTTTAGAAACTACCCATAAACATATAATTTAATCAACCAATAAGCAAACACTTTCAAGGATGATTTGGTTTTCTTCCTCTTCTTTCTGATTCTCGCTAAATTATCACTTCGTTTATAGCATGTGCGATATTCCACTGGATATTTTTCTTGAAGGAAACAGTTTTGTTTAACTCCAACGCTTTGCATTGTATGTAGGCCTATATCAATTGCTTCTACGTTTCGTCCGTAGTGAAAATAAATCGTGGTTGGAATATCATTGAAAACTTTTCACAAGTTGGAGAGATAAGCACCTATTTTTGCTTGGCCTTCTACTTGCAAAGAGCAGAAGAAGAAACATTTGTGGATGACGTAATCGAGTACAAGGTCACCTTGAATTCAAAGCTATTTTCTTGGAATGAAATGCATTCACAGCAACTGAACCAAGCTACGTCTGCACTGGTTTACAGTCTCAATGCTTTCGGTAGGTAGCCTGTGCAATACTCGAAGGTTTAGACTTGAAACATAGTACGTAGATCACGTTGTCTATCCCTTGTATTATGGGTTTTTAGACCTGAGTAATGAGTTACCATGATTTCAACAGCTAAAAGAGTGACACCTTAAAAGAACGTAGGAAAATCTTCTTTTGGATTAGGGCCTAAATTAATAATTTCACAGTACAACAAGATGACCAGAACTTTTACTTTCAAAAACGGGACGCATACGAATCGGCGACGGGGGAGGGTGACTTCCATATTCCATTTTGGGACTTAGCAGTGTTTTCAATTTACAAAATACACAAGTAAAAATGATAACACAACGCTTCTAACTTTAAGTACTACTGTACCCAGCAATACTTTTAACTACTTCAATACTCAGAATTCCCACTCAATTTCCAGTAGAACCAAAGAACACTAAATTCTCATTTGAATATTCAGAAGTTCTAGGCTCGGCTGAACCTTCCCAATGAGTGTTGGTACGGAAGAGTGTAGAATTTGCACTGACCATTTATATTTTGAATAATAATTACGGGACACCTGGGTCATGTTTGCTTAAAAACGGGACATTTAGGCGTCCCATTTGAAAATTAGAAAAAAAACGGGACAACGGTTATAGCCCCTAAATAAGGGACTGTCCCGGGTAAAACGGGACGTCTGGTCACCTTGCAGTACAATAGTATTACAAAATGAAAATAACAAAAGTGTTTATTCTATGCAGGCGCGCACCGGTAGGGTTGCCAACTGGCCGGTTTTTCACTGGCCTGGCCGGAAGTATTGCTGTTATTTTGATCAAAGCCGGTGACCAGTAGAAGCTTCTTACCAGCCCCTTTATGACAGTTTTTTTTAACTTGTATCTAATTCGAAACAATTTCATCTAGATCGAAGTTATATTTAAAAAGTAACTTCCATTCTGTAAATCCAAAACTATTTACAGAACGACCATCTATCAACGATTAATACGTTTTGTTAATCTGTTTAGACAACTTCTTTTGTTTAAAAAAAGTGGCAGTTACTGGTAAATACAATAAAATGATCAATGCTGATTTCAGTTTCTCATTTATAGCAGAATGTATCTGTTAAGCTTATTAGTGAATGTACTAAGGATGTACAGAATAGAGGTGCTAATGCACTTTTCTTCACGATAGTACATTCCTTCCCAAATGTTCGGATGGGTCTGAACAGAAATGCTCCACACTGAGACCTGCATCATAGGGAATTTTGAGGGGTGCCGTTTTTTCTAATTTTCCAGAGTTGGCAACCCTAGCGTACCCAGAAATATTTATTGGGAGGGATCCAATAGTACAAGCCACTACGTCTATATAGTACTAGGGGTGTTCGATAAGGCTGAGGACCTATCGAGCTTCGGGAGTGAAAATTTATCGAGTTGTCATCGGTTACTCGAAACCGTTCGAGTATTTCAAATTATCGAAGTTTCGGGTATTATCGAAATTTCGAGTATTATCGAAGTTTCGGGTATTATCGACATTTCGAGTATTATCGAAGTTTCGGGTATTATCGAAAGTTCGAGTATTATCGAAGTTTCGGGTACTATTGACATTTCAAGTATTATCGAAGTTTCGGGTATTATTGATATTTCGAGTATTAAAGAAGTTTCGGGTATTATCGACATTTCGAGTATTATCGAAGTTTCGGGTATTATCAAAAGTAGTGATGGAAAGTTCGGTTCCTTCACTTCTGCAATGATTCCTTGTTGCAGCCAAACTAGTCAAACAACTTTCTTCATCTGATAAGTTATTGCAAAGTTGTATTTATCGAAATCATACGTAAAATTATTTTTCTGCCTGCCCCGTTATTGGCGCAATCGACAAAGTGACTATTAGTAGACTAATGGTGTATTGGGTTCCAATTCCATTCGGGTGAGGCATGTTTTCTCTTCCTCTTTCTCTCTTCTGACACACTGCTTAAACTTTGTACAGATCTGTGGGGAAAAACTTTTCCTTCACTTCTTTGCTAAGGAGAGAAGTTTTAATATGAACACCCTGCATATACCGATATGTAATACATATTATATACAACTATGATAACCTCGAATGCATTGTTTCTTCCGAACACTCCGATAATCCCGAACTTTTCAAAATATTCAAGCGACTCGACAAATGCGATCATATTGATATATTTCTGTATTTCCTGCTTTCAAACAATTCGAGACTCTCGAACAGTTCGAGTGTCACGAAGTTGTCTATTGTTTCTTACATTCCGAGTGCCTCAAACACCTCGAGAGTCCCGAACACTTCGAGAGTCCCGAACATTTCGGGAGTCTCGAACATTTCGAGAGTCTCGAACATTTCGGGAGTCTCGATCATTTCGGGAGTCTCGATCATTTCGGGAGTCTCGAACATTTCGAGAGTCTCAAACATTTCGGGAGTCTCGAAAGTTCGATAATTCGATAAAATTAAAATTCTTTATCGATGAAATGGTTTTGAAATTTTATCGAATTGTTATCGATTACTCGATTATCGGAACAGCCCTATGTAGTACTCGAACATGTAGGCCTATGATTCTGCATCCGGAAAGACGATAAGTAATCATAAAATAGAATAAAACTGATAGAACTAGATTGGTTTTATAAGAGAAAGAGCACAGATGAAGTGTAAGATCAAATTTTCATGCTACATCAATCATTTCCCTGTTAAACAAGTATAGTTTTATTATAGTATTATAGTATAGGTTATACTTCCATCTATATTTTTAGGAAATAATGATAGAACTAGATTGTTTTTATAAGAGAAAGAGTACAGATGAAGTGTAAGATCAAATTTTCATGTTACATCAATCATTTCCCTGTTAAACAAGTAGAGTTTTATTATAGTATTATAGTATAGGTTATACTTCCATCTATATTTTTAGGAAATAATGATAGAACTAGATTGTTTTTATAAGAGAAAGAGTACAGATGAAGTGTAAGATCAAATTTTCATGTTACATCAATCATTTCCCTGTTAAACAAGTAGAGTTTTATTATAGTATTATAGTATAGGTTATACTTCCATCTATATTTTTAGGAAATAATGATAGAACTAGATTGTTTTTATAAGAGAAAGAGTACAGATGAAGTGTAAGATCAAATTTTCATTCTACATCAATCATTTCCCTGTTAAACAAGTATAGTTTTATTATAGTATTATAGTATAGGTTATACTTCCATCTATATTTTTAGGAAATAATGATAGAACTAGATTGTTTTTATAAGAGAAAGAGTACAGATGAAGTGTAAGATCAAATTTTCATTCTACATCAATCATTTCCCTGTTAAACAAGTATAGTATTATTATAGTATTATAGTATAGGTTATACTTCCATCTATATTTTTAGGAAATAATGATAGAACTAGATTGTTTTTATAAGAGAAAGAGTACAGATGAAGTGTAAGATCAAATTTTCATTCTACATCAATCATTTCCCTGTTAAACAAGTATAGTTTTATTATAGTATTATAGTATAGGTTATACTTCCATCTATATTTTTAGGAAATAATGATAGAACTAGATTGTTTTTATAAGAGAAAGAGTACAGATGAAGTGTAAGATCAAATTTTCATTCTACATCAATCATTTCCCTGTTAAACAAGTATAGTATTATTATAGTATTATAGTATAGGTTATACTTCCATCTATATTTTTAGGAAATAATGATAGAACTAGATTGTTTTTATAAGAGAAAAAGTACAGATGAAGTGTAAGATCAAATTTTCATTCTACATCAATCATTTCCCTGTTAAACAAGTATAGTTTTATTATAGTATTATAGTATAGGTTATACTTCCATCTATATTTTTAGGAAATAATGATAGAACTAGATTGTTTTTATAAGAGAAAGAGTACAGATGAAGTGTAAGATCAAATTTTCATTCTACATCAATCATTTCCCTGTTAAACAAGTATAGTATTATTATAGTATTATAGTATAGGTTATACTTCCATCTATATTTTTAGGAAATAATGATAGAACTAGATTGTTTTTATAAGAGAAAGAGTACAGATGAAGTGTAAGATCAAATTTTCATTCTACATCAATCATTTCCCTGTTAAACAAGTATAGTTTTATTATAGTATTATAGTATAGGTTATACTTCCATCTATATTTTTAGGAAATAATGATAGAACTAGATTGTTTTTATAAGAGAAAGAGTACAGATGAAGTGTAAGATCAAATTTTCATTCTACATCAATCATTTCCCTGTTAAACAAGTATAGTTTTATTATAGTATTATAGTATAGGTTATACTTCCATCTATATTTTTAGGAAATAATGATAGAACTAGATTGTTTTTATAAGAGAAAGAGTACAGATGAAGTGTAAGATCAAATTTTCATTCTACATCAATCATTTCCCTGTTAAACAAGTATAGTTTTATTATAGTATTATAGTATAGGTTATACTTCCATCTATATTTTTAGGAAATAATGATAGAACTAGATTGTTTTTATAAGAGAAAGAGTACAGATGAAGTGTAAGATCAAATTTTCATTCTACATCAATCATTTCCCTGTTAAACAAGTATAGTATTATTATAGTATTATAGTATAGGTTATACTTCCATCTATATTTTTAGGAAATAATGATAGAACTAGATTGTTTTTATAAGAGAAAGAGTACAGATGAAGTGTAAGATCAAATTTTCATTCTACATCAATCATTTCCCTGTTAAACAAGTATAGTTTTATTATAGTATTATAGTATAGGTTATACTTCCATCTATATTTTTAGGAAATAATGATAGAACTAGATTGTTTTTATAAGAGAAAGAGTACAGATGAAGTGTAAGATCAAATTTTCATTCTACATCAATCATTTCCCTGTTAAACAAATATAGTATTATTATAGTATTATAGTATAGGTTATACTTCCATCTATATTTTTAGGAAATAATGATAGAACTAGATTGTTTTTATAAGAGAAAGAGTACAGATGAAGTGTAAGATCAAATTTTTATGCTATATCAATCATTTCCCTGTTAAACAAGTAGAGTTTTATTATAGTATTATAGTACACGTTATACTTCCATCTATATTTTTAGGAAATAATGATAGAACTAGATTGTTTTTATAAGAGAAAGAGTACAGATGAAGTGTAAGATCAAATTTTCATTCTACATCAATCATTTCCCTGTTAAACAAGTAGAGTTTTATTATAGTATTATAGTATAGGTTATACTTCCATCTATATTTTTAAGAAATAATGATAGAACTAGATTGTTTTTATAAGAGAAAGAGTACAGATGAAGAGTAAGATCAAATTTTTATGCTATATCAATCATTTCCCTGTTAAACAAGTAGAGTTTTATTATAGTATTATAGTATAGGTTATACTTCCATCTATATTTTTAGGAAATAATGATAGAACTAGATTGTTTTTATAAGAGAAAGAGTACAGATGAAGTGTAAGATCAAATTTTCATTCTACATCAATCATTTCCCTGTTAAACAAATATAGTATTATTATAGTATTATAGTATAGGTTATACTTCCATCTATATTTTTAGGAAATAATGATAGAACTAGATTGTCTTTATAAGAGAAAGAGTACAGATGAAGTGTAAGATCAAATTTTTATGCTATATCAATCATTTCCCTGTTAAACAAGTAGAGTTTTATTATAGTATTATAGTATAGGTTATACTTCCATC
This sequence comes from Thermobia domestica, assembly GCF_964235325.1. NCBI lineage: Eukaryota > Metazoa > Arthropoda > Insecta > Zygentoma > Lepismatidae > Thermobia > Thermobia domestica. Next base: position 828,063 of record NC_137471.1, read on the forward strand.
TATATTTTTAGGAAATAATGATTGAACTAGATTGTTTTTATAAGAGAAAGAGTACAGATGAAATGTAAGATCAAATTTTCATTCTACATCAATAATTTCCCTGTTAAACAAATATAGTATTATTATAGTATTATAGTATAGGTTATACTTCCATCTATATTTTTAGGAAATAATGATAGAACTAGATTGTTTTTATAAGAGAAAGAGTACAGATGAAGTGTAAGATCAAATTTTCATTCTACATCAATCATTTCCCTGTTAAACAAGTAGAGTTTTATTATAGTATTATAGTATAGGTTATACTTCCATCTATATTTTTAGGAAATAATGATAGAACTAGATTGTTTTTATAAGAGAAAGAGTACAGATGAAGTGTAAGATCAAACTTTCATACTACATCAATCATTTCCCTGTTAAACAAGTAGAGTTTTATTATAGTATTATAGTATAGGTTATACTTCCATCTATATTTTCAGGAAATAATGATAGAACTAGATTGTTTTTATAAGAGAAAGAGTACAGATTAAATGTAAGATCAAATTTTCATTCTACATCAATCATTTCCCTGTTAAACAAGTAGAGTTTTATTATAGTATTATAGTATAGGTTATACTTCCATCTATATTTTTAGGAAATAATGATAGAACTAGATTGTTTTTATAAGAGAAAGAGTACAGATGAAGTGTAAGATCAAATTTTCATGCTACATCAATCATTTCCCTGTTAAACAAGTATAGTTTTATTATAGTATTATAGTATAGGTTATACTTCCATCTATATTTTTAGGAAATAATCATAGAACTAGATTGTTTTTATAAGAGAAAGAGTAGAGATGAAGTGTAAGATCAAATTTTCATTCTACATCAATCATTTCCCTGTTAAACAAGTAGAGTTTTATTATAGTATTATAGTATAGGTTATACTTCCATCTATATTTTTAGGAAATAATGATAGAACTAGATTGTTTTTATAAGAGAAAGAGTACAGATGAAGTGTAAGATCAAATTTTCATTCTACATCAATCATTTCCCTGTTAAACAAGTAGAGTTTTATTATAGTATTATAGTATAGGTTATACTTCCATCTATATTTTTAGGAAATAATGATAGAACTAGATTGTTTTTATAAGAGAAAGAGTACAGATGAAGTTTAAGATCAAATTTTCATTCTACATCAATCATTTCCCTGTTAAACAAGTAGAGTTTTATTATAGTATTATAGTATAGGTTATACTTCCATCTATATTTTTAGGAAATAATGATAGAACTAGATTGTTTTTATAAGAGAAAGAGTGCAGAAGAAGTGTAAGATCAAATTTTTATGCTATATCAATCATTTCCCTGTTAAACAAGTATAGTTTTATTATAGTATTATAGTATAGGTTATACTTCCATCTATATTTTTAGGAAATAATGATAGAACTAGATTGTTTTTATAAGAGAAAGAGCACAGATGAAGTGTAAGATCAAATTTTTATGCTACATCAATCATTTCCCTGTTAAACAAGTATAGTTTTATTATAGTATTATAGTATAGGTTATACTTCCATCTATATTTTTAGGAAATAATGATAGAACTAGATTGTTTTTATAAGAGAAAGAGTGCAGAAGAAGTGTAAGATCAAATTTTCATTCTACATCAATCATTTCCCTGTTAAACAAGTATAGTTTTATTATAGTATTATAGTATAGGTTATACTTCCATCTATATTTTTAGGAAATAATGATAGAACTAGATTGTTTTTATAAGAGAAAGAGTGCAGAAGAAGTGTAAGATCAAATTTTTATGCTATATCAATCATTTCCCTGTTAAACAAGTATAGTTTTATTATAGTATTATAGTATAGGTTATACTTCCATCTATATTTTTAGGAAATAATGATAGAACTAGATTGTTTTTATAAGAGAAAGAGTGCAGAAGAAGTGTAAGATCAAATTTTTATGCTACATCAATCATTTCCCTGTTAAACAAGTATAGTTTTATTATAGTATTATAGTATAGGTTATACTTCCATCTATATTTTTAGGAAATAATGATAGAACTAGATTGTTTTTATAAGAAAAAGAGCACAGATGAAGTGTAAGATCAAATTTTTATGCTACATCAATCATTTCCCTGTTAAACAAGTATAGTTTTATTATAGTATTATAGTATAGGTTATACTTCCATCTATATTTTTAGGAAATAATGATAGAACTAGATTGTTTTTATAAGAGAAAGAGCACAGATGAAGTGTAAGATCAAATTTTCATTCTACATCAATCATTTCCCTGTTAAACAAGTATAGTTTTATTATAGTATTATAGTATATGTTATACTTCCATCTATATTTTTAGGAAATAATGATAGAACTAGATTGTTTTTATAAGAGAAAGAGCACAGATGAAGTGTAAGATCAAATTTCTATGCTACATCAATCATTTCCCTGTTAAACAAGTATAGTTTTATTATAGTATTATAGTATAGGTTATACTTCCATCTATATTTTTAGGAAATAATGATAGAACTAGATTGTTTTTATAAGAGAAAGAGTGCAGAAGAAGTGTAAGATCAAATTTTCATTCTACATCAATCATTTCCCTGTTAAACAAGTATAGTTTTATTATAGTATTATAGTATAGGTTATACTTCCATCTATATTTTTAGGAAATAATGATAGAACTAGATTGTTTTTATAAGAGAAAGAGTGCAGAAGAAGTGTAAGATCAAATTTTTATGCTATATCAATCATTTCCCTGTTAAACAAGTATAGTTTTATTATAGTATTATAGTATAGGTTATACTTCCATCTATATTTTTAGGAAATAATGATAGAACTAGATTGTTTTTATAAGAGAAAGAGCACAGATGAAGTGTAAGATCAAATTTTTATGCTACATCAATCATTTCCCTGTTAAACAAGTATAGTTTTATTATAGTATTATAGTATAGGTTATACTTCCATCTATATTTTTAGGAAATAATGATAGAACTAGATTGTTTTTATAAGAGAAAGAGTGCAGAAGAAGTGTAAGATCAAATTTTCATTCTACATCAATCATTTCCCTGTTAAACAAGTATAGTTTTATTATAGTATTATAGTATGGGTTATACTTCCATCTATATTTTTAGGAAATAATGATAGAACTAGATTGTTTTTATAAGAGAAAGAGTGCAGAAGAAGTGTAAGATCAAATTTTCATTCTACATCAATCATTTCCCTGTTAAACAAGTATAGTTTTATTATAGTATTATAGTATAGGTTATACTTCCATCTATATTTTTAGGAAATAATGATAGAACTAGATTGTTTTTATAAGAGAAAGAGTGCAGAAGAAGTGTAAGATCAAATTTTCATTCTGCATCAATCATTTTCCTGTTAAACAAGTATAGTTTTATTATAGTATTATAGTATAGGTTATACTTCCATCTATATTTTTAGGAAATAATGATAGAACTAGATTGGTTTTATAAGAGAAAGAGCACAGATGAAGTGTAAGATCAAATTTTTATGCTACATCAATCATTTCCCTGTTAAACAAGTATAGTTTTATTATAGTATTATAGTATAGGTTATACTTCCATCTATATTTTTAGGAAATAATGATAGAACTAGATTGGTTTTATAAGAGAAAGAGTGCAGAAGAAGTGTAAGATCAAATTTTTATGCTATATCAATCATTTCCCTGTTAAACAAGTATAGTTTTATTATAGTATTATAGTATAGGTTATACTTCCATCTATATTTTTAGGAAATAATGATAGAACTAGATTGGTTTTATAAGAGAAAGAGCACAGATGAAGTGTAAGATCAAATTTTTATGCTATATCAATCATTTCCCTGTTAAACAAGTATAGTTTTATTATAGTATTATAGTATAGGTTATACTTCCATCTATATTTTTAGGAAATAATGATAGAACTAGATTGGTTTTATAAGAGAAAGAGCACAGATGAAGTGTAAGATCAAATTTTTATGCTACATCAATCATTTCCCTGTTAAACAAGTATAGTTTTATTATAGTATTATAGTATAGGTTATACTTCCATCTATATTTTTAGGAAATAATGATAGAACTAGATTGGTTTTATAAGAGAAAGAGTGCAGAAGAAGTGTAAGATCAAATTTTTATGCTATATCAATCATTTCCCTGTTAAACTAGTATAGTTTTATTATAGTATTATAGTATAGGTTATACTTCCACCTATATTTTTAGGAAATAATGATAGAACTAGATTGTTTTTATAAGAGAAAGAGTGTAGAAGAAGTGTAAGATCAAATTTTTATACTATATCAATCATTTCCCTGTTAAACTAGTATAGTTTTATTATAGTATTATAGTATAGGTTATACTTCCATCTATATTTTTAGGAAATAATGATAGAACTAGATGGTTTTTATAAGAGAAAGAGTGCAGAAGAAGTGTAAGATCAAATTTTTATGCTATATCAATCATTTCCCTGTTAAACAAGTATAGTTTTATTATAGTATTATAGTATAGGTTATACTTCCATCTATATTTTTAGGAAATAATGATAGAACTAGATTGGTTTTATAAGAGAAAGAGTACAGATGAAGTGTAAGATCAAATTTTCATGCTACATCAATCATTTCCTTGTTAAACAAGTAGAGTTTTATTATAGTATTATAGTATAGGTTATACTTCCATCTATATTTTTAGGAAATAATGATAGAACTAGATTGTTTTTATAAGAGAAAGAGTACAGATGAAGTGTAAGATCAAATTTTCATTCTACATAAATCATTTCCTTGTTAAACAAGTAGAGTTTTATTATAGTATTATAGTATAGGTTATACTTCCATCTATATTTTTAGGAAATAATGATAGAACTAGATTGTTTTTATAAGAGAAAGAGTACAGATTAAGTGTAAGATCAAATTTTCATTCTACATCAATCATTTCCCTGTTAAACAAGTATAGTTTTATTATAGTATTATAGTATAGGTTATACTTCCATCTATATTTTTAGGAAATAATGATAGAACTAGATTGTTTTTATAAGAGAAAGAGTGCAGAAGAAGTGTAAGATCAAATTTTTATGCTATATCAATCATTTCCCTGTTAAACAAGTACAGTTTTATTATAGTATTATAGTATAGGTTATACTTCCATCTATATTTTTAGGAAATAATGATAGAACTAGATTGTTTTTATAAGAGAAAGAGCACAGATGAAGTGTAAGATCAAATTTTTATGCTACATCAATCATTTCCCTGTTAAACAAGTATAGTTTTATTATAGTATTATAGTATAGGTTATACTTCCATCTATATTTTTAGGAAATAATGATAGAACTAGATTGTTTTTATAAGAGAAAGAGTGCAGAAGAAGTGTAAGATCAAATTTTCATTCTACATCAATCATTTCCCTGTTAAACAAGTATAGTTTTATTATAGTATTATAGTATAGGTTATACTTCCATCTATATTTTTAGGAAATAATGATAGAACTAGATTGCTTTTATAAGAGAAAGAGTGCAGAAGAAGTGTAAGATCAAATTTTCATTCTACATCAATCATTTCCCTGTTAAACAAGTATAGTTTTATTATAGTATTATAGTATAGGTTATACTTCCATCTATATTTTTAGGAAATAATGATAGAACTAGATTGTTTTTATAAGAGAAAGAGTGCAGAAGAAGTGTAAGATCAAATTTTCATTCTACATCAATCATTTCCCTGTTAAACAAGTATAGTTTTATTATAGTATTATAGTATAGGTTATACTTCCATCTATATTTTTAGGAAATAATGATAGAACTAGATTGTTTTTATAAGAGAAAGAGTGCAGAAGAAGTGTAAGTTCAAATTTTCATTCTACATCAATCATTTCCCTGTTAAACAAGTATAGTTTTATTATAGTATTATAGTATAGGTTATACTTCCATCTATATTTTTAGGAAATAATGATAGAACTAGATTGTTTTTATAAGAGAAAGAGTACAGATGAAGTGTAAGATCAAATTTTCATTCTACATCAATCATTTCCCTGTTAAACAAGTATAGTTTTATTATAGTATTATAGTATAGGTTATACTTCCATCTATATTTTTAGGAAATAATGATAGAACTAGATATTTTTTATAAGAGAAAGAGCACAGATGAAGTGTAACATCAAATTTTTATGCTACATCAATCATTTCCCTGTTAAACAAGTATAGTTTTATTATAGTATTATAGTATAGGTTATACTTCCATCTATATTTTTAGGAAATAATGATAGAACTAGATTGTTTTTATAAGAGAAAGAGCACAGATGAAGTGTAAGATCAAATTTTCATTCTACATCAATCATTTCCCTGTTAAACAAGTATAGTTTTATTATAGTATTATAGTATAGGTTATACTTCCATCTATATTTTTAGGAAATAATGATAGAACTAGATTGGTTTTATAAGAGAAAGAGCACAGATGAAGTGTAAGATCAAATTTTTATGCTATATCAATCATTTCCCTGTTAAACAAGTATAGTTTTATTATAGTATTATAGTATAGGTTATACTTCCATCTATATTTTTAGGAAATAATGATAGAACTAGATTGGTTTTATAAGAGAAAGAGCACAGATGAAGTGTAAGATCAAATTTTTATGCTATATCAATCATTTCCCTGTTAAACAAGTATAGTTTTATTATAGTATTATAGTATAGGTTATACTTCCATCTATATTTTTAGGAAATAATGATAGAACTAGATTGGTTTTATAAGAGAAAGAGGGCAGATGAAGTGTAAGATCAAATTTTTATGCTATATCAATCATTTCCCTGTTAAACAAGTATAGTTTTATTATAGTATTATAGTATAGATTATACTTCCATCTATATTTTTAGGAAATAATGATAGAACTAGATGGTTTTTATAAGAGAAAGAGTGCAGAAGAAGTGTAAGATCAAATTTTTATGCTATATCAATCATTTCCCTGTTAAACAAGTAGAGTTTTATTATAGTATTATAGTATAGGTTATACTTCCATCTATATTTTTAGGAAATAATGATAGAACTAGATTGTTTTTATAAGAGAAAGAGTGCAGAAGAAGTGTAAGATCAAATTTTTATGCTATATCAATCATTTCCCTGTTAAACAAGTAGAGTTTTATTATAGTATTATAGTATAGGTTATACTTCCATCTATATTTTTAGGAAATAATGATAGAACTAGATTGTTTTTATAAGAGAAAGAGTGCAGAAGAAGTGTAAGATCAAATTTTTATGCTATATCAATCATTTCCCTGTTAAACAAGTATAGTTTTATTATAGTATTATAGTATAGGTTATACTTCCATTTATATTTTTAGGAAATAATGATAGAACTAGATTGTTTTTATAAGAGAAAGAGTGCAGAAGAAGTGTAAGATCAAATTTTTATGCTACATCGATCATTTCCCTGTTAAACAAGTATAGTTTTATTATAGTATTATAGTATAGGTTATACTTCCATCTATATTTTTAGGAAATAATGATAGAACTAGATTGTTTTTATAAGAGAAAGAGCACAGATGAAATGTAAGATCAAATTTTCATTCTACATCAATCATTTCCCTGTTAAACAAGTATAGTTTTATTATAGTATTATAGTATAGGTTATACTTCCATCTATATTTTTAGGAAATAATGATAGAACTAGATTGTTTTTATAAGAGAAAGAGCACAGATGAAATGTAACATAAAATTTTTTTGCTACATCAATCATTTCCCTGTTAAACAAGTATAGTTTTATTATAGTATTATAGTATAGGTTATACTTCCATCTATATTTTAGGAAATAATGATAGAACTAGATTGTTTTTATAAGAGAAAGAGTGCAGAAGAAGTGTAAGATCAAATTTTCATTCTACATCAATCATTTCCCTGTTAAACAAGTATAGTTTTATTATAGTATTATAGTATAGGTTATACTTCCATCTATATTTTTAGGAAATAATGATAGAACTAGATTGGTTTTATAAGAGAAAGAGCACAGATGAAGTGTAAGATCAAATTTTTATGCTATATCAATCATTTCCCTGTTAAGCAAGTAGTGTTTTATTATAGTATTATAGTATAGGTTATACTTCCATCTATATTTTCAGGAAATAATGATAGAACTAGATTGTTTTTATAAGAGAAAGAGTGCAGAAGAAGTGTAAGATCAAATTTTTATGCTATATCAATCATTTCCCTGTTAAACAAGTAGAGTTTTATTATAGTATTATAGTATAGGTTATACTTCCATCTATATTTTTAGGAAATAATGATAGAACTAGATTGTTTTTATAAGAGAAAGAGTGCAGAAGAAGTGTAAGATCAAATTTTTATGCTATATCAATCATTTCCCTGTTAAACAAGTAGAGTTTTATTATAGTATTATAGTATAGGTTATACTTCCATCTATATTTTTAGGAAATAATGATAGAACTAGATGGTTTTTATAAGAGAAAGAGTGCAGAAGAAGTGTAAGATCAAATTTTTATGCTATATCAATCATTTCCCTGTTAAACAAGTAGAGTTTTATTATAGTATTATAGTATAGGTTATACTTCCATCTATATTTTTAGGAAATAATGATAGAACTAGATTGTTTTTATAAGAGAAAGAGTGCAGAAGAAGTGTAAGATCAAATTTTTATGCTATATCAATCATTTCCCTGTTAAACAAGTATAGTTTTATTATAATATTATAGTATAGGTTATACTTCCATCTATATTTTTAGGAAATAATGATAGAACTAGATTGTTTTTATAAAAGAAAGAGTGCAGAAGAAGTGTAAGATCAAATTTTTATGCTATATCAATCATGTCCCTGTTAAACAAGTATAGTTTTATTATAGTATTATAGTATAGGTTATACTTCCATCTATATTTTTAGGAAATAATGATAGAACTAGATTGGTTTTATAAGAGAAAGAGCACAGATGAAGTGTAAGATCAAATTTTTATGCTACATCAATCATTTCCCTGTTAAACAAGTATAGTTTTATTATAGTATTATAGTATAGGTTATACTTCCATCTATATTTTTAGGAAATAATGATAGAACTAGATTGTTTTTATAAGAGAAAGAGTGCAGAAGAAGTGTAAGATCAAATTTTCATTCTACATCAATCATTTCCCTGTTAAACAAGTATAGTTTTATTATAGTATTATAGTATAGGTTATACTTCCATCTATATTTTTAGGAAATAATGATAGAACTAGATTGGTTTTATAAGAGAAAGAGTGCAGATGAAGTGTAAGATCAAATTTTTATGCTATATCAATCATTTCCCTGTTAAACAAGTATAGTTTTATTATAGTATTATAGTATAGATTATACTTCCATCTATATTTTTAGGAAATAATGATAGAACTAGATGGTTTTTATAAGAGAAAGAGTGCAGAAGAAGTGTAAGATCAAATTTTTATGCTATATCAATCATTTCCCTGTTAAACAAGTAGAGTTTTATTATAGTATTATAGTATAGGTTATACTTCCATCTATATTTTTAGGAAATAATGATAGAACTAGATTGTTTTTATAAGAGAAAGAGTGCAGAAGAAGTGTAAGATCAAATTTTTATGCTATATCAATCATTTCCCTGTTAAACAAGTAGAGTTTTATTATAGTATTATAGTATAGGTTATACTTCCATCTATATTTTTAGGAAATAATGATAGAACTAGATTGTTTTTATAAGAGAAAGAGTGCAGAAGTAGTGTAAGATCAAATTTTTATGCTATATCAATCATTTCCCTGTTAAACAAGTATAGTTTTATTATAGTATTATAGTATAGGTTATACTTCCATCTATATTTTTAGGAAATAATGATAGAACTAGATTGTTTTTATAAGAGAAAGAGTGCAGAAGAAGTGTAAGATCAAATTTTCATTCTACATCAATCATTTCCCTGTTAAACAAGTATAGTTTTATTATAGTATTATAGTATAGGTTATACTTCCATCTATATTTTTAGGAAATAATGATAGAACTAGATTGTTTTTATAAGAGAAAGAGTGCAGAAGAAGTGTAAGATCAAATTTTTATGCTATATCAATCATTTCCCTGTTAAACAAGTAGAGTTTTATTATAGTATTATAGTATAGGTTATACTTCCATCTATATTTTTAGGAAATAATGATAGAACTAGATTGTTTTTATAAGAGAAAGAGTGCAGAAGAAGTGTAAGATCAAATTTTTATGCTATATCAACCATTTCCCTGTTAAACAAGTATAGTTTTATTATAGTATTATAGTATAGGTTATACTTCCATCTATATTTTTAGGAAATAATGATAGAACTAGATTGTTTTTATAAGAGAAAGAGTGCAGAAGAAGTGTAAGATCAAATTTTCATTCTACATCAATCATTTCCCTGTTAAACAAGTATAGTTTTATTATAGTATTATAGTATAGGTTATACTTCCATCTATATTTTCAGGAAATAATGATAGAACTAGATTGTTTTTATAAGAGAAAGAGTGCAGAAGAAGTGTAAGATCAAATTTTCATTCTACATCAATCATTTCCCTGTTAAACAAGTATAGTTTTATTATAGTATTATAGTATATGTTATACTTCCATCTATATTTTTAGGAAATAATGATAGAACTAGATTGGTTTTATAAGAGAAAGAGCACAGAAGAAGTGTAAGATCAAATTTTTATGCTACATCAATCATTTCCCTGTTAAACAAGTATAGTTTTATTATAGTATTATAGTATAGGTTATACTTCCATCTATATTTTTAGGAAATAATGATAGAACTAGATTGTTTTTATAAGAGAAAGAGTGCAGAAGAAGTGTAAGATCAAATTTTCATTCTACATCAATCATTTCCCTGTTAAACAAGTATAGTTTTATTATAGTATTATAGTATAGGTTATACTTCCATCTATATTTTAGGAAATAATCATAGAACTAGATTGTTTTTATAAGAGAAAGAGTGCAGAAGAAGTGTAAGATCAAATTTTCATTCTACATCAATCATTTCCCTGTTAAACAAGTAGAGTTTTATTATAGTATTATAGTATAGGTTATACTTCCATCTATATTTTTAGGAAATAATGATAGAACTAGATTGTTTTTATAAGAGAAAGAGCACAGATGAAGTGTAAGATCAAATTTTCATTCTACATCAATCATTTCCCTGTTAAGCAAGTAGTGTTTTATTATAGTATTATAGTATAGGTTATACTTCCATCTATATTTTCAGGAAATAATGATAGAACTAGATTGTTTTTATAAGAGAAAGAGTGCAGAAGAAGTGTAAGATCAAATTTTTATGCTATATCAATCATTTCCCTGTTAAGCAAGTAGTGTTTTATTATAGTATTATAGTATAGGTTATACTTCCATCCATATTTTCAGGAAATAATGATAGAACTAGATTGTTTTTATAAGAGAAAGAGTGCAGAAGAAGTGTAAGATCAAATTTTTATGCTACATCAATCATTTCCCTGTTAAGCAAGTAGTGTTTTATTATAGTATTATAGTATAGGTTATACTTCCATCTATATTTTCAGGAAATAATGATAGAACTAGATTGTTTTTATAAGAGAAAGAGTGCAGAAGAAGTGTAAGATCAAATTTTTATGCTACATCAATCATTTCCCTGTTAAACAAGTATAGTTTTATTATAGTATTATAGTATAGGTTATACTTCCATCTATATTTTTAGGAAATAATGATAGAACTAGATTGTTTTTATAAGAGAAAGAGTACAGATGAAGTGTAAGATCAAATTTTTATGCTATATCAATCATTTCCCTGTTAAACTAGTATAGTTTTATTATAGTATTATAGTATAGGTTATACTTCCATCTATATTTTTAGGAAATAATGATAGAACTAGATTGTTTTTATAAGAGAAAGAGTACAGATGAAGTGTAAGATCAAATTTTTATGCTATATCAATCATTTCCCTGTTAAACTAGTATAGTTTTATTATAGTATTATAGTATAGGTTATACTTCCATCTATATTTTCAGGAAATAATGATAGAACTAGATTGTTTTTATAAGAGAAAGAGTACAGATTAAGTGTAAGATCAAATTTTCATTCTACATCAATCATTTCCCTGTTAAACAAGTATAGTTTTATTATAGTATTATAGTATAGGTTATACTTCCATCTATATTTTTAGGAAATAATGATAGAACTAGATTGTTTTTATAAGAGAAAGAGTACAGATGAAGTGTAAGATCAAATTTTCATGCTACATCAATCATTTCCCTGTTAAACAAGTATAGTTTTATTATAGTATTATAGTATAGGTTATACTTCCATCTATATTTTTAGGAAATAATGATAGAACTAGATTGTTTTTATAAGAGAAAGAGTACAGATGAAGTGTAAGATCAAATTTTCATTCTACATCAATCATTTCCCTGTTAAACAAGTATAGTTTTATTATAGTATTATAGTATAGGTTATACTTCCATCTATATTTTTAGGAAATAATGATAGAACTAGATTGTTTTTATAAGAGAAAGAGTACAGATGAAGTGTAAGATCAAATTTTTATGCTACATCAATCATTTCCCTGTTAAACAAGTATAGTTTTATTATAGTATTATAGTATAGGTTATACTTCCATCTATATTTTTAGGAAATAATGATAGAACTAGATTGGTTTTATAAGAGAAAGAGCACAGATGAAGTGTAAGATCAAATTTTTATGCTACATCAATCATTTCCCTGTTAAACAAGTACAGTTTTATTATAGTATTATAGTATAGGTTATACTTCCATCTATATTTTTAGGAAATAATGATAGAACTAGATTGGTTTTATAAGAGAAAGAGCACAGATGAAGTGTAAGATCAAATTTTTATGCTACATCAATCATTTCCCTGTTAAACAAGTATAGTTTTATTATAGTATTATAGTATAGGTTATACTTCCATCTATATTTTTAGGAAATAATGATAGAACTAGATTGTTTTTATAAGAGAAAGAGTGCAGAAGAAGTGTAAGATCAAATTTTCATTCTACATCAATCATTTCCCTGTTAAACAAGTATAGTTTTATTATAGTATTATAGTATAGGTTATACTTCCATCTATATTTTTAGGAAATAATGATAGAACTAGATTGCTTTTATAAGAGAAAGAGTGCAGAAGAAGTGTAAGATCAAATTTTCATTCTACATCAATCATTTCCCTGTTAAACAAGTATAGTTTTATTATAGTATTATAGTAAAGGTTATACTTCCATCTATATTTTTAGGAAATAATGATAGAACTAGATTGTTTTTATAAGAGAAAGAGTGCAGAAGAAGTGTAAGATCAAATTTTCATTCTACATCAATCATTTCCCTGTTAAACAAGTATAGTTTTATTATAGTATTATAGTATAGGTTATACTTCCATCTATATTTTTAGGAAATAATGATAGAACTAGATTGTTTTTATAAGAGAAAGAGTACAGATGAAGTGTAAGATCAAATTTTCATTCTACATCAATCATTTCCCTGTTAAACAAGTATAGTTTTATTATAGTATTATAGTATAGGTTATACTTCCATCTATATTTTTAGGAAATAATGATAGAACTAGATTGTTTTTATAAGAGAAAGAGTTCAGAAAAAGTGTAAGATCAAATTTTCATTCTACATCAATCATTTCCCTGTTAAACAAGTATAGTTTTATTATAGTATTATAGTATAGGTTATACTTCCATCTATATTTTTAGGAAATAATGATAGAACTAGATTGGTTTTATAAGAGAAAGAGCACAGATGAAGTGTAAGATCAAATTTTTATGCTATATCAATCATTTCCCTGTTAAACAAGTATAGTTTTATTATAGTATTATAGTATAGGTTATACTTCCATCTATATTTTTAGGAAATAATGATAGAACTAGATTGGTTTTATAAGAGAAAGAGCACAGATGAAGTGTAAGATCAAATTTTTATGCTACATTAATCATTTCCCTGTTAAACAAGTATAGTTTTATTATAGTATTATAGTATAGGTTATACTTCCATCTATATTTTTAGGAAATAATGATAGAACTAGATTGGTTTTATAAGAGAAAGAGTGCAGAAGAAGTGTAAGATCAAATTTTCATTCTACATCAATCATTTCCCTGTTAAACAAGTATAGTTTTATTATAGTATTATAGTATAGGTTATACTTCCATCTATATTTTTAGGAAATAATGATAGAACTAGATTGTTTTTATAAGAGAAAGAGTACAGATGAAGTGTAAGATCAAATTTTCATTCTACATCAATCATTTCCCTGTTAAACAAGTATAGTTTTATTATAGTATTATAGTATAGGTTATACTTCCATCTATATTTTTAGGAAATAATGATAGAACTAGATTGTTTTTATAAGAGAAAGAGTTCAGAAAAAGTGTAAGATCAAATTTTCATTCTACATCAATCATTTCCCTGTTAAACAAGTATAGTTTTATTATAGTATTATAGTATAGGTTATACTTCCATCTATATTTTTAGGAAATAATGATAGAACTAGATTGGTTTTATAAGAGAAAGAGCACAGATGAAGTGTAAGATCAAATTTTTATGCTATATCAATCATTTCCCTGTTAAACAAGTATAGTTTTATTATAGTATTATAGTATAGGTTATACTTCCATCTATATTTTTTGAAATAATGATAGAACTAGATTGTTTTTATAAGAGAAAGAGTGCAGAAGAAGTGTAAGATCAAATTTTTATGCTATATCAATCATTTCCCTGTTAAACAAGTATAGTTTTATTATAGTATTATAGTATAGGTTATACTTCCATTTATATTTTTAGGAAATAATGATAGAACTAGATTGTTTTTATAAGAGAAAGAGTGCAGAAGAAGTGTAAGATCAAATTTTTATGCTACATCGATCATTTCCCTGTTAAACAAGTATAGTTTTATTATAGTATTATAGTATAGGTTATACTTCCATCTATATTTTTAGGAAATAATGATAGAACTAGATTGTTTTTATAAGAGAAAGAGCACAGATGAAATGTAAGATCAAATTTTCATTCTACATCAATCATTTCCCTGTTAAACAAGTATAGTTTTATTATAGTATTATAGTATAGGTTATACTTCCATCTATATTTTTAGGAAATAATGATAGAACTAGATTGTTTTTATAAGAGAAAGAGCACAGATGAAATGTAACATCAAATTTTTATGCTACATCAATCATTTCCCTGTTAAACAAGTATAGTTTTATTATAGTATTATAGTATAGGTTATACTTCCATCTATATTTTAGGAAATAATGATAGAACTAGATTGTTTTTATAAGAGAAAGAGTGCAGAAGAAGTGTAAGATCAAATTTTCATTCTACATCAATCATTTCCCTGTTAAACAAGTATAGTTTTATTATAGTATTATAGTATAGGTTATACTTCCATCTATATTTTTAGGAAATAATGATAGAACTAGATTGGTTTTATAAGAGAAAGAGCACAGATGAAGTGTAAGATCAAATTTTTATGCTATATCAATCATTTCCCTGTTAAGCAAGTAGTGTTTTATTATAGTATTATAGTATAGGTTATACTTCCATCTATATTTTCAGGAAATAATGATAGAACTAGATTGTTTTTATAAGAGAAAGAGTGCAGAAGAAGTGTAAGATCAAATTTTTATGCTATATCAATCATTTCCCTGTTAAACAAGTAGAGTTTTATTATAGTATTATAGTATAGGTTATACTTCCATCTATATTTTTAGGAAATAATGATAGAACTAGATTGTTTTTATAAGAGAAAGAGTGCAGAAGAAGTGTAAGATCAAATTTTTATGCTATATCAATCATTTCCCTGTTAAACAAGTAGAGTTTTATTATAGTATTATAGTATAGGTTATACTTCCATCTATATTTTTAGGAAATAATGATAGAACTAGATGGTTTTTATAAGAGAAAGAGTGCAGAAGAAGTGTAAGATCAAATTTTTATGCTATATCAATCATTTCCCTGTTAAACAAGTAGAGTTTTATTATAGTATTATAGTATAGGTTATACTTCCATCTATATTTTTAGGAAATAATGATAGAACTAGATTGTTTTTATAAGAGAAAGAGTGCAGAAGAAGTGTAAGATCAAATTTTTATGCTATATCAATCATTTCCCTGTTAAACAAGTATAGTTTTATTATAATATTATAGTATAGGTTATACTTCCATCTATATTTTTAGGAAATAATGATAGAACTAGATTGTTTTTATAAAAGAAAGAGTGCAGAAGAAGTGTAAGATCAAATTTTTATGCTATATCAATCATGTCCCTGTTAAACAAGTATAGTTTTATTATAGTATTATAGTATAGGTTATACTTCCATCTATATTTTTAGGAAATAATGATAGAACTAGATTGGTTTTATAAGAGAAAGAGCACAGATGAAGTGTAAGATCAAATTTTTATGCTACATCAATCATTTCCCTGTTAAACAAGTATAGTTTTATTATAGTATTATAGTATAGGTTATACTTCCATCTATATTTTTAGGAAATAATGATAGAACTAGATTGTTTTTATAAGAGAAAGAGTGCAGAAGAAGTGTAAGATCAAATTTTCATTCTACATCAATCATTTCCCTCTTAAACAAGTATAGTTTTATTATAGTATTATAGTATAGGTTATACTTCCATCTATATTTTTAGGAAATAATGATAGAACTAGATTGGTTTTATAAGAGAAAGAGTGCAGATGAAGTGTAAGATCAAATTTTTATGCTATATCAATCATTTCCCTGTTAAACAAGTATAGTTTTATTATAGTATTATAGTATAGATTATACTTCCATCTATATTTTTAGGAAATAATGATAGAACTAGATTGTTTTTATAAGAGAAAGAGTGCAGAAGAAGTGTAAGATCAAATTTTTATGCTATATCAATCATTTCCCTGTTAAACAAGTAGAGTTTTATTATAATATTATAGTATAGGTTATACTTCCATCTATATTTTTAGGAAATAATGATAGAACTAGATTGTTTTTATAAGAGAAAGAGTGCAGAAGAAGTGTAAGATCAAATTTTTATGCTATATCAATCATTTCCCTGTTAAACAAGTAGAGTTTTATTATAGTATTATAGTATAGGTTATACTTCCATCTATATTTTTAGGAAATAAT
The DNA here is from genome assembly GCF_964235325.1 of Thermobia domestica. Classification (NCBI taxonomy): domain Eukaryota; kingdom Metazoa; phylum Arthropoda; class Insecta; order Zygentoma; family Lepismatidae; genus Thermobia; species Thermobia domestica. Next base: position 845,128 of record NC_137471.1, read on the forward strand.
GATAGAACTAGATTGTTTTTATAAGAGAAAGAGTGCAGAAGAAGTGTAAGATCAAATTTTTATGCTATATCAATCATTTCCCTGTTAAACAAGTATAGTTTTATTATAGTATTATAGTATAGGTTATACTTCCATCTATATTTTTAGGAAATAATGATAGAACTAGATTGTTTTTATAAGAGAAAGAGTGCAGAAGAAGTGTAAGATCAAATTTTCATTCTACATCAATCATTTCCCTGTTAAACAAGTATAGTTTTATTATAGTATTATAGTATAGGTTATACTTCCATCTATATTTTTAGGAAATAATGATAGAACTAGATTGTTTTTATAAGAGAAAGAGTGCAGAAGAAGTGTAAGATCAAATTTTTATGCTATATCAATCATTTCCCTGTTAAACAAGTAGAGTTTTATTATAGTATTATAGTATAGGTTATACTTCCATCTATATTTTTAGGAAATAATGATAGAACTAGATTGTTTTTAA